>NC_073304.1:237551003-237851003 GCF_027595985.1 Sorex araneus | reverse complement strand
GCACGTGGCTGACCTGGGTTCAATCCCAGCACCCCAGGGAGTTCCCGCCCCCCCACACACACCTCCAGGAGTAACCCCTGAGCACTGGTAGGTGTGGCCCCCAAACCAGAAAAACAAGAAGCAATAACAACAAAACCCCGAGCCCTGGAGTTGGGGAATCGCTTCCATGCGGGAACCCTGGTTCCATCCCCCGAGGCCCTGCCGGGTGTGGCCCAAACCCGAACCAAAGCCGGTACTGGGGAGTGACTCAGCTGGCAAGCACTTGCCGTGTTTGTGTGGGGCCCTGCTCCCATCCGAAGCCCGGGCTCTGGGCTGCAGAAAGGGCCCTGGAGCTCCCGGGCCCCCCACGGCCCCCCCAGCCCCGCCTGGCTCTGCCCGGCTGCTGCCCTGCAGAGGGGCCGGGGCAGGGCCCCTCCCGCCCCTCGGGCCTGGCTGCTCCACAGGCAGCAGCTGTGGGTGGACGGTGGGGGCCGCGTGGGAGCGGCCTGACCTGCCGCCCTCGGCCCCTGTCCCGGCGCAGAACATCCACCTGGTGGCGCGCTGGCTGAGCACCCTGGACAAGAAGGTGGAGCGCTACAGCACGGGCAGCCACGACGACTACCGCGTGTTCATCAGCGCCGAGCCCGCCCCCAGCCCCGACTCCCACATCATCCCGCAGGGCATCCTGGAGAACGCCATCAAGATCACCAACGAGCCGCCCACGGGCATGCACGCCAACCTGCACAAGGCGCTCGACCTCTTCACGCAGGTGGGCGCGCGGAGCCCCCCCTTCCCCAGGCCCAGGCCGGCCCCTCCCTGGGGCCCCCAGTCTGCACGCAGGGGTGACTAGCTGGGGCCCAGTGGGGGCCGGGCCTGCCTGGCCCCTCCTCCTCCCCCTGCGCGCACACTCGACAGCTGGATTCGCATGTGCCCGTGCCCAGCCGGGTGCCCAGTGCTCCTGTGAGCCGCATCCCTGACCCAGCCCATAGGGGGCAGAGGTGGGCATGTCCCGTACCAGGAGGTGGAGGTCCAGGATGGACCCTGGAGCACGGCCGGGAGTGCCCGAGTGCTGCTGGGGGACTAAAGCGCCTCCAGAAAGTATCCCCACACGGGGAACTGAGCGCGTTTATTCACGGCTTATTTGAGGGGACCCTCCGCGCAGTGCTCAGGCCCCTGGGAGCCCCCAGCAACACTCTGCAGTGCAGGCGATCCACCTGGTGACGTGGGCCACACCCAGGGCCCATGTATCTAGGCCAAGGCCTCCCTGTGGCCCGGGCAGGGGGGCGGGGAGGCAGGGCTCCAGAGAGGACAGAGGAGAGGCTCCGCCCGGCAGGACACCCTGGAGATGTGCACGAAGGAGATAGAGTTCAAGTGCATCCTCTTCGCGCTGTGCTACTTCCATGCTGTGGTGGCCGAGAGGCGCAAGTTCGGGGCCCAGGGCTGGAACCGGTCGTACCCCTTCAACAACGGGGACCTCACCATCTCCATCAACGTGCTCTACAACTACCTGGAGGCCAACCCCAAGGTGGGCAAAGGTCGTCCTGCCGATGGGCACGGGGGACCTTGGCCAAAGCCAGGGTCTCTGGGACACTCCTTGAAACTCACACACACACACACACACACACACACATACACAGGGCTCTGGGACACTCCTGGAAACACACACACACACACACACACACACACACATACACAGGGCTCTGGGACACTCCTGGAAACACACACACACACACACACACACACACACACACACTCCCTCACAGTGACACTAACACACACACACACACCCCCTCACGAGTGACACTAACACACACACATACACCCTCACGAGTGACACTAACACACACACACTCACACACACACACACACACACACACACACACACACCTACCTCACGAGTGACACTAGCGGGCCCTTGGGTCACGGGGGCAGAGGACAGCCCACCAGCCTGGCCCCACGTAGCACCCACGTTCTGAGTCCAGAGGGGCCACAAGACTGGGGGGGTGGCACAGCGGGAGGTCGAAGGTGCTCGTCCCGACGCCGGCCGCCACACCAGGTGCCCTGGGACGACCTGCGCTACCTGTTCGGGGAGATCATGTACGGGGGCCACATCACGGACGACTGGGACCGCCGGCTCTGCAGGACGTACCTGCTGGAGTTCGTGCGGCCCGAGATGCTGGAGGGCGAGGTCATGCTGGCGCCCGGCTTCCAGATCCCCCCCAACCTGGACTACAAGGTGAGGGTGCTCTGGCGGCAGGGGGCCTCCCGGGGCGTGTCCTGCGGAGACCCAGGCCCCAGCCCGCCTGCCCGCCCTCTCCCGCAGGGGTACCACGAGTACATCAACGAGAACCTGCCCCCCGAGAGCCCCTATCTCTACGGCCTGCACCCCAACGCGGAGATCGGCTTCCTGACGGTCACCTCGGACAAGCTGTTCCGCACGGTGCTGGAGATGCAGCCCAAGGAGAGCGACTCGGCCGGGGGCACGGGGGTGTCCCGGGAGGAGAAGGCAGGTCCCCCCGACAGCACAGAACCCTGGACTCTGGACGGCTCCGGCGTCTCCGGGAGGACATGCTCGGGCCCGGGCAGGGTGACGGGCGGGCGCGAGGCTCTGCCTTCAGGGCCAGCACCGTCGCCCCAGACCCCCCCTCCCCAGCGACCCCACCTGCAGTGCCGGGCGGGGGAAGCTGGGGCTGCCCAGGCCAGACTCGCCCTGGGTGGCCGGAGTGACGGGCCCCGCCCCCAGGTGAAGGCCGTGCTGGACGAGATCCTGGACAAGATCCCGGAGCTGTTCAACATGGCCGAGATCATGGCCAAGGCGGCCGAGAAGACGCCCTACGTGGTGGTGGCCTTCCAGGAGTGCGAGCGCATGAACATCCTCACCAGCGAGCTGCGCCGCTCGCTCCGGGAGCTCAGCCTGGGGCTCAAGGTGAGGCGGCGCGGGCAGGGCGGGGCGAGGCGGGCGCGGGCACACGGGCGCCCTGCGACTGAGCCCCCGCCGGGTCCCTCAGGGGGAGCTGACCATCACCACCGACATGGAAGACCTGTCCACGGCTCTCTTCTACGACACGGTGCCCGCCACGTGGATGGCCCGGGCCTACCCGTCCATGATGGGCCTGGCCGCCTGGTACTCGGACCTCCTGCTGCGCGTGCGGGTGAGGCCCGGCCCACGCGGGGAGGGAGCGCCCCCCCCTCCCGGCCTCGGCTCAGCCTGGCTCCCCGCAGGAGCTGGAGGCCTGGACCACGGACTTCGCGCTGCCCACGGCCGTGTGGCTGGCGGGCTTCTTCAACCCGCAGTCCTTCCTCACGGCCATCATGCAGTCCATGGCCCGCAAGAACGAGTGGCCCCTGGACAAGATGTGCCTGTCCGTGGAGGTGACCAAGAAGAACCGCGAGGACATGACGGCTCCGCCCAGGGAGGGCTCCTACATCTACGGGCTCTTCATGGAAGGTCAGCGCCGCCACGACCCCCCCCCCAGGGCCGGCCCCGAAACACACACACACACACACACACACACAGGGCAGTGTCAGTCTCGGGTTTATTTGGAGTCACAGGCGGAAGCAGCAGCGGGCAGGGGCGCAGGTGCCAACGGGACATGCCGAGTGGGGGCTGCCTGTGCCCTCGGGAGCGGGGCCCGGCCCGGCGGCCAGCCGTCCCCGGCACCATCCCTGTGTGTCCAGCCTGGGCCGCCACTGCCCGTCCCTGGCATGCGCTGAGGCTGCGCCCGCCATGCCCGCAGGGGCCCGCTGGGACATCCAGAGCGGCGTGCTCGCCGAGGCGCGGCTGAAGGAGCTGACCCCGGCCGTGCCCGTCATCTTCGTGAGGGCCGTCCCTGTGGACCGCATGGACACCAAGAACATCTACGAGTGCCCCGTGTACAAGACGCGGCTGCGCGGCCCCACCTACGTCTGGACCTTCAACCTCAAGACCAAGGAGAAGGCGGCCAAGTGGGTGCTGGCGGGGGTGGCGCTGCTCCTGCAGGTGTAGGCGCGGGGGAGGGGGCGAGGGGGGGCATTAAAGAGTTGCGACCCCCGCTGGCCTGTCTGACTCCAGCGCCTGAACCCTGACCTCCCGAGCTGCCCTCAGCAGGGGGGCGGGGGCGGGAAGGACGGGGGACGCCAGCAGAGGCGCTGGTGGCCGAGCCACCCCTCAAACCCTCACTCCGTGGGCCTGCGGCAACAACCCTGCTGGCCACGAGGGGGCGCCGTGGCCTCTCCGTGCGGGGCCTGGGCGGCTGAGAGCTGGTCCCAACACCCCCTCCCCGGGGAGCCCAGGGCGGGCGGCCTCACCTGCCTGGGCCTCAGAAGAAGTTCTTGATCAGCGGCGTCACCAGCTTCACCCACAGCTTCACCTGCCGGCTGGGCTGCTCAAAGGTGGCGGCAGACACCAGCCCCGACCTCAGGTACAGCCGCTCCTGCTCCTGCGGACAGGACGGGGCTGGCTGAGGCGCGGGCGGCCCTGCCGCGAGGGGTGTCACGGGGTCCCGAGCTGCAGTGCCCGCCCCCGCCCGGCCCCCCACACCCACCTGGTGCAGCTCCCGCTGCAGCGCCGGGCTCTCCGTGACGATGGCAATCTGGGCCTCCAGGTCCCGGTGAACCGACCTGTACCCAAAATTAGGAGAGCCGATCAGGGTGAGGCACGGCAGGCTGCTGCCCGGCGCGTACAGCCAGAGGCCTGCGGGAAGGAGAGCGACACCAGTGAGCCTGCGCGGGCGCCCCTTCTCCGTGGGGCACCCACAGCCCACGCCAGCCCCCCACAGGCCCACGGGGGTGAGGGGCGAGCTGGGCGGGGCCAGGGGTGTCGTGGAGACGCAGGAGCTGGTGGCTCGGGCTGGGCCGGACCCGCCCTAGCGTGAAGCTGCCCCTGGAGGCCTGAGGGTGACAGCTGGCAGCGCCCCAGGAGCGCCTCCGTCCCTGAGCCACGCGGGCCCGCCCGGCCCGAGTCCTGCAGCTGCGCCCCGGGGCAGCTGCGGGCACTGGCATGTCCCCTGCCACCAGCGACGCACGAGCCCCTCCCATGCCCGGGCCTGACCCGCGTCACCAGGGCAGCTGTTCCGGGCTCAGCACCCCGGCCACCCGTTGAACAGGCCAGGGACGCACAAACCAGATGCACCTCCCGGGCCTCGAGCCCCCCGAGAAGGCGCACCCCGGGACCAGGGCAGTGCCACACCTAAGCCGTGTGCAAGCCAGGGACTATGTCACAAGCACCCACGCGAGGGGTGAGCAACACAGCGTGCACGTGCCTCACATGACCAACCTGGGCTCCACCCCCAGGACTGCAGGCGGCCCTGCGCACGCTGCGGGCCCTCAGGGACGCCAGCTGGTGGGGGAAGCGCCAGGGCATTCTGCCGGAGTCTCGGCCCAGGGCGGCCACGGAGGCTCCCCGGCCTTCCTGCTAAGCCCGTCGTGCCGGCTGGCCAGGCCGCGCTTCCCGGCACAGGCCCCCTCTTCCCACCTGGCCGCGGCGTCCAGGGGCAGGCGGGCCGGAGCCCTGGAGCCAGGGCAGGTCTGGGCGGGACCCCGCCCCCTCGGCCCAGGGCTCCAGAGCAGGAGGTGCCCGGCGGGCCCAGACCTGTCCCGCACACAGCCACCGTGGGGGCCGGGGGGGAGTGAGCCCCAGGGGGCTGGCAGAAGCCCCCACCGGCCAGGCAGGAAGCGAGTGGAAGGGGCCCTGCCGGCAGGGCGAGTGCTCGGACCTCGTCCCCGCGCCGCACCCTGGGATTCCCCGGCCGGGAGCAGGCCCCGCCTGGCAGGGCGCGGCCTCCGGGAAAAGGTGGAAGTTTCGGTGCCCGGGCGAAGCTGAGCTTCGGGGAAACTGCCCGGGGGGCGTGGACAGGGCAGCCCGGCCCCACCTGCACCTCCAACCTCATCTCTGGAGGATCCCACAGCCCCGGGATTCCCGCAGCTGTCGGAGCCCCGGGGCTGGCAGCTGGCTCGGCAGAAAGGTTCGCCGGGCCACAGGCCGCGGTTCCAAGGCCCATCCAGCCAGGGCGAAGCACCAGCCACTGAGAAACAGGCGGCCTTGCCAGGCTCTGACAGGCCGAGTGGGGCCAGAGGGCCCAGAGGTGGGGGAACAGAGCGCAGCCCACACAGGGCACCCCTGCCGCGCGCTGGCAGGGCACCAAAGGGCATGGCACGGATCCGACCCACGTGCCTGGGCTGGGCCCCATGGCTGCTCCCGGAAACGGAGGAGGTCCTGGAAAACCAGCGACCCGTCCCAAACGCCGGGGCCCCCCACACCCACTCTCTCTAGACCCTGGAGATCACGGGAAAGAGCAGGATCCGGGGCAAAGGCCCAACATGTGGGGTCCCGACTCAGGAAAGACTAAGATGGCGTCTGTCCTAGTGGGCACACAGCGACATGCAGGAACACGGCACCGGCACACGGCACATGGCACACGCACCGTCACAGGCACAAGCACAGGGCACAGGCACACGGCACACGCACCGTCACAGGCACAAGCACAGGCACACGGCACACGCACGTCACAGGCACAGGGCACCCGGCGTAACACACGGCACGGGCACAGGCACACGGCGCGGGCACCGTGCGGGCAGGCGGGCGTGCGGGCGGGCTGCTGTGTGCCGTACCTTTGGCGTGGAAGGTCCAGCCCGGGCGCCAGTACTCCTGCAGCTGCACGCGCTCCTGCTGGCCCAGGCTGCACACGGCTCGGTAGAACTGCCGCTCGATGTACACGTAGGCTGCGGGGATGGCGCCTGCCACGCCCTTGGCCCCGAAGAAGCCGTTCACCTCGGGGGAGGCCAGCAGGATGCGGTAGTCAGCCCGCGCCCCCAGCACCAGGTCCATGTAGGCCTGGGTGAGGTTGAAGTAGCCAGTGGTGAGGTAGACCCGGGCCCCGCGCTCTGCCTCGGTCAGCAGGCTGGCGGTGACCAGCTCGTCTGTCTGGATGGCAAAGGGCTTCATCTGGACGAGAGGGTAGATCCAAGTGTCCGGGGCGCGGTTCCGGTCCCCTGCGGCCGCGGCGTCCTCTCGGGCCACGCGCGCGTCTCCGTGGAAGGTCTGTGCATGCAGCCGCTGCTGGCGGGCGCGGGCCTGGTCGATCACACCCATCACTCGGTCGTGGGCCGCCTTGCAGTACGCAGCCCGGTCACCTGGGGGCACCGGGGGGAGTGAGCCGGGCCAGAGGGGACACACACCGCCCGCTGGTCCTCAGCACCACCCGGGGAGGCCTGGCCAGTGCCCACGCACCAAGCTCTGCAGGGGTGGAGCTGGCAGGGCAGAGCCACATGCCAGGCCTCGATCAGGTCCCAGCACCACAAAAAGGAACGCAAAGTAAGGGCCGAGCGAGGCCACAGGGAGGGCGCTGGCCTCCCACGAGGCAGACCCAGCCCGTCCCTGACACCCCGACAGTCCCAGGCTCACCAGGGTGACCTGAGTGCAGCCGGGACTCCGCCCGGAGCACCACCCGCGTCAAACAGGAGCAAGTGCGAGCACAGGACTGGGCCGGCTGCACTGCTGCCACACCACGCCCACCCCGCATGTGGGGCCCGGGCATTGCTGCAGCAGACCCCAGGGGAGGTGGGGAGTGCCCCTTACCCCCCGCAGGACCCGCACAGGAGGCACCCCCGTGCCCAGGTCAGCTGGTGGCCAGCAGGGCCAGACTCTGCCCCCCACACGCCGGGACCCACCTTCGTACGGGTGCACCATCCCGTCCACCACCTGCACCGTGTCGTCCCCCTGCAGCTGGAAGGACACGTCCCCCACGGCGTCCACCAGCTCCGAGAAGAAGTCGGCCAGCTCCGGGCAGTCGCGCAGGAAGACGTAGCGGTCCTGGCGGTTGGTGAAGTACGAGTCGCTCAGGTTGGCTCTGCGGAGCAAAGGGCAGCGCTCAGGCCGGGCTGCACGGCGGGACACTGCCAGCCCCACCGCCTCTGCGAGACCCGGCTCCAGGCTAGGCAGGAGGGACGCGGAGCACCGGGAACTGGGGGTGGGCCTCCCCCGCCGGCCTCACCCGCTGAGGACCAGGCTGCTGTCGAACACGTAGACCTTGATGTGCTGCAGCCCGATGGTCTCGTTGAAGCGCTCGGGGAGCAGCAGCCGCAGCAGCCCGCGCAGGTGGGGCGTGTGGAACAGCGACACGCGCACGCGCTCAGGGAAGCGCTGCAGGAGCGGCAGCAGCATCGTGCGCGAGTTCCTCCTCCCTGCGGGGCGGGCGGCGGTCAGGGCGTGGCCCAGGGGCGATGAGCACCTGCTGCCTTTGACCCCCGACAGAGCCCCCTCACCCCCGACCCCCCTCGGCAGCCCAGCTCCCTGCCTCACCCCTGGAGTGTGTGCTAACCCCGGAGGGGCGTGGCCCTGAAGGGGCGGGGCCTGTAAGAGACAGGCCGGAAGGGGCGGAGCCCAGGAGCGCAGGCCCTATGGGGCAGGCCCAGGAGGGACGGTACCTAAGAGGGGCGTGGTCTAGGGGGCAGGACCTACGAAGGGAGAGAACGGAGGGGCGGGGCCTGGGAGGGGCGGGGCTGGCATATGGTCACTCGGAGCTGTCGCATGGTGCCCGCTGATTCGGCTTGGGGCAAGACACAGCTTGGGGGCACAGCATACACTTGGTGGGCGAGTGCGGGCCCCAGCCAGACCCCCTCCCCCCACCCACCGGGCCCGGGGCCCTGCGTACACAGGCCAGGGCTGGAAAACGACACTCGGGGTTTTCTCTGGCCCGGCGTGGAAGCAAAGGAGCCGACTCCGAGGCAGGGACCCACCTCTGGAGCCGCGCGTGAAGTCCAGCAGGATGGAGACCTTGAGGTCGGCGTCCTGGAGCGCCCTCTCCAGGCAGTCCACCTACGGGAGGCCCTGTGGTCAGTCACCCACGGGCTCCGAGCCCTCTGCGCGCATGCCCGCCGCTGGTGCCGGCCCAGGCCTCCGGACAGTCCCAGGAGACGCGCCTCCCGGGGCCACAGCAAGAGCTCCACGCCCCCCCCCCCCCCACCACGCGGAGCAGGGACACAGCCACCCTGCCCAGGCAGGTCTGCCCGCACAGACACTGCCACCACCAGCCTGAGGCCGCACGGGCAGGGCAGCAGTCCCGGGGGAACCAACCACTCGCAGGCCTGACCCCACACTGCCCCTGGGCACTGGGGGTCACAGACCCTCTTAATAATGACTCCGCTCCACCCATTCCTCGGCTGCAGTGACCACCCAGCTGGGCAGGGCCAGCGCTGAAGCAGCATCCGGGGCTTGGAAATCTGCCCTTTGTCTGTTCCCAGGGGCACAGACCACCCCAGTTCCCAAGAGAAATGCCAAACCCAGAGACCAAGAGAAAGGACAGCGGGGAAGGCGCCTCAGGCTGGACCCTCACCCCGCCGGGATGCCCCCCGAGCCACAGGACAGAGGGCGGCAGAGGCCTGGCCTGAGGGGCGGGTCAGCTCACCAGCTCCTGTTCCAGAGGCCCCGTCCCCAGGTAGAGCGACGCCATCACCACGCGTCTCCTGGCTGCCTTTATCTGCCCCTGGAAGGAGAGGAGAAAGGGGTTCACAGCAGCCCCTCGCCCTGCCCGCCGGCCCAGAGCGCACCCAGGGAACTACGCCCCAAGCCCCTCTGAGGGTAGTGCACCTGCCGCGCCAGGGAGGGCCCCTGATCTTGGGGGGGGGGGGCGGGGCACACAGGGCTGTGCCCAGGGATCACTCCTGGCGAGATGAGAAACCGCATGGGGTGCCGGGTACTGAGTGCCAGTCAGCTGCATGCAAGGGGAATGCCGACCCGCTGTACCAACACTCCGGCCAGAGGGACCCCAATTCTAACAGAAGATCCCCCGTCTACAAGGAAGCGCCGGTCAGAGAGAAGGTGCAAAGGTCCTGATGCCCAGGGAGCAGCCCAGCACCCACCGCAAGGCCCCCAGCGACCCCGAACACCCTCCATCAGAGACAAAGCCAGCAAACACAGAGGGCGGCTCAGAGGCAGGGCTGAGCCCAGGGGCCGGAGGGCTGGCACAGTGGGAAGGCACGCGGTGGACCCCCACTCAGCCCCCGAGCTCTGCTGGGCGTGGCCCACCCCCCTGCCCTGCGTCAGGCTGTGGCAGCCCAGCGGGCGTACCAGGCCAGCCGGGGCCCGAGACTGGAGGGCGGGACAGGCGAGCACGAAGAGCCTTCCCAGTGAGAGGAAGGGCAGCTGCCGGGCCGTCCACGCCCCCACGCCAGGAGCAGGGCTGGGGGAAGGCCACACACAGGTGGAAGCGGACATTCCCGAGCTCCACCGCCGGCCCTGGGGCACAGCCGAGCCTCCCACACCCCCCCGGAAGGGCTGCCGGGACGGGGACTGGCAGAGGCCCCAGCGCCGGCCCAGCCTCTCACCCCCGCACACTGGGAAACCTTTCCCAGCCCAGCACCCAGAGGAACAAAGCGTGTCACCTCATGAGACACAAATAAGAAAGCACAGGACCAACGGGCGCACACACGTGTACACACACAGGTACTTATGTACATGCTCACTCATACCAGAACACGTGTGTCCACACTCACATGCAGACACGCGTACATACTCATGCCCTCACACACATATGCACATACATGCATGTGTACAGCTCACTCACATGCACATACACAGGTCCACACATGCTCATTCCCACATGCAGATATGCACGTCAACAAGCACCAATGAAGGATCATACCACCACTCACGAATACACAAACATGCATGTGTGTACATGCATACAACCAAATACATACACATAGGCGAGTGGTCACATTCATGCTCAGCACATAGACATGCATGTACACATATGTGCACATAAACACATGTGTGCCCTCATGCATACACATGCACCTGTATGTGTACACTCAAACAAGCAGTGATATGAGCACACATGTGTACTCAGACATCCACGTACCCACATGCACTCATGTGTGCATGTCCCTTTCGTACATACACACATGCTCATATATGCAAACTCCTATACACATTAATAGCACCTCACACACATGCACCCATACATGCACACGCACGTGAGCCACAGACCGGCACCAAGCACACGCCTACAGGACAGCAAAGGGAGCAAAGGTGAGGCGGCGGCAGGCGCCCGCAGAGACGGGCACACACACCAACTGCCAGCGCGGCCCGCCCGGCCCATCAGGCCGGATTCCAGCAGCGCGTCACTGGGCTCAGGGCTCACGTCCATAAACGTTAATCAGCGCCAGAATCCTTCCCTCCGGAGCCAGCCGCGGCCTGAACACGCGGCTGCCGGGCGTGCTGAGAGCCGAGCCCCGCCGGGCCAGCCTGCGCCCAGCAGAGGCCGGACACCCCATTCCCCGGCGCCAGCAAACGCCTCCAGGGAGCTCTGGCCGCTCCGCCCACAGGCGAGGGGTCTGCAGTGCCCGGGCAGGAGCCTGCTTCCTCCCGGACAGAGGAGCCCCCTCAGACGGGGCATCTGGGGTGGGGGTGCGGCCACGCTGCCGACCTCCCGCCCCCGGCACGCTCACCTTCATGAGCTCGAAGAACTCGGCAGGCGAGGAGAGCACCCGGACGTGTGAGCTGGAGACGCCGAACTCGGGGACCAGGTTCCGGATCCACAGGAAGCGATGCGCGCCCTCGGGGCAGAGGCAGCAGGGCGGGGAGGGGGCCGGGGGCGCCGTGGACGGCAGCAGAGGAGCCAGCAGCAGCCATGGGGACCTGGGTGCGGAGAGGCGCCGAGGGTCAGACCCCTGCAGGGTGCAGAGCCCCCACTTCTGGGACCACGGCCCAGGCCAGCCTGGTCTCATCACGGCCCCAGGCGCGCGCGCACACACACACACATACACACGCACACACACATGCACACACACACACACGCACATACGCACAAACACACACGCGTGGACCAAGCTCTTGGCAAGCCCAACCCCGAGCGGCCACGGGCGCCCGCAGAGCCTGCTGGCTGCCAGAGGCCCCGCTCCAGGCTTCCACGTGACACGCCGGCGCGTTGGCGAGGGCGGGGGACCCACAGGAAACCCCCAGGGCCCTGTCAGACGGCAGGGGCACCCCGGAACCCAGCACCTCCCAGCGCAGGACCCAGGTGTCCCCCACACCCAGGCCACTGGGCAGGTGACAAACGCCCCTGGCAGAGGGTGGCTTGGCTGGGCCTGGGCCCCACCCGGGCACTGCAGGAGAGGCGGGTGGAGGACAGCGGGGACCCAGCGGGGCCAGAGAAATGGCGGCCATGGCCCTGAATCCACACACCCCAGAGCCCACCTCAACGGGCTGAGACCCGGGACCCTGGCAAGGAGGGCAAAGAGCGGCCGGGCCGGCGGCCACGGACACCCGTGAGGCCCAGGGCTGCGGCCTATCCCAGCCGGCGGCGGACGGGCAGTGGCCCTGGGTACCGGGGGCAGCTCGGGACAGGCACCCCGGACACAGCCCAGGACAGGCAGCCAGGGAGACCATGGAGGTGAAGGCACCCCAAGGCCCCAAGCACCCCAGGGGCAGAGCCAGGACTGAGCCCTGAGTACTGCTGGCTATGACCCAAGCACCCCAAAACAAAATGGGATGCGAGCCTGCTGGCCACCGCCCACACCCCCGATCTCAACACACACCCCTTGCGCACGCACGCACACACACACACACACATTCACACCAGACTCGCACCACACACACACATTGTCAAACATACAGTCACACAATGACGCACAAACTCACGCACTCACTCACAGACTCACACATTCACTCATACATACACTCACCCACTCACTCATACCATACACACTCACATACCCAGTATTCACAGACACACACACACACACACACACATTTTCTCACACAGACTCAGAGACACAGACACACACACACACTCACACACTAACAGACTCAGAGACACAGACACACTCTCACACAGACACACACACACACACACACACTCTCACAGACTCACCGAGACCAACAGACTCCCACTCCCACACTCTCGCAGGTCACACCCGCGGACACACAGCCCCTCTCCCACGGCCCCACGTCCTCCTGGGGGCGGCTCTCCCCCACTGTCCTTTCACTTCAGAACCCCCACAGAGGCCACCCCTGGGAGCCTGAGAGGGGGACCGGGCGGCACCCGGGTGGGAGGGCCCTGAGGAGGCTGCCAAGCCCCGGGACGCCCCTGGGCACAGAACCTGCACGGCACACAGCGCCCCGAGTCACAGGGAGCGGGGGCACGGGCCAGCAGCGCCGTGGACAGGCCCCGTGGGGGGCGGTGGCAGACCCCCAGCCCCGTCAGAGCAGAGCCTGAGACGGCGCCCGCGGGAAGCCGGGAACCGCCAGGCTCTCAGTTGCGTCACGTTAGAAAAGCCCCGCGCAGCCCCGCGGCCGTCACGCTTCCCGTGGGCGCCCCCCGCAGCCCTCCAGCAGGAAGTGGACACGTCACCCTCCAGACCCCGGCACCCCCCCAGCTTCCCGGCGGCCTGAGTGTCCAAAACTCCCCAAAGCCACGCCAGTGACTCGCGCCACCAGCAGGCGCCCCCCCGCCCACCCGTCAGATACAGGCCGGCGTCCCTCAGCACCCCAAAGATGCTCATCCTCCAGCCCACAGCCCCTCCCCACGGCCAGGGACGGGCACACGAGGAATCTCGGGGCTATCTTGCTGGGCGTCCCCCGGAGGGAGACTGGGGGCCACCCCGCTTCCCCTCGCCCGGCCCCGCTTTCTTCTCAAGGGAACCGGCTACTCTGCGGTCAAAGCCCTCACGCTGCCCTCCGGCCACTCCTCCAAATCGCGGGGTGACGCCTCTCCCCCCAACGGCCTGGTGGAGGTGTCTGCTGCCGGCCGCAGCTCCGGGGGGCGTGTCCGTCTGCGGGGTCCCCAGCGCTGCAGGCCCAGCACATGGCAGAGGCCCGCGGTCAGCAGGGGTGCTGGGCAGACGCCGCCACAGCCCACCGGGCACTTCAGCGCTGTCCCCACGCGCCACTGCAGCGCGGGCAGTACGGAGACCCGGGGGCCCGCGTCACCCGCGGCCAGCGCAGCCACACAGGAACATCCTCAGGGGCCCGGCGACCAGACGACAAGAAACCACCTCATCCGGGGAGTGAGGATGAGGAGGGCCGGTGGGGGGCGGCCACCACACGAGTCACCGCAGACGGCACGCCAAGACTCAGGAAACCCACACTGAGCCCCCACGCGGCCCCTCGGCCCAGCACCGCTGCCTCAGATTTCAAAACACACCCCCCGCCCCCCCCCCCCCCGCCACTGCGTTTCTGATTTCACCAAGTTTCTGGTTTAACTGCTGGCCCCGGAAAACAGCTCTCGGCTTCACCAGGAGAGGCAGAGCCCGCAGGGTGCACCGAGGCACACTTCCAGGGCAGACTTCAGGCTGCACCCCTGCCCACCCACCCCAGAACAACCCGCCGTGCCCCGAAAAACAATAAAAAAGAAACAACCTGCCTGCCCTCATCCACAGAGCATTCAAATGACTCTTATTTCTGCTTGGGGGGCCACACGCCCCTGTGCTCAGGGGTTGCTCCTGGCTCTGCACCGCCCCGGGGAGCCAGGAGTAGACCCCGCCACACAGAGCAGCGCCCTAGCCACCGTGCTACTGCTCTGGTCCCGCAAATGTCTTGTTTATGTGACGCCAGTGGACCCCATCGGCACCTGCAAGGCGACCACCTGCCCACTGCACTCCCCTCTAAAAGGCCTCAAATTCTCTCTTTTTTTTTTTAATTAAAAACTTTTTTTGGCGGGTTGGAGGGTCAGGCCACACCTGGCTGCACTCAGCAATTACTCCTGGTGGCGATCGGGGGACCCTAGGGCTGCGGGTCGCCGTGCCAGGGACGCCCACGCGCCGTGCTCTCGGCCGGGCGCTCGACGCCCCTCCGAAGGCCCCACACCCTCGTGACCCACCGCGGCGGCAAGCGGTGATTAACAGCGAAGCGTTTTCCCGACAGCTGAAACACAGAGGGGAAATGACAAAGTCGCCGCAACGCAACAGCTCATCCTCGAGGAAAGAACCTTTCCCCGAAACTACGCCGCACTTCCCGGTGCTCCGAGTGCCAGGATCAGGCTGAGCCCATGCGGGCCCCCGCGCCGGGAAGCACCCCGCCCCCTGCGCGCCCCCCGCAGCACGCGCGGACTCGGGCGCGCGTGCTCCGGCCGTGCGAGCGCCGCGCCGCTCCCCTACCTGCACTCTGCGCCCATGGCGGGCGGGCGCGGGTCCGGGCGGCGGGCCCGGGTCGAGCGCGGCTCTCTTTAAGAAGAGGCCTGTTTGCACACCGCCCTTTGATTTTTTTTTTAATGTTAGCAAGAGCGGCGGCGAGCTCCGGGCAAATGTTGACTCTGGGGGCCCCCCGCCTGAGCAAGCGGCTCCAGGGCCACTTCACACTTGCGCAAGGCACTCGGCCCTTCCGGAGCGCGGCCCCTTTGAGCCCGGCGGCCGCGGGGCCCGAGGGCGTCCCCCCCGAGAGGCCGACTCGGATCACCCCATCGCACACGCCCGCGTGCACACGCGGACAGACCCGGCCGGCGCCGGGAGCGACGGGCGCGGGGCGGCGCGGGCGGCCGGGCAGAGGCGCCGCCCCGCTCACCTCCTGCGCCGGCGGTCTCGGTTCCGGCCCAGGCGGTCGGACAGGCGGCCCAGCAGCGCTGCCAGCCCGGGGCGGCCCGGCAGGAGGCCGAGCAGGCGCCGCCACAGCACCGGTCCCGCCGCCGCCGCCGCCGCCGCCATGGAGACTCGCCGCTTCCGCTTCCGCTTCCGGCGCGCAACAACTTTATTGAGAGCCGCGCGCGGACACCGGGAGGCGCGCGCGCGCAGCTCCCGCCGCGGCCCCGCCCCCGGGCCCACCTCCCGCCGAGGCCCCGCCCCTTTTGGCAGATGCGCCGCCCACCTCCCGCCGATGCCCCGCCCCTTTGGGCAGATGCACCGCCCATTTCCCGCCGATGCCCCGCTGCTTGCACACAACTGAGCAGGTTCCACCCAGTACCAAAGGGTCTCCGAGCCCACCAGGACCGACCCTGAGTGCAGAGCCAGGAGTTTGCCTCGAGCACCACTGGGTGTGGCCCCAAAACCCAAACAGTGAGAATTTCACAATACTCTGAGCGGCAGGAGAGATGATCTGATGTGTAACATGTCCCTCCTTGGGGACCCCTCAAGAATTGAGAACTTGGACACCAGAAAAGCGGGGGGGGGGGGGAACTACAGCAGGAAGTGCACTTGCCTTGCACACTGCCAACCCATATTCCATCCATGACACCCCATGCCCGTGCGGTCCTCTGAGCCCCGTGTGACATGTGACTGTACCACCAGGAGTAAGCCCTGAGCATCGCAGGGTGTGGCACAATGAAACCCCCTTAAAAAACTGTAGGGGGTCGTCAGACCCTGATTTTCCCTGAAGGCTGTTGTGAACTGTTTAATTCCATGTTCAATTCCGCCAAACAGTCCCGAGGACATCAGTCACTCACTCACGATGAGAATGGTTGTCTCCGCACTGTTCATCATATCAAGACTGTGGAAGCAATTAGCCGTGGGGGCGCGGGCTAGATGAATAATGGCCCACCGCTATGTTGGTAAACCGTGCATCAATAAAGCATGATGAGAGAGAAGAATGCTTAATGACATTACGTGTAAAACCCAATTTTCCAAGAGAAAGACTGTTTATCTCTCGTTAAAAATTGGAAAGAGAGCCCACAGGCAGTGTGGGAGTAAATACATCACCATGTTAACATTGGCTATTGGTGCTTTCAAGAATTTCCAAATTGTTTACAGTCAGTGAGTATTTCAGGCCCGTTTTCATTTTTCCTTTAAGCTTAGAACAGCTTTACAAATACAAGGTGGAATTTGATGCTGCTCTTCCGAGTTCGAGGTGGTGAATCATCAAATTTCCTAACTTCCAGTAACTAACACAGTTCCACTTTTGCACGGTGCTGGCGGAGACGGGTCGGCGGGGAGCCTGACGCTCTCCACCATGCTCTCGGGCCTCCCGGGGCCGCCCTCTGCAGAGAGCTTCGGGGTCCTTCCTGCACGCGCACAGAGGCTGGAGGCTGACGGGCAGCAAGTACCGAGGCAGAGTCTGAGGAGCAGGCAGGCCCGGGGCCCCCTGAAGCCACACTCAGGCCCTCTTTCCTTCACGGACCGTCTGAGACAGGCCCACAGCGGGGGGCGGGAGGGAACCCCCAGCACCCAAGGACACGTGCATTCAAGGACGAGACACAAGGTTCAAATCGTGATCTTGGAGATTGAGCAACTTTGCCCACGGTGTCATCCTGACCGCAGAGCGTTTCCAGGAGGTGTCCCGGGGCGGCCAGCGAGAAGGCGGAGAGGGCCTGGGAAGGCGCCTGCAGGCTGGGCCGGGGTGCGCATGGGGGGCCCACACCCCTCCGGCCGCCCTCCCGGAGCACCCCCTCCCCTGAGGCCCCTGGACGGGAAGGCACCTCGGCGGCCGCCTGACGCCCAGCCCTGCCCCGCGGCCCTCCCGTTCCTCCCTCCTTCCCAAACAGGAGGTGCCAGGGCGAGGGTGAGAGACAGCAGGGCTTCCCAAAAGGAAAAGGAAACCCATTCACTGCACAGGGCGCTGACGTCAAGGCTGGTGGGCCGCTCGCCCCGGTGGCAGGAAGCTCCCGGAAATCCTGCGCCGAGGACGCGTCTGGCTGCTCGTGATTCACGCCCCGCGGACCGCGGGCTGAGGGTCAGTTCCAGAAAGAGGAAGCACGGCCCGGTCCCTCGCCTGCCCGGGCGGGAAGCCCCGCTGGCAGCGAGGACGCGTGGACACCTGCTCGTCTCCCGAGGGCCCAGCTGAGACCTGGGGACCAAGCCTGTGGGGGGGTCTGCGCCCCCCTCTACCTTCCAGTCGGATGTTTCCTTTCCTCCTCCTCCTCCTTCTTCCTCCTCCTCCTCCTCCTCCTCCTTTCTTTCTCCTCCTCCTCCTCCTCCTCTCTTCTTCTTCTTCTTCTTCTTCTTCTTCTTCTTCTTCTTCTCCTCCTCCTCCTCCTCCTCCTCCTCCTCCTTCTTCCTCCTCCTCCTCCTTCTTCTTCTTTCTTTCTCCTTCTCCTCATTTATTCTCCTCCTCCTCCTCCTTTCTTCTTCTTCTTCTTCTTCTTCTTCTTCTTCTTCTTCTTCTTCTTCTTCTTCTTCTTCTTCTTCTTCTTCTTCTTCTTCTTCTTCTCCTCCTCCTCCTCCTCCTCCTCCTCCTCCTCCTCCTCCTCCTCCTCCTCCACACCCAGCGATGCTCAGGGCTTCCTCCTGGCTCTGACTCAGGAATCGCTCCTGGCGGTGCCCGGGGGACCATACGGGATGTCGGGGTTGAACTGGGGTGGGCCACGTGCAAGGCAAACGCCCTCCCCGCTGTGCGTGCTCCGGCCCTCTTCTGTTCACTGTCAGCCTAGGGACCAAACCTGGGCCTCCCCCACACTCCCTCCCCGCGCCCCCGAGGCCCCCCAGCTCCACCACGAGTTCCCAGGCCACGACAGTCCCCTCGGTGACTGAGAGCTCACGGCGCGGAGACCCCAGGGGGCTGAGGCCTGGCCGCGGTGCCCGGCCCCGTGCCCCCGTCACATGCGCTGCCCCATGTGGAGCGGGGCCCGGCCGAGGAGCACGAGGGCCGCCACTGTGGTGTCGTCGCTGTCCTGAGGTAGTTCTCGTCTCCTCAGCCCTGGGGGCGCCCAGACAGGTGGGACGAGCCCGAGGTTGCAGACCCGCAGGCCGCTCGTTCCCTTGGAAGCTGCCAGCTCAAGCCTGGGCTGGGGGCAGCACACCTGGGCCCCGAATCCCCCCTCTGCCCCCAGTCTTCTCCCCCGTCACGCCGAGACTTTCTGTGGCTTCGATGACAGCTGGGCCCCGACGAAGTCCTCGCCGGCATCCAGCCTCACCCCAGGACTGGGGAGCAAAGGGGGGAAGGGGGGAGTTTGGGTCACTCTGGACAGTGCTCAGGGGTCACTCCTGGCAGGATCAGGACCACATGTAGTGCCAGGGACCGAACCTGGGCCTGCCACGTGCCGGGCAAACCCTTAACCCCTGTACTCTCTCCGGTCCTGGCAAAGCTTTTCTTTATTTTCTTTCTTTGTTTGGTTTGGGAGCCCCACGCAACGGTGCGCAGGGCTACTCCTGGCTGACTCTGAGCCCAGGGGTCACTCCTGGCGGTGCCCAGGGGACCGTGCGGGATGGAACCTGGGTCGGCAGCCTACCTGCTGTCCTACCGCGCCTGCCCAGCAGTTTTTCTTAAAAGGGCCAGTGACAGGGGCTGGAGCGAGAACACAGCGGGGAGGGCGTTTGCCTTGCACACAGTCGACCGGGGTTCGATTCCCAGCATCCCATATGGTCCCCCCAGCACCGCCGGGGTAATTCCTGAGTGCAGAGCCAGGAAAAACCCCTGTGCATCGCCGGGTGTGACCCAAAAAGAAAAAAAAAGAGGGCCAGTAACAAATGTATTTGGGGGGGGTCGCTCAGGGAAGCCGGGGGCCCCCCCTGAGACGGAGGCTGGGCCGCACGGCTCCACGTGAAGGCACTGCTCCGGCCGAGCACTTGGGGACCGCCAGGACCCGCCCGAGGGAGGCCCCACAGAGCCCAGGATCACATTCGGGCCTGGGCACGCGAGGCGCGAGCCCCCCACCACACACACACACACACACACACACACACACACACACACACACACACACACACACACACTGGTGGGCTGCACAAACGGCCGCCCCGCTACACGCGGGCCCCGCCTGCAGCCTCCCGCAGCTGCCGACCCCGCACAGGCCCGGCCGAGCTGGGCGCCCCGAGTGCCCCTGGGGCCCAAGGCTGTGGGGAACAAGTCGGCTGGCGTGGGCACGGGAGGGGGCAAGGTTGTCACGCTTCCCCTTTAAAGCTTCAATGTCGAAAATCTTGTCATCCGCAGAACAAAACACCTATTACTCAACGGTCCCTGCCCACACAGGGGCCGGATAATCTGGCATTTCATCAAGCGGCAGCCAGAGCCCAGATGTCTGGAAATGCCTCCTGGGCAGGGCACGCGGGTTTGCCTCTGGGCGCCGGGGAGAGATAAACGCATCGCTCAGTTCCAGGGCACAGTGGCCTCTTGTGGCCTGGCCCCTGGCCAGTGCCACCCCAGCATGGCGCTGCCACCGCCTCCTCGTGACCGGCAGCCAGCCACGTCCCAGGGAACCCCGGGTCCCGCTGGGGGGCGCCCTGGCTGAGCTCCACACACACCTTCTGCCTCCCCCTGCCCGGGTTCCCAGGCTGACTCGCAGCGGCGGCTCAGGGCCACGCGGGCACTGGCCTCAGGTCCTCGCTCAGGACAGGTCTTGCCCAGAGTGAGGTCAAAACAGACCAACCTGGGGTCGAGCAATAATAGCACAGCGGGGAGGGCGTTTGCCTTGCACAAGGCCGACCCAGGTTCAATCCCCGGCATCCCCCAGGGCTCCCTGAGCCCCACCAGGACTAATCCCTGAGTGCAGAGCCGGGAGTAGGCCCTGAGTATTGCTGGGTGTGACCCAAAAGGAGGAAAAAAAGGCCAACTGGAGGTGGGTAAGAACATGCTGGGCGGATGGCCAGGCCTGTGTCGTTCCCGGCGTTTAGGGGAGAGACTCGAAATCAAGCCCTCTTCGCCTGCTACCCCGGCGTGGGCATACAGGAGCCCAGTCCTGGGTCTTGCCCGAGCTCTGGGCGGGGCGGGAGGGGTGCTGGCCAGCGGGAGAGGCCTGTTTGTTCGCTTGGGGGCCACACCCGGTGATGCTCAGGACTTACTCCTGGAGGACCACTGGGGGGGTCCTCTGGGCTGCCGTGTGCAGTGCAAGCCCCGACCCCCTATACTATTGCTCTGGCCCCTGTTTTCCGTTAGTTTTTGTTCTGTGGTCCCCACAGAGGGACCACACTGAGCTCGGGGGTCCCTCCTGGCAAGGCTGTGGGCCTACAGGGTCCTGGGGACTGTACCCCGTTCTGAGCTGTGCTGTCGCTCAGGACAGGGACCTGTTTGGAGCTCGAAGGGGCCCGAGGCCGCCGTGGCCAGTGGAGGGCCTGGCTGCGGGCACCCTGCTGCCTGCCTCAATGCTCTCCCCAAGAAAACTTGGAGCTCACACGTGCCCGCAAACGTTCCCGGCTCCCTCTGTCCCCCCAGCTGGGCCGCGGGCCCAGTACTGACCCCTCCATCATGGCTGCCGCTGCACGGACTGGACGCACCTCGGCCCGCTGACCTGTCCAAGCGTCCAGGGAGCGCCGGGCTGGCCCCAGAGGGTCCCACACCTGCCCACATCTCATGACTGTGGCCCACAAGCCCGGGCTGCTCGTGCGAAATACGTGTGACCAAGCTCCAGGTAACACCGGGGGTCTCAGCCCAGACAGCCCGCTGAGGGGGGCCAGGGGCCTAGCACTTAGGAGGGGTGAGGGACCGGGAGGCAGAGGGCTGCCGCGCCCCCCTGCCGCCACCGCCGCTGTCGTTCGGGGACTCTCGCCACGTGCTCCCACAGCTGCAACTCACCTGCCTGCCCTCCGCGGGGGGAGGAGGTGGCCCTTCTCGAAAAACCCAGAACCTTCCAGACCTAGGGGCCCTGGCCCACTGGCAAGGCAGCAAGCACAGGAGGCCCCCACGGTCTGCCCACCATCTGGTTTCCTCCAGGGACAGCAATATTCACACACGTGCACATATACATGCACATACTTGCATGTGTGCACACGTGTGCAAGCACATGTATACAAGAATTACTTGCTCACACATAGGCACATCCCCACCCATGTGCATCACATACAGTCACACACGTGCAATGCCCATATGCACGTGCACACAAGATATGTGTGCATACAAGTGCTTATACATGTATATGCATACATGGGTGTGTGCACATGTACATTCATGCTCATACATGCATGTGCACAAGCTCACGTAGTGGTGTATATACATGGTATGTGCACATGTGTACTTACACATATGTACTGTAAAGACATGCACTGCACATGTGTACACAAGAGACTGCACATGTGCATACATGCATGGCTACAAACATGCACATATATGGACATGCACACACTCATGGTACGCACATGCATGCACACGTGCGATGCACTCAAATGCGTACAGCAGCACGCCTACATACATGCACACGCGTGCTCATGCATGCTCATGCATGCTCCACAGACCCTGCTCTGGGAGGGTGGCTGAGGCCCGGGCAGGACCCCCAGGAGCCAGCTCCTCCTCAGCCCTCGGGGGACTCCGCGGGCCTCTGACACTCAGCTCCAGGCGGCGGGCCCCTCCCGGAACTGCCGGCTGCCCTGCTGTCTGCTCCTGGGCGGAGTGGCCGAGCGGGTGGGAGCAGAGAGGGGCCCGTCCTGTCCTGCACACACAGCTGGACGGAGCCTGGGGTGCCGTCAGGGTCAGAGAGCCCTGGGGCTCGCTGGCTCCCAGCCCACTTCCCACTCGAACCCTGGCGCAGGTGGAAGGTAGGAGAAGGGCGTGCCTTCCAGTCTCTGCTCTCCCGGCACCCCACGCCCCCCTGTGGGCAGAGGCGCGGCCGCCCTGCCCCGCGGAGCTGGAAGGAGCAACCCGAGAAGGCAGGCAGGCGGGTGGGTGAGTTTTTTTCCCCTCCCCTCCGCACTTTTTCTGGGAAATGCCAGAGGCCAGCGGCCTGGAATGTCAGGCCTGAAAGAATGCCTCAGACAGGGCCACAAGCCTCCCGCCCGGCCCGGCCGAGGCCACCAAGCACCCCGCGGCCTCCCGCCACCCTAGGGACTGTCTGAAGCCGGAAAGAGATGCTGGGGGTTGGGGCTGGAGCGATAGCACAGCGGGGAGGGAGTTTGCCTTGCACGCGGACAACTCGGGTTCGATTCCCAGCATCCCATATGGTCCCCTGAGTATGGCCAGGGGTGATTCCTGAGTGTATGAGCCAGGAGTGACCCCTGTGCATTGCCGGGTGTGACCCAAAAAGCAAAAAAAAAAAAAAAAAAAGAGATGCTGGGGGTCAGCAGAGCCTCTGCCCTCCCCGCCACAGACCCGAGACCACCCCGCCAGGGCGCCCTGGGCAGAGGCTGGAGGGGACCAGGCACGGCTGCATCCTGGTGGGCTGCAGCATCTCCCGAATCCCCCCCCCCCCCCGAGAAGGGGGGGAGGGACCAGGCCGGTGTCCACCCCCATGGGAGGGAGGAGCAAAGAGCCTAGGAAGGAGCTGGCACACAGAGCAGGGGGCGCGGGGCGCAGAGCAAGTCTGAAGAAGGGCTTCCCACCCCTGGGGCTGCCCGGGAGACCCCGCCAGCAAGGCAGCCTCGGTGGGGCCCTGGCTGGCAGAGGACCAGATCACCGGCCCGCGGGGAGCCTTGACTTCCCCGGCTTCCTCACTTCCTGCTCCGCGAGGGGGTCTGGGCGCCCACCTGCGAGGTTTGGGGAAGCAGCAGCTGGGCCGTGAGTCAGTGGAGCTGCAGCCGTGACCACGGCGGGCTTCCCCGTGGCGGCGGCCGGCTCGGGCTCGGCATGAGCAAGGCGGCCTGGAAGCGGGATTCCCAGCAGAGCCGGGTGTGCGGTGCAAGAAGGGCCCCACCGGGAACGGGCTTCTCCCACCCCCCAGGGGCCTCAGAGCCCCCACCCGCCCCCAGGAAGGACCCCGGGCTGCTCTGGGCGGCCTCTGAAGGGATGGAGACACAAGGGTTCCCGGAGCACGTCCTGGGCGGGGGTCCCAGCAGCTCCCGGGGGCTGGAGGGATGTGCAGCAGGAAGGCGCTCGCCTGGCACACACACGGGGTCCCCCGAGCACAGAGTCAGGAGTAATCCCGGAGCACCACTGGGGAGTCCCAAGCCCCTCTGCAGAGGCCCCCGGGTCCCGGGGCAGGCGGCAGGTTCACAGCCCTGTCCAGGAGCTGGCTCTCTCGCCCCCAACCCGCCCTGTCCCCTGGTCACTCTGCCCAGCCCTGCAGCACTCCGAGGCCTCCGTCAGAGCACCCCACTTCCCGCCCACTAACTCCGGGTGTTCCTGGGAGTCTCCTCGGCCGCCGCGGGCTCGTCCCAGGAGCACGGGCGGTTTCCTCACAATCAATGGAGGAGGAAAAAACCAGAGGGAGAGCTGGGGGAGGGGGTGCCGGAGCACAGGCTCCACAGCAGGCCAGGGTTCGAGCCCCGACACGCATGATCCCCCTCCCTAACACCGAAGGGAGAGACCTTTGGATACTGAGGCAGGGTAGCCCCGGAGCACCCTGGGTGCAGCCCCAGGTCACAAAGAGAAAAAGAGGGCTGGGGCGACAGCACAGCGGGGAGGGCGTTTGCCTTCACGCGGCCAACCTGGGTTCAATTCCCAGCATCCCGTATGGTCCCCGAGCACCGCCAGGAGTGATTCCTGAGTGCAGAGCCAGGAGTGACCCCTGATTGCCGGATGTGACCCCCCCAAAACAAAAAAAAGAAAAAGGAAACAAACAAAGAAAAAAGAAAACAAACAAACATAAAAAAAAACAACCCAAACCCAAATTCCTGCTTCAGTAGCCTGCAGGCAGCCTGGGTTTCTGGTCGGCCTTAACTTTCCAGCCCGGGGCTGGGGCTGGGCTCCGCGTCAGCAGGCCCCGCCCAGGGGTCACAGTGGCCCCAGCGTGGGCGTCTGTCACAGACACTGCCCCCTCCTCTGATGCCCCGCACAAACACACTCCGTAAAGCCAGACACGTGCTGTGCTGGCAGCCTGGTGCCATCCCCGGTGCCCAGGGCCAGCAGAGTCCTGGTCACTGTTGCCGGCCAAACAGACCCCAGGGGGAGACGGCTCAGGAGCAAGCCCGGAGCAGCCGCCGCCACAGATCAACAGGAGCCCCCCTCGCCCCAGCACCACGGACCCCAACACACACCAGATCAGCCGGGGCAGAACTGGACAAGACTGCGGACGCTCGTGGCACCCTTTTTATTGGGGGGGGGGAGTTGGGGCCACGCCTGGCGACACCAGGGCTTACTCCTGGCTCTGCCCTCAGAAACTACTCAAGGGGCCACGTGGGATGCCGGGGAGTGAATGCGGGCGGGCTGCGTGCGGGCAAGCTCCGGCCCCGCTCTGTTCTGTTATCTCTCCTGCCCCCGTGCAGTGAGGCCCACCAGTGTGTGTAGGGCTGGGGGCAGGGTCTGACCACACCCAGCCGGCTCAGGGCTCACTCCTGGGGGGCCGAGGGATCACTCCGATGGGGTTCCGGGATCACACTCTGTTGGTACGTTCAAGGTGCTTCCCCCTGTACTATGCCCCAAGTTTTTAATTAATTTGGGGGTTTTGGGTCACACCCAGAGGTGCTCAGGGATCGCTCCTGGCGGGATTCTGGGGGCTATATGGGGTGCTGAGGATTGAACCCAGGCCGGCCGGGTGCAAGGTAAACTCGTATCTGCTGCGCCACGGCTCGGGCCCCTCCGTCCTTTTATGTCTGGAGAGGAACGGCCACACCGGGTCCCAAGGAGGCTGGGTGTTGTGCCCAAACCGCAGTTGGTCCCGAGTCTTTGGGGAGGGGGGCCAGGATCGCTAGGACGCTCCCCGCGGAGGGCGGGGCAGGGGAGGAGGAGGAGGAGGAGGAGGAAGAGGAGGAGGAGGGGGGAGGAGGAGGAGGAGGGGGGGGGGGAGGAGGAGGAGGAGGAAGAGGAGGTGAAGAAGAAGAAGAAGAAGAAGAAGGAGGAGGAGAAGAAGAAGAAGGAGGAGGAGGAGGAGGAGGAGGAGGAGGTGAAGGAGAAGAAGAAGGAGGAGGAGGAGGAGGAGGAGGAGAAGGAGAAGAAGAAGAAGAAGAGGAGGAGGAGGAGGAGGAGGAGGAGAAGAGCAGGAGGAGGAAGGAGGAGGAAGGCTCTGGGCAGGGACCAGGTCAGGGCATCACTGGCCGGCGGGACCACCAGGCCGGTCCCCGCAGGGCGAGAGACGGGGGGCGGAGAGGGAGCCCTGGGCACGAGTCCTCTGGAAACCTGCCTGGCCGCTCGCGCAGGCCGGGGCCCGGCGGGTGCCCCCGAAGTGGCCCCCGCCCCCGCGCCCCGGGGTGCGCGTCCCGGCGCTCCACCTCCGACTCCGGGGCGCCCTCTGGCGGGCGCGCGGCGCGGGGTGTGGTCCCGGCCCGGCCCGGCCCGGACCGGCCCCACGGACGGGCCAGGAGCCCCCGGCGCGCGGGGCCGGTTCGGTCCGTGTCGGCCGGGCGCCGGGCCGGGCGGGCGCGGCTGGGGGGGGACCGCGCGGCGCGCGGGCCGACGGGCCGGGGCCGGGCCCGGGCGGGCGCCACGCAGGCACCCGGGGTGGGGGGGCCCCGCCGGGGCCGGGGCCGGGGCCGGGGCCGGGGGCAGCCCCGGCGCGCCGGGGGGGGCGGGCCCCGCGCGGGGTCCGAGAAGGGCCGCGCGGGCGCGGGGCGCCCCTCGCGCCGCCTCCTGGAAGCGCGCGCCCCCGCCCCTGCCCGAAAGCGCCGGGCGGGGAAAGTGTGAATGGGCGGGGGGCGGGGCGGGGGCGGGGCCGCTGCCAGGAACGCGCCGCCGGGGCTGGCGCTGCGCCCCGCAGCTGCCGGGCGGCCCCGCGCGGCGCTTTGTCTGGGCGCGCGGTCGGCGGCCCGCGCCCCGCCCCCGCGCGTAGTGACTAAACATTACAGAAAGGCCGCCGCGCTTCCAGGAACCGGGGGGCGGGGCGCCGCTATATACCCGCGCGGCCCGGGCGCCCGCCGCTCCCGCCCGCTCCGCTCGCTCCGCCGCGCCTGCCCCGCCGCGGGCGCCAGGGCCGGGGGCGCCGCCGAGCCCGGCACGCGCGCGCGCGGGCCCCCGGTGGGCGCCGCCGCGCCGGCCCAGGCCCGCGACTTCAGCCCGGGACCAGGTAGGACGGAGGGGCGCGCGGCGCGGCGGGGGGCGGCGGGGGGCGGCCCGCCCGGGCAGGGCCGGGGCCGGGAGGGCGCCGGAGGTCGCGGTTCCCGGAACGTCCGGGCGGGCGCCGTCGGGCCGCGCGCGTCCCCCCCTCCCCGCCCCGGCCCCGGCCCCGGCCGGGCTGCGCTCCCGGGACCCCACTTCCGCGCGCCGCTCCCGCCCCGCCGGTTCCGGGCACTCACGCGGCGCGCGCCTTCCTCCCCGCAGCCCCCCGGGATGCGGTAGCGGCCGCCGGGCCCCGGCCGCCGAGCAGCTGCAGCCGCCGCCGCGCAGACCCGCGCTGGCTCCGTGCGCCATGGTCACCCACAGCAAGTTTCCCGCCGCCGGGATGAGCCGCCCGCTGGACGCCAGCCTGCGCCTCAAGACCTTCCGCTCCAAGAGCGAGTACCAGCTGGTGGTGAACGCCGTGCGCAAGCTGCAGGAGAGCGGCTTCTACTGGAGCGCCGTGACCGGCGGCGAGGCCAACCTCCTGCTCAGCGCCGAGCCGGCCGGCACCTTCCTCATCCGCGACAGCTCGGACCAGCGCCACTTCTTCACGCTCAGCGTCAAGACGCAGTCGGGCACCAAGAACCTGCGCATCCAGTGCGAGGGCGGCAGCTTCTCCCTGCAGAGCGACCCCCGCAGCACGCAGCCCGTGCCGCGCTTCGACTGCGTGCTCAAGCTGGTGCACCATTACATGCCGCCCCCCGGCGCCCCCGCCGCGCCGCCGGCGCCCCCCGAGCCAGCCGCGCCGCCCTCCGCCGAGGTGCCAGAGCAGCCGCCCCCCGGCGCCCCGCCCCGGAGAGCCTATTACATCTACTCGGGGGGCGAGAAGATCCCCCTGGTCCTGAGCCGGCCCCTCTCCTCCAACGTGGCCACGCTCCAGCATCTCTGTCGGAAGACAGTCAACGGTCACCTGGGCTCCTACGAGAAGGTCACCCAGCTGCCCGGGCCCATCCGGGAGTTCCTGGATCAGTACGACGCCCCGCTTTAGGGAGCCGCCGCCTGGGTGCCCGCCCCCCGGCCGTGCCCGGTGTAAGCACACGAATCCGGCAGGACAGCCCCGGCCGCAGCCACACGAGCCCTCGGAGCTGGAAGGTGTCCTGAGCGCCCCTCCCGGGGCTGCGCCGCCCCCTGCCCCTCTGCCGCTGCCTGGGGAGCCGGAGGACTGCCAGGCGTGGGGGTCTTCAGACTCCCCAGTGGAACTTGTTTGCTCTTTGGTTTGGTTTGAAACGAGCTTTAAACCTGAGCAGGCCTGGGGGGCCTGGGGAAGGGTAGGTAAGAGGGCGCCTGGGGGTCCCCAGGGACAGCAGGCCGGCCGAGGAAGCCGCCACCACAGCGATGACGAGGAGGAGGCCCCGGCCCCGGGGAGGAGGGCCCCCATCTGCCTCCCCGTGGGGTACCCCCAGCCCAGAGCCCAGAGCCGGCTGGCACCCTGTCCGGGCGCCTTCTTCCGTTTTAAGGGAGATGTGATGGGCTGTCCGGCTGCGGCGCTGTTCTCTGCCCCCGAGGGACGCAGTGAGCGGCCGCCTCTGACCCCTGACCCCTGACCCAGGATGGGGACCCCACTTCGAGCCTCCTTGCTGCCAGGAGATTTGCCTTAAATGCTCCCTGTCCTGGGATCGGGGCGGCACACGGAAGCCCACTCGCAGCCAGCCCTGACGAGGCGGAGGGTTCTGGGGGCCCCCGTTGCCCACCCTCGGTGGGAGGGGTCCCCCTGGCCCGCTCTTCCTGGGGGTGGGGGCCGGGCACTGCCTGGAGCACCCGCTGCGCCACCCCCGGCACTGATGCTTACAGGAATGTAGCCGCAGGGGAATTACCTGGAACCGTGTGTGGGGGTAACACAAAGTTTTCTGTGTCAGGTATTGGGGGGCGGCAGCAGTGAGTTGGGGTGTTTATTTTTCTGTTATTTTGTTCAGTTTTACCGTCATTGTTTTGTAATAATGTTTACAATCTGCCTCAATCACTCTGTCTTTTATAAAGATTCCACCTCCAGCCCCCCGCCCCCCGGCCTTCGAGGCTGTTCGGAGATGCTTGAAGTGAACAAATACCCATCCAAGTCAAACTTTGCACATATTTATATTTATATTCAGAGGAGTCTTTCAGTAATTTATAATAAAGAGCACTATTTTTTAATGAAAAGCCCGGCTCAGGCCTCGCCCCTCCCTGTGCGCCTCCCTTTCTGCTTCACCCCCGTCCCCGGCACCCCGCGCCCGACATCACCAGCGAGCCAAGGCTGCCGCCACGCCGTGCCAGAAGGGGTGATTCCTGCCAGTCTGGTTCAGGTCTGACCAGAGTTATGCAAAGCAAGTTTGAAGGAAGCCCTTCAGCTCTGCCCGCGGAGAAGCTTTCAGAGGGCTCCCAGAACTCACGCCAGACCTGGGCAGTGACCCGTGACCTCGGCTGGTTCCCAGGGCGGGAGTCCCCAGGCAGACGGCGAGGGGTCCCTGCCCTGTCTCCCTACTCCTCGGGGCCTCGTTCAGCCACCCCAACCCTGGGTACCTGGAAGCCCCCTGCCGTCCCCATGGGCACCCCCAAGCCAGCTATTAGCCACCCATCCTGCAAGTGGGCACGTGGAGGGTCCCCTGATACCTAGAAGGGGCTTACTTAGGTAGGTACTTCTGGTCCAGCGGGGGACCCCAGGACACGCCCCCGGAAGGTGAGCAGGTGGGGTTGGAGTGGGGCACCCAGCATCTCTCTGCCCCTGAGGGTCTGGTGCTCAGAGGTTTGCACTCCCCTGCCCCAGGGTGCAGCCCTGGGGCCACCTCTAAGAGGGAGCCGGAGACACTCCAGGGCATTTCCGGTCCTGACCATGGTTCTCCCTCACCCCCCCCCCCCAGCCCCTTGCCTGATCCCGGGTCATCCAGGAATCTGTCCAAAGGCGGCCCGGAGAGGAAATAAACAAAACCACTCTTTCTCCCCCTTCCTGGATTTTGGGGCAAAATATGTCTCCTGGACAAAGAGATCAGGAGCCAGGGGGCCTGGGGTCTTGCAGAGCCACAGTGCTGGGTTGGGAGGGCCCCGGTGTGACCAGCAGTGCCCCGCAGAAATCGGGAGGGGCCTGTCCTGACCCTGGAGCTGGGCCACCAGCTCCCCGTGCCTGCTGCGCTAGGCTGACCCGCGTCTGGGGCACCCAGCAGACGGGCAGACCCTCCCTCTGAGCCCCGACCTCCCCAGACCCTTCTCAGCTCCTCCGCACTAGCCCCTCTGGTTTTGCAGACCAGGAAGCTGAATCCGGGGAGGGATGGCTGGGGCAAGCCCCCAAACGGAGGGCGGGAGCACAGGCCTCCTGGGACCCCTCACTCGCTCCCCCAGTCCCAGAAGCCATTCCCCTCCCTCCAGGGATTTGGGGAGGGGGTCCTCTGCCCCAGCCTCCGGGGCGGGGCGCACCTGGTTCAGATTTGTGGAGGGCGTCCCGCAGGGCTTGGAGACCACTCCCCGCACGGGACCGCACAGCTGGGGACCCCTGGCCCGCAGGAGGGGAGCGGGGGCGGCCCTGAGCCCGTCACTGCGAGGAGCACCCAGGAAGCCGAAGTGAAAGTGAGCGGGCAGGGCGCTCGCCGCGCACGCGGCACCCGGGACGGTCCCCGAGGCTCCGGGCGTGGCCCAAACACCGACAGAACGAAACCGCTCGGGGCCCAGGGGTGCCGCTGCCGGGCCGGGGGGCCAGGGGGGCCGCGTGGGCTCGAGGGAGGGGCGGGAGGCCGCGGCCGCCGGGATGGACCGCGCGCGCGGGGCCGGTGCTCCGCGAGGGACGAGGCAGAGTCCGGCGGGGCAGGACAGTCCCGGCGGGCTCGGGCTCGCGCGCACCTGGGGGCCGGCGCCCCGCACGCCCGGGCCGCGGCCCGCCCCGCCCCTCCCCGCCCGGCCGGGGGAGCCGGCGCGCCGCTGCAGGCTGCGGGCTGCCAGGAAGAGTCACTTCCCGGAGCCCGCGGGAGCCCGGGCCGAGCTATGCGAGGAATGTCCGCGCCGAGCCGGGCAGCAAGGCACCTCCCCGGCCGCCGCCGCCGAGCCGAGCGTGCGCGCCCGCCCGGCCCCGCCCCCGCGGCCGCGCCCCGCCATTGGCCCGCCGAGGCCCCGCCCCGCCGAGGCCCCGCCCCGCCGAGGCCCCTCCGAGGCCCCGCCTCCGCGGTAGGCCCCCGCAGGCCCCGCCCCGCCGCCCGCGGAGCCGGTCTCCATAGCAACGGGATGACAGGCGCAGAGAGCTGTTTATTCTCAGCCCAGTGCCAGGAAATTCGGCCGGGAGGCTGCCAGGCGCACCTCCCTCGGGTGGGGGGCGGAGGGGAGGAGAGAGGGTGGACCCGCCCGCCTGGAGCTCCTGCAGGGGCCGGCGGGGGGAGGGAGTCGGTCGTCACTGGGGGGTCACTGACCCTGCAGGGGAAGCTGCTCGCCAGGCTCGGACGCTTTCCCGGCTGTGAGTGGATCAAGTTTGCTGGCCCCGGGGGAGCGGAGGGCCCCGCTCCAGGCGGCACCTCGCTCTGCAGCGCGCCAGCTCCCTCTGTCCAGGGATCCTGCCCCGCGGCCGGGCCACCCCCGCCTGTGGCACTCCTTCCCGCACACGCCCGGGTGCCAGGGCCGGGACACCGCCAGGGGGCTTCCCTGAGATCTAGGGCGTGCGGCTGAAGTAGTGAATGTTCTGGAAAATAAACAGGGGCTGCTGGGGGTGCGCCAGAGGCTCCCTCCGGACCCTGTCCCCACCCATCAGCCACAGCGGCCAGCCCCGCTGCCCCACATTTGATGCCTGGAGAGCTAGGACTTTGGGGCAGAAAGTGTCCCCATTTTAGAGACAGAGAAACTGAGGCCTGGGTGGAGGGTGGGTGCTTCCAGGGGTGCAGGGAGAACGAGGGAGGAGAGAGAAGGAGTGAGGGAGAGGGAGGGAGGGAGGGAGAGAGCGCGCCTGCTGCAGGAGGCTCTGACTTGAGCCCAACCCTCCCACCACCCAGAGCCCCGGCCCCAAGTGTGCCTGCAGCCACTCCCCAGGGAGGGTGGGAAGGGACGGCTGATTCCGGGATTCCAGTCCAGCTGTCCTCCCGGGAATCTGAATAACTGCCAGCTCCCAGCCCACCGGCAGCCTTGTGGCCGGAGCCCGGACCTTCCTGCCTGCTGGGGCCCGCGGCTCCCGGGCCGGGCTGGCTGGCCGTCCCGCGAGGACGCTCGGGCCGGCCCACGCTGGAGCAGGCAGAGACAAGTGCGGCTCTCGGGCGGGGGAGGGGGCCGGCGGAGAGGGCCGTCTCCCCTCTCCCCAGGGCTGAGCCCTCCCAGCTGTGCTGGGAACAGGCCAGGCCTTTGTGAAATCCGGGCGAGCCTGACCCGTGTCATGAGGCTGCCAGTGGAGTGGGTGCGGGGAGGGGGCGGGGGGCTGTTCCCAGAAGCGGGGAGAACTCTGGACTTCCCACTCCTGAGGGCTCCTGATTGCGGCACAGCCTTAAGCAACCGCAGGCCTGGAAGACCGCTGAGGCCGCCGCTGAGAGGGCAGGGCCGGCCCGGCGTCCTGCTGCTCGTGGCCCCCATGGACGCCCCCATGGACCCCATGAGCGGCTCAGAGACACACAGGGACACAGGGATGTCAGCCCCCTGCTGCCGCTTCCTTCTTTTCCTCCCTTTTCTCTTTCTTTTCTGTCACACCCATCAGTGCTCAGGAATTCTCCCAGTGGTTTTCGGGGGACCACTGGGCTGCTGGCAATCGAACCCCGGCCCGTTGGTGCCAAGCATGAACACCCTGTCAAAGTCTGGTTAAAAAAAAAAAGCCAAAGTAAAAACCCATTCTCTGGGGGCTGGAATGATAACATAGCGGGGAGGGCGTTTGCCTTGCACGCGGCCGACCCGGGTTCAAATCCCAGCATCCCATATGGTCCCCTGAGCACCGCCGGGGGTGATTCCTGAGTGCAGAGCCAGGAGTAACCCCTGTGCATTGCCAGGTGTGACCCAAAAACCAAAAAAAAAAAAAAAAACAAAAACCATTCTCTGGGTGGCAGTCCAGTGCAGCCCCTTCCTTAAAAATTAAAATAAAGGGGCTGGAGCAACAGCATAGCGGGTAGGGCGTTTGCCTTGCACACGGCCAACCCAGGTTCGATTCCCAGCATCCCATAGGGTCCCCTGAGCACTGCCAGGGTAATTCCTGAGTGCAGAGCCAGGAATAATCCCTGTGCATCGCCAGGTGTGATCCAAAAAGCAAAAAAATAAAATAAAATAAAATAAAATAAAAAGTCCCTTCTCCCTGCAAAATTACAGCCTCTGTGTGTGTGTGTGTGTGGCCTGTCACTTGTCACACGGGTTCCTGATCTCTCCTGAGCCCGCTGGTGGAAGAGTCTCTCGAGGCCATTGCTTGCCCTCTCTCCATTTTCTGCAGTGCCAGGGAGGGACCCCAGGGCCCCTCCCACACACAAGGCTGTGCGCTACCCGAGCCCCAGCCGGCTGCCTCTGGGCCCACCGTTCGCTGATCCACTCTGCACCCTCGCAGCGGTTTACCTTTTAAAAAGTAGGGGTGGGGGGCAGAGAGCACTGTGGGGAGGGGCTTGCCTGGCAGTGCGGTTGACCTGGGTTTGATCCTCAGCACCCCATACTGTCCCCGAGCAGGGGTCACCCCTGAGCACTGCCGGGTGTGGCCCAGGCCCGCCTGCCCTCAAGAAACAGGCAAAGTTGCAAGCAGCAGCGTGGGCGGGAGACAGAGACTCCCAGTCCCCACGGGAGTGATCCCTGAGCACAGAGCCAGGAGTCCGCCCTGAGCACCGCCAGGTGTGGCCCTCCAGACCCAAAACAATCCAGCAGAGGGGCCTGAGAGACAGTTCAGCAGGGAGGGCGCTTGCTTGGCATGAGGCCGACCTGGGTTCGATCCTTGGTGCCACTTTTTTTTTTTTTCTTTTTGGGTCACACCTGGCGATGCACAGGGGTTTTTCCTGGCTCTGCACTCAGGAATTACCCCCGGCCGTGCTCAGGGGACCATATGGGATGCTGGGATTAGAACCCGGGTCGGCCGCGTGCAAGGCAAACGCCCTCCCCGCTGTGCTATCCTTCCAGACCCCCTCGGTGCCACTTTTGGGCCTCGCAGCGTGAGCCCTGCGTGCAGAGCCGGAGTGAGCCCTGAACACTGATGAGTGAGGCCCCAATTAAAATGTTTTCACACGTTAAAACAGAAAGAAAGGAATCATTTCTTTGCTCTTTAAAAGACTTTATTCTGTTTTGGGGGCCACAGTGGAAGGGGCCCAGGGCTCCGTCCTGGCTCTCACTCGGGGCCCTCCCGGGAGGCCGAGGCGGCACCTGCTGGGTCACGGGCATCTTCGTCCCGGTGCCTGTGTTGGCCCTGAGCACTTTGCTCTGTTCCCGGCCCCTCCCTCGCCCCGTCCCGCCCGCCCGCCGGCCCCAGACGGAGCGGCCGAGTCGCAGGGCCGGTCAGGCCTCACCACGAGGTGCCTCAGCCCTGGGGGCCGTCCAGGGCCAGCTGGAATCCCCCCCGGACACAGAGGCCCAAGGGACGTCCAGGCCTCTGGCCACCCACGGGCAGGCCTCCTTCCCATCGCCCCGAGCCGCCCTCCCTGGACCCGGGGCCGAGGCCGGGCGCAGCTCCCTCTGTCCAGGGCCCCGGGAAGGAGACGCCGGGACAAGAGCCAGTGCAGGGGGAGGGGAGGGAGGAGGTGCCTGCTCACGGCCCTGCGCCTGGCACCCTGTAAAAGCAAGTCGGGGCATCTGGCCACAAGGCCCCCCAGGAGAGACCCAGAGGGCGGCCAGCGCCCTGCGGGGTGGGGACGGTCAGTGGAATACTGCCCTACATGCTGGGACACCCGCCTGGCCAGCCAGCACTCTGGGCCTCTGGCTGGGGACCCAGCGAGGACCCCGACCAGCCCGGGGCCAGAGCCTTGGGCCGGAGGGCGGGCCCAGAGGACAGGCGGGCCCGTCCCCTCGCGGAGAAGGAGCTGGGAAGGTCAGCCAAGGGCCCAGCTGCAGCAGAGACCTTGGACCCGGCCAGCGCGCAGGGAGGGAGAGGGAAGCTGCTTGCTGGGGAGCCCGGGCCGGGTGCCCGCGGGGGTTGGCGGGGGAGGGGAGGCTCTGTGCTGAGCCAGGCGGGGGGCCCCCCAGAAGACCCCTTGCCAGGCCCACCATCTCCTGGCCTCTGCCCTCCCCGGACGATGTTCTGTGTGGGGAGGAAGCGGCTGGTGTGCGGACCCCCAGGGCAGCTCTCCCGGCGCGGGGGCCCCAGGGCCTGGCACGTGCTCAGCCCTGGGCCTCGCCCCACCGGCAGCTCAAAGCCAGGTGACTCGCATGATACCTGGAGCCCCGCGAATCCTCTGGGCTCCAGAGGGACACCGAGAGCAGGGATGGCCCTGTCGTCCCCGCAAAGCCTGGGGGTCTGTCCCCTGCACTTCCCCCCCGGAGTGACCTCAGGCAGGCCCAGGAAGATGCTTGGGCCCGGCTCCACTCAGGGCGTCTCCGGCCCTGTGGGGAGACGCAGGGGGCAGCCCCCCGCCCCCAGCCTCTCTTTGTTCTGCTCCGGCCACACCCAGCGGTGCTCAGGGGGACTCCCCGCGCTGTGCTCGGGGTCACTCCTGGCAGGGCAAGGGCCCTCCCGCTGGGCGATGGCTCTGGCCCCAGTTCCAGAGGCCTGTGTGGTGGCTGTAGTGGCCGTTACGGGGGGGGGGGGGGGTGGAGGGACGCGCTTGGTCCGGCATCTGGGGCCAGCGTCCCCCAAGTCGGGGTGCGGGGGCCCCTTGCTGGTGCGGGGCAGAGCTGGGACCCCGCCCAGGGCCTCACGCAGGCGAGAGGCGCTCTGCCTCCGCGGCCCAGGCCCGTCCCGGGGAAGGCTGCCTGGAGAGAGTGAGGTCCCGGCTGCGCTTCCTGCAGGGGGGGAGGAAGAGGTTCAGGAAGTGCCCCCCAGCCTGGGCTTCCTCCCTGTCTTCCTGGCCTGGCTTCGCCTTCCCATTGGAGCCACAGACATGGGCCCCCCCCCCCTGCACCCATCAGTGCCCGTCAGCACCCGTTAGCGCCCGTCAGCGCCCGTCTCCCCTCCTGCCACCTCCTGGGGCACCTTGGCCGCAGCCTCAGCACCCACCCTGCGCTGTGGCGCCTCCCTCACCCGCACATCCCCCGCCCCCGCAAAGAGGGTGCAGCGACTCAGGAGTACCCACACGGGACTGCCAGGCAGTTGTCAGGTCTCAGAGCACACGAACGCACACATGTACATCCATGTGCACACATGAATGCATATGCGCACACACATGCACTCACGCACACACGTGCACGCAGGCAGGCAAATGCACACACGTGCACATATGCATGCCCACGCATGCACACACGTACACGCAAGCCCTCTCTTTTCTCGTGTCGCCCCCGGTGTGGCAGGGGGACGGCAGGGCTGCCTTGCCGGGGACTGGGGCGAGCTGCAGGACGGAGCCAGGGCACACACGTCTGCAGCGTCCTGGCCGGCAGACGCGGCTCGTCCAGTGGCTGCTTCCTGTGTCTCTCCGGTGACGTCCCGCAGCCCTGCAGCCTCAGATGACCCCTAGGCAGGAGACAGGGCACCCTCCCGGGGGTGGGGCCGGGGCCCGCCCCAGCGCTGGCCAGGCCGCTTCTTGGCAATGTCACCTAGAGCAGAGCCTGCGGCCGGCGGCCCCCGGGCCTAGGAACGTGGGCAGGCTCGCCTCCGCCCCTCCTGCTCCTGCTCCAAGCCCAGGGGTCCGCAGCGGCCCCGCCCGCAGCCCCTCCCCAGCCCCAAGCGAGCTCCGGGGGCACCGGGCCAAGTGGGCCTGGCCTCACTCCTGGGGGAGGGGAAACGCCCCCTTGGGTGCCACGCGGGTTCCAGAGGCCAGGTGGGGGGAGGGTTGGGAGCCGCTCCCCTGGGGCGGGGGTGGGGGGCTTCTCTGTCAGCTGACATCCGCTGCCTCCACCCTCCAGGCCCGGCGCAGACCACAGACAGGAGGCCACACGGCCACCTCCAGGCTGCCCACCTGGCTTGCTGGCTCTCCCCCGAGCAGCAAGGCCCTCCTCCCCTTCTCGACCCTTGGCCTCTCTCCGCTGGGCTGCTCGGCCCAACCACAGGGCCAGGACGAGCGGGCTCCGGGCCAGGCAGGACAGCCGCGCCTCTCCGCAGAGGAGGTGTGCGGGGGGCGGGGGTCACTGGGAGCCTCTTCCTGGCCGGCCAGCCGCCCCCAGGACACCCCAGAGGGTGGAGAGGCTGACTCACCGCCTGGCCAGGCCCTGCTGTGTTCTTGGCGCTGGGCCTGGGTTCCCTGCAGGTTCCACAACAGCTCAGACCCTCCCCCTGGTGCGGGGGCGGCTGGGGCACCCCAGGGGTGGGGCGAGCAGGGCCTGGCCGCCCTCTGCTAGGGCTCGTGCCTGGGGCCCCACACTGGCCGGGAAGGCCGACCCTGCCGCCTCGGAGAGGGCGTGAGGCGAGGACCCCCTGGGCCCTCGGTCTTCACCCTCTGGCTCAGCACCGGCTGACAGAAAGGGAAACTGAGGCTGGCAGGGGGCGGCAGGTGGGCAGGCTCAGGTCAGGGCCCCAGGCCAGAGAGAGCCCAGCACTGCACAGGGGCGGGGTCTGCGCCTTCAGGACCCCCGACGGTGCCCACCCACCGGGAGGGCAAGGCCAGCGGGGGCGCTGTGGGCCCTGCAGCTGCCCCGCGGGTCTCGAGGGGGGCCGGGCGGGCGGGCCAGCCGCGGATTCCTCAGCCCTTCCATCAGCCCGCGCCTGGGCTTCCTCGCCGCTGCCGTGAGGTCAGCGCCCCGCCCGCCCGCCCGCCCGCCCGGCTGGCCCCGAGCCTGGGATCCCCCGCCCTGAGCCGCCAACCCCCACTGGGCCCAGCCCCTGCGCCCGGCTCCCGCCGGCCACCCCAGAGCCTGCCCTGCGCCCGCGCCCGCGGCTGCGCTGCCTATTTCGGGGGCTGGCGCTGCGGGCCGGGGCAGCCCTGCCCGGAAAGCGGCTATTCTGGGCCGGGAGCACGGCAGCTGCGGGCCCAGGGCTTCCCGGCAGCGGGGGCAGAGGGCACGGCAGGGCAGGGCAGGGCTCCGGGACCCGCCTCCCCGTGCCCCACCTTCTGGGCCAGGCCGGCCAACTCCCTCCCGGGGCTGGCCAGGTGTCCCGCGGCCAGAGCTTTCCCTGGGACTGCCCCTGCGGCCTGTCCCGTCTCCCTGGGGGTGGTCCCCGCGCAGGCTCTGCCCTGCACAGCCGCCCCAGGAGCCAAGGGAGCGAGGAGGGGCCACACTCGGGTGCTTAGGGCTTCCTCCTGGCTCTGGGGCGCCGGGCACGACCCAGGTTGGCAGTGGGTGTGCAAGGCAGGTGCCTGCCCACGGCCCTGTGCACCCAGACAGGAGCCGATAAGTGACTGGTCCCAGCAAACTCCAGCCCTCCGGGTCCAGGGGTCGCGGCATCCCTTGTCCAAGGGCCTCTGGCCCCTTCCCCCTTCAGAGGGAGCGGCCGTTTCCTGGTGAGCTGGGCATCGGCCCGAGGCCCCGGTTTCCTCTGGCCGGGCCCATGGCCAGCTAGCAGGGAAGAGCAGCAGGCACCCCTGGCCGGCCGAGCTGGTCCCCGCCACCGTCCAGCAGGGCTTCCCCTGCATCTCCCTGCCAGGCGGCGGGAAGGAAGAGGCGGCTGCCGGGTCTCCGGGCCGCGTGTGGCCAGCAGGTGACCTGCCAGCCAGGTGCCGCTTGGCTCGAGCGTACCGGGCTCTGGTTGGGCTGGGAGCGGACTCGGGCCCGCCCTCCCGGCAGGCTGCCGTGCTCCGCTGTGGAAGTTACAGGACAGACTATGGCAGTCTGGGGACAGGTTTGGGGGTCCTCCCGACCTGCCCGACCAGAAGCTCCTCCCTCAGCCTGGGCGGGTGGGCAGGCGGGCGCTCCTAGTCCTCCCACCCAGACCCGGCCACGGCCTTGTAGCCCTCTCTGGCTCTCAGCCTCGGGCCTTGAAACGGGTGCCTGGGAACGGGAATGTTCTGGGGGCCGCGGTGGTGAAGGCCGCAGCTGACCAGGCACCATCCCTGACACCACGGACGGTGCCCTGAGCACCGCCAGGAGTGATCCCTGAGCACTGCCCGGTGAGCACCCTCCCCCTCAAGAGGGGAGAAGGCGGGGGTCAGCTCCTGCCCGCCCGCCTCTCGCCCCAGAACAGAGACCTGGGGACTCGCCCCCCTCCACAGCTACTCAGGCCAGGCCCGGGAGGGGACAGGCCACTCTGGGGGCGTCACGATGAGGAAGCTGTGTCCCCAGTGAGATGAGGGGCGGGGAGGGAGCACTTCGTCCCCCCGCCCCACAGGCTGGAACGGGTGAAGGAAGCGGCCGCCCCTCCGCTGGCTCATCGGCAGGTGAGAGCTTTGACTCAGGGGCCAGCCGTCCACCTCCGACGTGGCCCTGGCCGTGTCTCCGCCGGCCGTGAGTCAGGGCGGCTCTGGCCAAAGTCCAGCAGAGGCCGGCATACGGCATACGGCCGGTGCCACACCTGCGTCCCCGAAGCTCCGGGGAAGGGGCTCCCTGTGGCCAGAGCAGGGGCCTGCGGGGTCCCTCCTCCAGCCCACCGGGACCCCCCACGCTGCTCAGACCTGGAAGGAGCCCACGGCTTCAGCACCATCAAGACGGGCTCCTCCTGGGCCGAGCCACAGCACTGCGGGGAGGGTGTTTGCGGGGCACGCGGCCGACCGGGCTTCGTCCCCGCCATCCGCTGGGGTCCCCCTGAGCACCGCCGGGGTGACCCGTGAGTGCAGAGCCAGGAGGAACCCCTGAGCATCGCCGGGTGTGACCCGAAGAGCAAAGCAACGAGGGACTCTTCCTTGCCTTGGTGTGTTGGGAAAAGTCTGAGTCTTGTTCCGAGATGCCTGGGGGTCCCTGGAGGGCAGGGGGCGGGGGGAGCAGGGGAGCCGAGAAGGACGGGCAGGCCTGGCGGGCGGCCGGGAGGTGGCTTGTTCCCACGGCTGTTTTTTTCTTTTCTTTTTGATTTTTATTATTATTATTATTATTTTCTTTTTTGAGTCACACCCGGCGATGCTCGGGGGTTACTCCTGGCTCTGCACTTAGGATTTACTCCTGGCGGTGCTCAGGGGACCCTATGGGATGCTGGGAATCGAACCCGGGTCGGCTGCGTGCAAGGCAAATGCCCTACCCGCTGTGCTATCGCTCCAGCCACCTATTTGTTAATTTTTCTTTATTGAATCACGGGGAGAGACAGGTACAAAGCTTTCATGTTTGAGTTTCGGTCATACAATGATCCAACACCCATCCCTTCACCAGTGCACATTTTCCACCACCAAAACCCCCATCTCCAGTATCCCCCCATCCCAACCCTCCCCCTGCCTGTGTGGCCGACAATTTCCACAATACTCTCCCGCTACTCTGATTGCATTCAATATTTCCACCCACTCCTACCATTATTATTTGGAATTTTCCCGCCACCACTCAAACCTGCCGAAAAGGCAACGCCAGACAATTTATTTTGTATTGCTTGTTCTGAATAGTGTACGATGCCTCACAGCCGCGCAGTCCTGGCAAGCTACCCGTGGCGTATTTGATATGCCAAGAACAGTAACAAATCTCACCGTGGAGACGTTACTGGTGCCCGCCAGAGGGAATTGATGAGCAGCGGGACGACGGTGCTACAGGTCTCTGTGGATTGTGGCTTTTAAGGAGCTTAAATAGTAGCCAGAGGCAGTTGCTGGGCGTCATCGCAGGGTCCCATGGGGGAGGGGAGGAGGGGGGGACAAGCCCTCCTCAATGGCCATGTCCAGAGACACACAAAAGCATCTCGGAACTGAGCGGTGGCTGCCGAGACGGCCCTGGACTCCGCACCAGGCCGCCTCCCCGGGCCCCTGGGGACGGGAGCAGGTGTCCCCGCCCGCCCCTGGAGTCCCAGCAGCCGCCCGCCAGAGCCGAGGGAAGCCCGGGTCCTGCAAACAGCCCCCGGCCGTCACAGGCCTGTCGCAGCTCGGGACTCAGCCGCCCCCCCTGGCGTGGGTGTCCTTGGGACTCCCACCTCACATCGCCCCTCCCCGGCAGCTGGAGCATCTTCGGGAACTGAGGTCAGGGCCAGGCGGCCGCCCGGACCGACCTTCCCAGCTGAGCGCCCGACTCAGCAGCTGGTCATTGCCCCAGGGCATTGCAACAGAGCTGGGGAGGGGGGGTGTTTCCCGAGCTTCCTGCCCTCGTGGCTACCCCGGAGACCCTCCAGGCCGCTGCAGGCCCTGCCGACGCCTCTGACCCCGTGTCCCCCTCACCTCAGGCTTGCCTCGGGCAGGGGCCCTGGGCCCCGCTGACAGCCAGGAAGGGACACGCCTTCGTGCTTCCGAGTTTTCTCCTGTCTGCCCCCGTCTGACCCCCGTGGTGTTCGGTCTCTTCCCTCTGAGGCGGAGCCGCTGCAGGGCCGACCGCAGCCCTCGGCCCGCTGACCGGCTCAGGGCAGGCGGCAGTGGCCGTGTCTCTGGCCGGGCACAGCAGTGCTTGTCCCGGGGTGCCGGCCACGGACGGGCTGTGCCGGCGGGGGCGGGCGCCAGGGCTGGAAGGGGCTGAGGTCTGAATCCCGTTAGGGGGCGTTTCCACGCCGGGTGATTGCTGTGGGTGGGTCACCACTAAGCACTCGGGTGCGGGGCCGTCTGTCCGGGGGTCCTGGCTTCCAGGGGCGCTTTAGCAGCAAGTCTGAGAAGGGGCCGGAGAGCTCCGTGGCTGGGGACAGCGGGGGGCTGGGTTCCATCCCCGAGCACCGCCAGGGGGACCCCAAAGTGGTCTCAGAGAGCTCGTGCCGAAACAAACGGGGGCTCCCAGTTCTGAGAGCGAAGGTGGGTCAAGAGGTGGGGACGGGGTCGGGGCCTGTGCCTGGGAAGGTGCAGGGTCCTGGGTGACCTCTGACCCCAGACCCCCAGCACTGGAGCGTGTTGGCCTGATGACCTAGAGGCTGGGCATCCCTGGAAATGGGTCTCACAGAAAAAGGGTCCTGGGTCCGAGCGATGGTACAGCAGCCAGCGTGCTGGCTGGCGTCAGGCCAACCTGGGTTCAATCCCCAGCATCCCGCAGGGCCCCCCATGCCGGCCAGGAGTGATTCCTGGCGCAGAACCAGGAGGAACCCCTGGACACAGCCGGGTACGGTCAAAAAAAAACAAATCCAAAAATGGTCCTAGGGCCAGAGTGATAGCACAGCGGGTAGTTGACCCAGGTTTGGTCCCAGCACCCCCTACGGTCCCCGAACCCCGCCAGGAGTGGGCCCTGAGCCAGCAGTGGGCCCTGAGCACTGCAGGCCTGGTCCAAAAACAAATAAAACAAACCAATAATAGCGTCCCCAAAAATGATGAGTGAGGGGCAACAAATGGAAGATTAGTTAATCTAGTCACTGAAGATGCTGGGCGCAGGGCTAAATGCAGATATTGGCCAGCCCAGCCAATGGAGATGCTGAGGGGAGGGCAAAATGCAGAGATTAACCAATCCAGCCAATGGAAATGCTGAGGGGAGGGCTAAATACAGAGATTAGCCAATCCAGCCAATGGGGATGCTGAGGGGAGGGCAAAATGCAGAGATTAGCCAATCCAGCCAATGGGGATGCTGAGGGGAGGGCTAAATGCAGAGATTAGCCAATCCAGTCACAGAGAAAACTGGGCTGGGGGGTGGGACTAAACTCAGAGATTAACCAATCTAATCTCTGAGATTGCTGGGGAGGCGGGATTATAGGAGGTCTCCCTTCTAGAAAACTGAGGTGCTACTCCCAAGGGGTGAGGAGAGAAACCAGAGGGGGGAGAGAGAAGGGAGGATGGGAAGGTGGGAGGAGGAGGCAGAAGGAGCAGGGGGAGAGAGGGAGGGAGAGAGAAGCTCTGCAGGCAGAAACAACCTTCAGAGCAAGTCCAGAGACAGCCTTTGGCTAAAAAGACTGGGTCAAATCCAAAGGCCACGAAGGAAACTGCACAAATGAAGCACCTGTGGGGCCCGGGACCCCTAAACCTGCGCATGTCGCCCAGGCCCAAATGCCAGGGAACGCTGCTCTGAGGGCACCCATGGCTTCCCAGCAGCTCCCAAAGCCAAGGCAGCAGACCAGGCCACGTCCTGCTCAAGCAGGGGCCCGAGTAACCGCACCGCGGGGAGAGACTGGGAAGCAGGGGCCCGAGTAACCGCACCGCGGGGAGACACTGGGAAGCAGGGGCCCGAGTAACCGCACCGTGGGGAGACACTGGGAAGCAGGGGCCCGAGTAACTGCACCGCGGGGAGAGACTGGGAAGCAGGGGCCCGAGTAACCGCACCGTGGGGAGACACTGGGAAGCAGGGGCCCGAGTAACTGCACCGCGGGGAGAGACTGGGAAGCAGGGGCCCGAGTAACCGCACCGCGGGCAGGGACCGGGAAGCAGGGGCCCGAGTAACTGCACCGCGGGGAGAGACTGGGAAGCAGGGGCCCGAGTAACCGCACCGCGGGGAGACACTGGGAAGCAGGGGCCCGAGTAACCGCACCGCGGGCAGGGACCGGGAAGCAGGGGCCCGAGTAACTGCACCGCGGGGAGAGACCGGGAAGCAGGGGCCCGAGTAACTGCACCGCGGGCAGGGACCGGGGAGCAGGGGCCCGAGTAACTGCACCGCGGGGAGAGACCGGGAAGCAGGGGCCCGAGTAACTGCACCGCGGGGAGAGACCGGGAAGCAGGGGCCTGAGTAACCGCACTGCGGGGAGAGACCGGGAAGCAGGGGCCCGAGTAACCGCACCGCGGGGAGAGACCGGGAAGCAGGGGCCCGAGTAACCGCACCGCGGGGAGAGACCGGGAAGCAGGGGCCCGAGTAACCGCACCGCGGGGAGAGACCGGGAAGCAGGGGCCTGAGTAACCGCACTGCGGGGAGAGACCGGGAAGCAGGGGCCCGAGTAACCGCACCGCGGGGAGAGACCGGGAAGCAGGGGCCCGAGTAACCGCACCGCGGGGAGAGACCGGGAAGCAGGGGCCTGAGTAACCGCACTGCGGGGAGGCACAGGCCTTGCACACCTTGGCTCAGGTTCCATCCTCGGCACCCCATAGGGGTCCCTGAGCCCTGCCAGGAGTGACTCCTGAGCATTCTGGGTGCGCCCCGCCCCCAGGGAGAGCTAGGGAGGGAGACTGGGAAGCAAGGGTGGAGGCTGAGGGACCATGACTGAGGGAGGAGGGGCTGGGCTGTGTGTCAGAGGAGCACGGGGACAGGCGGGAGCCGCTGTTTACCGTCATTCCTGAGTGCGAGGGACGGGCAGGAAGGGGGGAAGCCGGGCCCGTGGCGAGCGGGGCCAGAACAGGGAACTGGGAACCAGTGGCAGTGACGCTGCTCGGAGCACGGCTCGGAATGAGTCACTGCTCGGCTCCGTCTACTCGGTGAGCCCTGGCAGCCCGCACCCACCCAGGGGACTGACGGGAAGTGCAGGGGAGTGTAAGCCAGGCCAAGGGCCCCTGAGGGGCTCAGCAGCAAGCAGCGGAGCGACACGGCCCTGCAATCGCGGAGGAGGGACGCGCAGACACAGTGGTCTGGGGCCTCGGAAGAATCCGGGAAGGAGCCAGGTCCTGGGCCTGCGTCTCTCAGTGTTTCAAGGTCAAAGGCCAGAGAGTGGGAGATGCCCACACGAGTTGCTTACACAGCCAGGAACAAGCCCTCCTGCCTCACCCGTGTGCACTCCGGAGTGAATACGACACAGCCAGGAACAAGCCCTCCTGCCTCACCCGTGCGCACTCCGGAGTGAATACGACACAGCCAGGAACAAGCCCTCCTGCCTCACCCGTGCGCGCTCCTGAGTGAATACGACACAGCCAGGAACAAGCCCTCCTGCCTCACCCGTGCGCGCTCCTGAGTGAATACCACACAGCCAGGAACAAGCCCTCCTGCCTCACCCGTGCGCGCTCCTGAGTGAATACTACACAGCCAGGAACAAGCCCGCCTGCCTCACCCGTGCGCGCTCCTGAGTGAATACGACACAGCCATGAACAAGCCCTCCTGCCTCACCCGTGCGCGCTCCTGAGTGAATACGACACAGCCAGGAGCAAGCCCTCCTGCCTCACCCGTGCGCGCTCCTGAGTGAACACGACACAGCCAGGAGCAAGCCCTCCTGCCTCACCCGTGTGCGCTCCTGAGTGAATACGACACAGCCAGGAACAAGCCCGCATGCCTCACCCGTGCGCGCTTTGAGTGAATACCACACAGCCAGGAGCAAGCCCTCCTACCTCACCCGTGCGCGCTCCTGAGTGAATACGACACAGCCAGGAACAAGCCCGCATGCCTCACCCGTGCGCGCTCCTGAGTGAATATGACACAGCCAGGAACAAGCCGGCATGCCTCACCCGTGTGCGCTCCTGAGTGAATACGACACAGCCAGGAACAAGCCCGAATGCCTCACCCGTGTGCGCTCCTGAGTGAATACGACACAGCCAGGAGCAAGCCCTCCTGCCTCACCCGTGTGTGCTCCTGAGTGAATACGACACAGCCAGGAACAAGCCCGCATGCCTCACCCGTGCGCGCTTTGAGTGAATACCACACAGCCAGGAGCAAGCCCTCCTACCTCACCCGTGCGCGCTCCTGAGTGAATACGACACAGCCAGGAACAAGCCCGCATGCCTCAGCTGTGCGTGCTCCTGAGTGAATACGACACAGCCAGGAACAAGCCTGAGTATGCCGTGTGCTCACGTGAGGGCTTTGCTGGGTACTAGTAAGTGTAAGAAAGCGAAGAGAGAGCTTAGGGGCCACAGAGCTAGGGCAGGGGCCAAGCTGCCTGCCTCATGCGCTGTGAGCAGGTCGACCCCCAGCACTGACTGACGCCGGGGCCCTGCCGGGGTTGGTCCCTGAGCACAGCAGGGGTGGCCCCCACCAATGCATGGAGGGCCGTGGAGACAGCCATGCCTCACACACAGCTGACCCTCCCGCAGGCTGGACTGGCCACGAGCCCCTCACGGAAGGTGTGCAGGGCAGTTGGGTGGGGGGGACAGGCCAGGCCAGGCCACCCCCCGCGCTGCCAGGAGACTCCAGAGCACCACCCGGAGAGACCCCAGAACAAAAGGAAAAAGTAGCTGCAAAAAGAGAACAGTCGAGGGGTTGGAGGAATAGCACAGCGGGGAGGGCATTTGCCTTGCACACAGCCAACCCGGGTTCGATTCCCAGCATCCCATATGGTCCCCTGAGCACCACCAGGGGTGATTCCTGAGTGCAGAGCCAGGAGTGACCCCTGTGCATCACCGGGTGTGACCCAAAAAGAAAGAAAAAGAGAACAATTGAGGGACCAGAGAGATGGTACCATGGGGCGGGCGCGGGCCTTGCCTGTGGCCGACCCAGGACTGATCCCCGGCACCCCACAGGGTCCTCCGAGCCCCGCCAGGAGAGATTCCTGAGCACAGATCCGGGAGTCAGCCCTGAGCACTGCCGGGTGTGGCCCAAACCAAGACAGAGAGAGAGAGAACAATGGCTACTCTTATCTGAGTGCTCAGGGCAGGAAATACAATGTTTCCCCGGAGTCCCTTCGGGGCGGAGGGTGCGCGGGGGACAGAGCAGGCCCCACGCACGCACGCGCCTCCCGGGAGCGACCCCCGCCAGCGCGGCCGAGCAGAGCAGGCAGAGAGCTGGGGGCGGCCCCAGGCGGGCTGCACAGTCCGCCGGAGAGCAGGGCGGTGACGGAACAACCCGGGCATCAGGGCCCAGACGGAGCGGGCAAGGTGCTGGGGCACAGCTTAGACTGCGTGCTTGGGGGTGGAGCCCAGAAAGACCCGACACACAGTGTGGGGGGAATGTGGGCGACCAGCTGCCCAGAGCTGCCGGGGACAGAGGCTCCCAGACCCGTGGACAAGGCCTTTGCCAGGGCTGACCGCTGCCTCGGACATTCATGCACACGGGCTCTCGGGGCCGAAGCTCAGCACACTGCTCACCTGTGAGAGCACAGTTTGGGGGAGCCCAAAAGTTTGCCATAGGGAGGAAAGAGGGAGAGGAGCAGGGGGGGGAGAGAGAGAGACAAGAGAGATGGGAGGGGAGGGGGAGAAAGAGAGAGGAAGGAGAGGGGAAGGAAAGGGGGAGAAAAGAAAAGTGAGGGAGAAGAGAGAGAGGAAGGAGAGGGAGTGAGGGAGGGAGAGCAGGGGTGAGGGGAGAGGGAGAGCAGGGGTAGGGGAGAGGGAGAGCAGGGGTGAGGGAGAGAGATAGCAGGGATGAGGGAGAGGGAGAGCAGGGGTGTGGGAGAGGGAGAACAGGGGTGAGGGAGAGGGAGAGCGGGGGTAAGGGAGAGGGAGAGCAGTGTGAGGGAGAGGGAGAGCGGGGGTGAGGGAGAGGGAGAGCAGGGGTGAGGGAGAGGGAGAGCAGGGGTGAGGGAGAGGGTGAGCAGGGGTGAGGGAGAGGGAGAGCAGGGGTGAGGGAGAGGGAGAGCAGGGGTGAGGGAGAGGGTGAGCAGGGGTGAGGGAGAGGGAGAGCTGGGGTGAGGGAGAGGGAGAGCTGGGGTGAGGGAGAGGGAGAGCAGTGTGAGGGAGAGGGAGAGCAGGGGTGAGGGAGAGGGTGAGCAGGGGTGAGGGAGAGGGAGAGCTGGGGTGAGGGAGAGGGAGAGCTGGGGTGAGGGAGAGGGAGAGCAGGGGAGAGGGAGAGGGAGAGCAGGGGCAGGGGAGAAGGAGAGCAGGGGTGAGGGAGAGGGAGAGCAGGGGTGAGGGAGAGGGAGAGCAGAGGGGAAGGGAGAGGCACTCCTGCAGAGATGGGGTGCATCTGGACCTGCTCAAGGCTGGCTGGTGGGGCAGGGCGGGCAGGGGTGGGGGGAGGCAGCCTGGCAGAGCTCCCAGCCGCCTGTGTGGGGGTGAGGAGCCCCCAGCCCCTGCCAGGCCTGGAGCCTGGTGCCGGCGGGCGCAGGGGGCACAGGTGGGAGTGGCGGGGTGGCCCCTGCCCCTGGGGGGCTCCTCCTCAGCCGGGGGCCTGGCGCGGGAGGGCCGAGCCCCCGAGAGTGAGTCACGCGCCCACTTCCTGCCGCGGGGAACCCGGCTGAGTCACCGGCCCCAAGGGCAAGGCTGGTCACAGGCCGGAAGGCTGGAGCCCCCCTCAGAGCAGAGCCGAGTGACACTCCTCTGACCACTCGGGGCGACCCGAATACAGGAATAGGACCCGGTTCCCGGACCCCTTCGCGGGGCCAGGCCGTCACCCGCGCGTGCGGCCAGCAGGGACACGGCCTCTCCTGCAGTCCCTCCGGCCCACGTGGCCCCTCACTCTGGCCAGGGCCCGTGGGCACGCCAGCCCCCTCCTTCCTCACAGCCGAGACCCCGCAGGCCTGCACCCCGCTGGCCCTGGGCCTCGGGCACCTCCTTTCTCCACGCGCTGCCTGGTCAGCCCCGCGTCCACCGCCTGGACTCACACCCGGCCCTCTGCCCTGAAATCCTCACTCGGCCCCGAGCGCCTCCTCTGACCAGCTGGAGACAAGTCAGGGTGTGTGCGATGCATGTGTGGTGTGTACGGTGTGTGTGTGATGTGATGTGTATGTGTAGGGTGTTGTATATGATATGTGTGTGATGTGTATATGGTGTGTTGTGTGATGTGTATATGGTGTGTGTTGTGTGATGTGTATAGGGTGTGTTGTGTGTGATGTGTACATGTGTGTTGTGTGATGTGTATATGGTGTGTGTTGTGTGTGATGTGTACATGTGTATTGTGTGATGTGTATATGGTGTGTGTTGTGTGTAATGTGTATATGGTGTGTGTTGTGTGTGATGTGTATATGGTGTGTGTTGTGTGTGATGTGTATATAGTGTGTTGTGTGTGATGTGTATATGGTGTGTGTTGTGTGTGATGTGTATATAGTGTGTTGTGTGTGATGTGTATATGGTGTGTGTTGTGTGTGATGTGTATATGGTATGTGTTGTGTGATGTGTATATGGTGTGTGTGTTGCTTGTCCCTCCCCCACCCCCACAGGGAGCGGCTCTGGATCCCCAGGTGTGGGCGGGGCGGCAAGGGGTGCAGGGCTGGCTGGGGTGGGGGCTGCTGGGGGGCCCATTTCCGCCTGCCGGGAAAGCGCCGGAGCCCAGGAACCCGCGTGAGCCTTGACTCCTGGTGTCATCCCCCTCCCCCGACAGCCTGGACAGCCCCGCTGGCCTCTGGGCCGCCCGCCCCCGCACTGACCAGTCCGGGCCAGGCCACAGGCCCCGGCTGCTCCCCGGGGAATCTCTGCAGCCCCAGGCCTCCAGGTGGGCAGGACCCTGGCTTCTGGCCCTCGCCCCCCACGGGACACCCGGGGGCCACTGTGCGCCCCGCGGGGGGGGGGGCCTGGCCGGCAGGGCAGCCCGGAGCACGGGGCTCCCCCAGCTGCTCCTCCCCCGCTGTTTACGGAGACAGATGTTGGGAGGGACGCGCCCGTCCCCATGGAGACCGGGAAGTTTGTGACTCCAGGAGGAGCATGGAAAGGAGAAGGGAAGGGAGGCCCCGCCCGCAGAGAACAGCCGACTTTTCCAGAAGCGGCTAACAAAGGGGTTGCCCCGGCAACCGGCCTGCGGGCACCAGCCAGACAGGGCAGTGGCATGGGCGCCCCCACCCACGTCGGGCCTCCCCCGTGTGCCCGCCCGGGACATCTGCCACACTGGGGAGACTCGAGCCCCTGCTCCCCGGCCCCTGCACGACTCCCCGTCCTAGTGCCCGGCCCACCTCGCCCCTCCCGGGCAGGGAGCAGAGAGGCGTGTGGCCGGGAACCCAGACTGTCAGGGGTGCGAGGAAAGGAAAGACCCGGCCCAGCGACGGCGCAGAGCCCTCCCGGGACGCCCCTCCGGTTCCCAGCCCCCCCCCATCCTCTGGCTCCAGGACCCCGGCCAGGGCACAGGGCAGCAAGCCGGGTCCATCCCCGGCACCCCCAGGGCCCCCGAGCCCACCAGGAGAGACCCCTGAGTGCTGAGCCAGGAGCCGGGCCTGCGCTCCGCCGGGGTGACCCCAGGCCGGCACTCCCACCTCAGAGGCTGTGCTCGCCCGGCCGGGCCTGCTGGCGGTCACCCCCAGACGGGGCTCAGGCAGGTCGAGAGGGGCCACACCTTCCTGAGACCCCCCAGAGGACGGCCCAGCTGGAGCCCAGAAGGGGAGGGTGTCGTGGGAGTCATCGCCCCCCCACCCCGCCGTGTGTGTGTGTGTGTGTGTGTGTGTGTGTCTCTCACACACACACACACACACTCACACAAACCCACACTCACAGCCACACACTCACACTCACACCCTCAGACAGCCCACACCCACACATATACACACGCACACACATGCACAGCCCCCACAGACCCATAATCACACCCACACACATCCACACACCCACACTCACACACACATACCTACATGCCCACCGCACCCACTCACACACATCCACACACACTCACATACACACATACCTACATGCCCACTGCACCCACTCACACACATCCACACAGACACACACACACTCACCTACACACCCACCCACACACATACACTCACACATATACCCACCTCCACACATCCATACACACACACACACACACACACACACACACACACACACACACACACAGAGCCCAGACAGCCTGGGGTGGGTGTCCAGAGGCTGGAGAACGCGGCCGGGGTCCAGGAGGCAGGACGGGGTGGGCAGGCACCCTGGCCCGCTCCCTTCCCGCCGGGAGGCAGGGACACTCCAGACGTCCCGGGCAAGCCAGAGGCGGCTCCCTGTTCCTCCGGGCCCCAGGGGCTGGGAGTGGGGCTCCAGGGGGAAGGGCGTGGGGGTCTCTGAGCAGGGGCCCCGCCTGGCCTCGGGGCACGGCCGGGTGGGCTTCTGTGGCTGGGGGCCGGCAGGGACGGGACACTGGACTTGCCTGGGGGGGCCGGGGGCCGGGGGCTCGGGGCTGCCGTCCCTCTCACCTCCACCGCACGGGGTCAGGGAGTGAGGACGCGCCCCTCCCCCTGGAGACCCCCGCAGGGACCCTCCCAGGGGCGTCACTGTGGTTGGGTTAGGACTCTGGCAGACTCTGGGCCGCCCTGTCCTGTCCCGCCCCGGCGGCCAGCTCACAGGCCCTGGGCGCCGGCGCCTCTCGCCAGGGCTTCTCTGGCCACGCTGCCCCTGGCCCGTCCGCTCTCCCGGCCGCCCAGGGGAACAGCGCCCCGTGGCCCGGCCCCACCTGCTCGCTCTTCTGCCCCAGGCCACGGCTTTTCTTTTTTTGCTTTTTGGGTCACACCCGGCGATGCTCAGGGGTCACTCCTGGCTCTGCGTTCAGGAATCACTCCTGGCAGTGCTCGGGGGACCCTGTGGAATGCTGGGAATCAAACCCTGGCCGGCCTTGTGCAAGGCAAACGCCCTCCCCGCTGTGCTATGGCTCCAGCCCCAGGTCACGGCTTTGATACATGCACACCTGTGCACACACACACACATGTGTCCAGGCATGTTCTACACACACGCCTTCTCTTCCACCCGCTCGGGAGCCTACAGCTGTGACCCCCACCGCCCTCATGTCAGTGGGCTCCCCTTTCGGTGCTCTGGCGCGTCCATGCCTGGACGGAGTCCAGAGCCGGGCCCTCACCATCCAGGGCCCGGGACGGAGCTGCTGGGTTATTCACGGGCTCCGAGCCGAGGGGCTGGCAGTGCCCACAGGGCCCGCGGGCCTGAGGCCCCTTCCCCACTCCCGGGGAGCCCTGAGGGGCCGCGGGGCGCGGTCAGAGCCCAGGAGGGTGCGCAGGCTCCCCGCGGGCGGGTGCGGAGCCGGGTCCAGCTGGTCCCTCTGGGCCCCTGGACTGGGGCTGCGCAGCTCCTGGCACGGCGCTCAGACGCGGAGGGTGGACGGACGGACGGAGGGATGGACGGACGGAGGGCAGGAGAGCAGTGCAGATGGGGGGAGAGGGAGGGAAAGTGGGGGCAGAGAAGCCACGGGAGGGAGCATTGCGGTCCCTGAGGGCCCGGGGAGGAGGGAGAGGGAGCACCGGGGGCGGGGCGAGGGAGGGGACGGGCGGGGCGAGGGGCGGGGCGAGGAGGGGAGGGGCGGGGCGAGCCCTGGGAAGGCCCCGGGGGCGCGGCGCTGACTCACCCTCCCGCTTCCTGGGGATTCTCGCTTTATTTTCGGGAAAGTTGCCTGTTCCGTGACTAATTTGTTCTTAAACAAACCAAACCCAGGCGGTGGGGAGGCTGGGCGGGGCTTGAGTCACTGCGCGGGGGGAGGGGGCCACACCTCACCGGGGGCCCAGGCCCCTCCCTCTCGGCGCCCCTCCCCTGGCAGACCCCACTCCCGGTCTGAGCCAGGCCCCAGGAGCCCCCCAGCCACACACGACCCCGGGCTTGCTCCCCGCCCCCCGCTGGCCACCCGGGGTCCACCCCAGCCGCGGCGCCCACGTGGCAGCACGGGCAGAGGCCTCCGGAGGGAGCTGCTCGGGTCTGCAGCAGGGGAAACTGAGGCTGGGCGCCTCGGCAGTGGGTTCAATCCCCTCACCGGACACCACGCCCCAGGGGGTCCCCAGAGCCCCCCCCCAGTGACCCCCAGCCGGGAGTAAGATGCGCATGTCGGGGTGTGGCCACAAAACAAACACCCAAAAGACCCGGCCCTGCCCCAGCCCCGGGCGGCCCACCGGAGCGGGCAGAGACCCCACCCCCGCGCGGGAGGGCAGAGACCCACCCCCGCCCCGGGCACGGACAGAGACCCCCAACCCCCGCCCCGGGCACGGACAGAGACCCCAATCCCCGCCTCGGGCACGGACAGAGACCCCAACCCCGTGCGGGCGGACAGAGACCCCACCCCCCGCGCGGGCGGGCAGAGACCCCACCCCCCGCGCGGGCGGGCAGAGACCCCACCCCCCGCGCGGGCGGGCAGAGACCCCAACCCCAGCCCCGGGCACGGACAGAGACCCCCCCCCCCGCGCGGGCACGGACAGAGACCCGAACCCCCGCCCCGGGCACGGACAGAGACCCCAACCCCCGCGCGGGCGGAGACCCCAGCCCGCTTCCTCCCGCTGCGGGCCCCGCCGGGCGCCGGCGCGGCGGGGAGGGGTCTCTGGCAGGGGGACAGACCCCGGCCCGTCCATCGAGCGGCCCCTCACTGGGGAGCGCGTTTCCAGGAAGCGCCGCGGGTTCCCGACAGCGCGGCCGGCGGCAGCGTCTACACCCGGATCAATGGGGCAGCGTCTACACCCGGATCAATGGGGCAGCGTCTACACCCGCGATCAATGCCCGCCCCGCCTAATGGGGTTGCAGGCCCGCGCTGCCCAGCTGCCCAGCCCCGCCTGGCCTCGGGAGCCGCCCGCAGAGCCCCCCGGTCACCCTCAGCCCCCGGGCCAGCCCAGGGCTGCGGGCAGGGCCGGGACCCCCTGCCCAGGCTTAGGGGCAGCGCCCACCCGCCCGCCGTGTCGCCGCAGACGGACGCTGGGGGCAGTGGCCGGGCCCTGTGACCACCCCTTCTCGGAGGCACTGACCTCATCCCACTGGGCCTCTCAGGAGGGTGGGCCGGGACAGCAGGGAGCACCCGTGGGGGAGGCACTCGGGCCGTGTGCAGAGGGGCCTCCCGGCCAGGGTCTTGCCTGTCACACCCTCTCTGAGGGCCTGCTCAGGTCACTTGGACTCCTCTGTGAGGCACTTCTCCGCTCATCTCCCGTGGGTCACTCCTGCATCCTCCCACTCACTCATTCACTCTCATCATTCATTCATTCATCTGTCCTCCATTCACGCACCCAATCATTCATTCATTCAGTCATCCGTGCTTGCTTCCACTCACCCATTCATGGACCCATTCACTCATTCATTCATCTGTCCTTCACTCATTCACGCACCCAATCATTCATTCACTCAGCCATCTGTGCTTCCACGCACCCATTCATGGACCCATTCATTCATTCATTCATTCATTCATTCATTCATCTGTCCTTTACACTCATTCACGCACACATTCATTCATTCGCCTGTGCTTCAGGTGACTCACCCATTCTCACACTCGTCTGTTCGCTCATCTTTCCGCTCACGCGCTCTCAGCCTCACTCCCTCACCCGATCGCTCCCTCCTGCACCCATCACCCCCAGAGGCTGGGAGTTGGCTGCAGAGGTGAAGCGAGCGCCTCACCCCTGGCGTGAAGGCTGAGCTCCCGGGAGTGGCCCTGACCCTGGACACCACGTGACATGGCCTCTGGTGTGAAAACCATCCACGGGGGCCGGGACCAGAAGGGCTGGAGTGTCCTGGCCAGCCGTGTCCCGACACCGCCTGGTCCCAAGCACAGCTCAGAGCCAGCCCGGAGCACTCTGTCTGGGAGCCCCGGAGCAGAGGGACACACTCAGGCGCCTGTGCGCCCCTCATTCACTCATTCCTTCACTCACTCATCTGCTCTCACCCATTTCCTAAGTTTTTATAAAATGTATTTTATTTTAGGAGTCAAAGCAGGGTTACCTTGCACGTGGCCAACCCGGGTTCGACCCCCGGCATCCCATCTGGTCCCCTAGCACTGAGTGATTCCTAATGCGGAGCCAGGTGTGATTCAGCAAACTGTCACTGTCGTCCCGTTGCTCATCGATTTGCTCGAATGGGCACCAGGAACGTCTCCGTTGTGAACTTGTTGTTACTGTCTTTGGCATATCGAATACGCACGGGTACCTTGCCAGGCTCTGCCGTGCGGGCCGGATACTCTCCGTAGCTTGCCAGGCTCTCCGAGAGGGGCGGAGGAATCGAACCCGGGTTGCCGGCGTGCAAGGTAAACGCCCTACCCGCTGTGCTATCGCTCCAGCCCAATTCAAAAAACAAATAAAAAGATTTGATTTTATTTGTGGGGTTCCCCAAGCAGTGCCCAGGAGGCCGGCGGCCACTCCTGGCCCTTCTTAGCTGTCCAGCCTGTGGGTGGCCGCCGGCCGGGGGCGGGTGGGGCTGAGTTACCTGGGCTCCCCACCCTGCACCTGCAGTGCTGGGGGACAGTGCGCCGGGGAGGGGCCAGGCGGGCTGGGGGGGGACCCTGCGCACACCCGGCCCTTCGCCCCAGGGACGCCGCGGGTCCCGCGGGTCCAACCTGGCCGCGCTGGCGCTTCTGGGCCGAGTTGGAAGGTGCCCGCGGCGGGCAGGGAGGAGCCGCGCCGTGTGGCTGCGGGGTCACCCCTGGTGGGGCCGGGCCCTGCCGCCCGCGGCCACTCGTGCCCTCGGGAGCGACCCGGGAGCGCGGTGCCCCCTCCGCCAGGCCGGAAGTGTCCGGCGAGAGTGGCCGGGGGCCTCAGCACAAGCCCCGGCCTGCTGCCCCCCCGCCCCCGCAGCAGCCCAGAGCACAGGGCAACCCGGCCCCTCTCGCCCCGCCAGACCCCGGCCAGGCCAGGCCTGGTCCGGCTGCAAAGACCCCTTAGCTGAACGCCGCGGCACGGCCGCTTTCAGGGGCGGGGCGGGGCGGGGGCGGGGCTCTCCCAGCCTCAGTCTGAACTCAGAGCCCCAGCGGGGCAGGGGGCCGTGTGCACAGGGCGAGGGGCGGGCGCGGGAGTGACCCACCGCCCTGCAGTGGACCGGAGGCCCTTGCCGCTGCCCGCCCTCCGCCCAGCACCCCGACTTCCTGGAGCCAGGGGCCCAGAGACACCCCGCACCAGGGAACCCCTGGGCTGCGACAGGGGTCAGGGGCCCAGCTCCGGCCCAGAACCCCATCCTGCCCCCGAGTCGGCCTCGGACCTTCTCCCCCAGCAGGACCGGCTCTTCCTCAGGACGCCGTCCCCGCCCCGCCCTTGAGGTTTGGGGGTGCCGGGGAGGACCTGCCGCTCCCCACAGCACATGCGCCCGAGGGCAAGAGGGGAGGCAGCTTCCTGGACACCGGGGCCAACTGTTCTGAGGCACACACGTACACAAGCACATACACCAGTGCGCACACGTGCACACACAAGCATGTATGCACATACATGCACGTGCACATTCATGGATACGTATACAGGCACACACAGAGATACACACATGCACCACATCTGTGCACACATGTAGACACAGATGCAGACGCATACACTGGCATACACCCATGCACGCGCGCACACACACACACACACACACACGCACACACGCACGCACACACACACACGCGCACGCGCGCACACACACACACACACACACACACACACAGAGCACGTCCCCGGCAACCCTCGCACGACCCTCATGCCCATACAGCCCTCTCCAGTGGCCCCAGGTCCCAGCCCTGTGGGGAGCCCCCCCCGCCCGGCTGCCCCCCACCCCACCCCCAGAGCTGCCCAGGAGCCCCCAAGGCGGGCAGGGCCCTGCTCCGGCAGCTGGGGCGCAGGGAGGGGCGAGGAGGGCGCTGTGGGCAGCTTGGCAGCCCCGGGCAGTGCTTCCCGTCAGCCTGGCCCTGCCCTGACCTCCCACTGCCCGGCCCGGCCAATGGGTGCCGGGTCCCGGGCGCTGGCCCCCGCCCCCCGCAGCTGCTTAGTCCCCACTGCCCTCAGGGGACGGGAACTGACCCCGCACTCATGCTCAGGGCCGGCCGGGAAGGGGACCCTTCGCTCCCTTCCTGGAAGTCACTGGCTCTCGCCCCCACTCCGGCACATCAGCCCAGGAAATCCTGCGGCCGGCCCGGGGCCTTCACGGGCTTCTCGGGCGGGAGGGCGGAGGGCCGTGGGGGGCACAGTAGACAGGCTGGACCGGACCCTGTGTCTCAACTCCGCACAGAAAGACCAGTGGGGCCTCAAGGGGCTCAGGTCCTGGCACTGCGTGGGCCGAGGTCAGAGAGAGAGAGAGTCAGGAGGGGTGAGGTCAGGGAGAGAGAGGGTCAGGAGGGGTGAGGTCAGAGAGAGAGGGTCAGTGGGGGAGGGGTGAGGTCAGAGAGAGAGGGTTGGGGAGGGGGGAGGTCAGAGAGAGAGGGTTGGGGAGGGGGGAGGTCAGAGAGAGAGGGTCGGGGAGGGGTGAGGCCAGAGAGAGAGGGTCAGTCAGGGAGGGGTGAGGCCAGAGAGAGAGGTTTGGGAAGGGGTGAGGCCAGAGAGAGGGTCAGTCGGTCCAGGAGGCTGAGCTCCCAGTGGCCCAGGGCCTGGGGACAGGTGTGACCCCTACAGGGCGTCCATCCGTCCGGGAGGCACCTGTCCTGGTGCAGAGAAGCCCGCCCCTCCTCCCCGTCCCCTCTGCACGGCCCTGCCCCAGCTGGAGAATGCGGGCGACCAAGTCACTCCGATGGCCGCCGGGAGAGGCCCTGAGCACAGGCCGTGGGCGCGGTCAGTGGACGCCCCCCGCTGTCCGACTGCTCTGTCCCGTCCCTGGACGCTGCTGCGTCCCCAGCTGCATCAACTGGGCTGCTCAGGGGTTCCGGAAAGTTCCCCGCCCGGGCCCACGGACAGGGGCCGCGCTCCCCGCACAGGCCCCCGAGCGCCCCCTCGGGACACGGCCCGTCCCCAGACAGCTGCCCCCGAGGGCGCTCACGCGGCTCCGGCGGCCAGGGCCGGGTCAGCGGGCCGGGGCTGCCCAGAGGCTCCACACTGCTGCCCAGGACCCCTGCCCCGGCCTCCCGCGGGGACACCTGGGCCCAGAAGCATCAGTGCCGCCCGCGGGGGCACCCGGAGGTCAGCGGGAGCGGCCCCAGGGAAGGCCCGGCTCCGAGCACAGAGCTCTGAGTAGCCGAGGGTAGCCTCGGACAAAGAGAGACACAGAGGGCCTGGGGCCGGAGGACAGGAGGGCGGCGGGCGCCGGCCCTGCACAGACACCCGGCTTCCACCCCCAGGACCCCGTACGGTCCCCTGAGCACAGGGCCAGGAGCAGCCCCCAGGACGGCCAGAGGTGGGTCTTCCCTCTGCCCTCTGGTGAGGAGATGCAGGCCCTGCAGGGCTTTCAAGTCTGGTGGTGAGCACCTGGGGGGCCACTCCCTATAATCCTCAGGGGCCTATGCAGTGTGAGGGGGGGCTCAAGGCAAAACACACAGTCTGGGCCTGGTGCACAAGTGCAGTGTGTAGGAGGATTCCAGGGTGGGGGTGCAGGCAGGCTCAGGGTGCACCAGGGAGCCGTGCAGCAGGATCAGAAGAGCACACAAGCATGTGCAAAGGTCCTGTGGCCAGTGGCTTGATGGGAATCCCGGGCACCACCTTCCTCCATGCCTGTCCCCGGAAACTCCAGAGGCCTCTGGAGATGGGGGAGGCTCTGCGGGGTGGTAGGGCACCTGGAGCACGACATGAGGCAGAGCCCCCCCCCGCACACCCCCCCCCCCTCTCTCCCTGGGTCATGTGGCAGGGCTCGCTTCACCTGGCATATAGCTGAGCCACTTCCATTCCCAGCACAGATTCGGGTCTCCCGAGCACAGAGCTGGGCATAGCACCTGGCACCGTCAGGGGGCCCAGCCTCCCCCACTGAAGAAAGAACAAGCGGAGGTCGGAGGTCGCGGTACCAGAACCTCCTGCGGGTTCCTCCTCTGAAGCCTCAGGCTGCTCCAGGCAGCGGCAGCACCGTGGCAGGGTCCAGAGCAAGTGCCACGCGCTGTGCCCAGGAGTCAGGAGCCCAGCTCTGCCCCTGGGCCCTCGCCCCGCCCCTCCCTGAGCCGGACCCCCTTCTCTGCCCGCGACCCCAGCCCCCAGCCGCTGCCCTGCCCGCCGCTGCCTGGCGGCGCCGGCTGCCGAGAGCTCCCCCTAGTGGCCGCCGAGCAGCAGCGCCGATGGCTCACCCGGGCACTGGCGGGACCCAGGCCCCCCGGCTCTCGGCCCCTGACCATGGATTTCAGGCCCCCCAACCTTCAGGCCCCCCAAACCCGCTACGGGGTGCAGGGGAGAAGCCAGACACTGCCCGTTAACCCATCAGGGTCTCTCCTGGGCAAGCCCCGACCTGTGATTCCCAAGGGGAGGTCAGGGGACCCCTGAAGCCCCCCTTCAGCGTGTCCAGCGCGAGGGCAAGCGCTGGCTTTGCACGCGGCCACTGGGTCCCGTCCCCGGCACCTGTCTGGCCTCCGAGCCCCGCCAGGAGGGACTCCTGAGTGCAGAGCCAGGAGTGGCCCCGAGCATCGCTGGGTGTGGCCCCCAAAACAAGGCAGAAAATTAAACCCCGAAAGGAGCCCCCAGACGGGCGGCAGGGGGGCCGGAGCGATAGCACAGCGGGTAGGGCGTTTGCCTTGCACGCGGCCGACCCGGGTTCGATCCCCGGCATCCCATATGGTCCCCCAAGCACCGCCAGGAGTAATTCCTGAGTGCAAAGCCAGGAGTAACCCCTGAGCATCGCTGGGTGTGACCCAAAAAGCAAAAAAAAAAAAAAAAAAAAAAAAAAAAAGACGGGCGGCAGGGCTGTGGGCCACACTCGGACCCCCACAGCGCCCCTCACAGCCCACGGGCCCAGCCCCTGAGAGCCTCCCCCCCAGGGAAACCCCTCCAGGCTGAGAGGAGCAGCTCCCCAGAGGGCAATTCTGTGTGCAAGAAGCCCCCCTGGCCCCCCGCCCCCTCCCGCCTGAGTCTGGAGCACCCGGGAACCCACAGACTGAGCTTTCTGCCCGAGCACACGTCAGACTCGGGGCCGTGTCCGCAGTGCTCGGGGTACTGCCGGCCTCGGGAGGCTGTGCCGTGTCGGGGTTCAGCCCCGGCCCTGCCTGACACCCCGTCCCACCAACAGGCTTCGGGTTGTCATCCGTCCCCCACCCCCACGGGGGCGCCCTCTCCCCTTCCGGGGTCAGCCCCCTACAGTGCTCCTGCGTTTCCCTGCCTCAGTTTCCCACCCACGAGGGGGGTGATCTCGGGCAAAGGCGGCTCCCCCGTGTGAGGGCCGAGAGGCTTCAAGGGGCCCGCTCGAACTCGCGTCTCTTTCCATCACCCCCTTCTTCCCCACAGCCGCTCCAGCCCCGGGACCCCTGCTGCGTCAGAGCAGGCAGCCCCCCCCCCCGCCCCCATCTCACGGAGCGTCCCTGTGTGCAGACCCCCGTGCCGTCAGCATTCAGAGCCCGCCACGGTGCCGGCTGGTGCCTCCCGGCCTGCAGTGCAGGAGCAGGACAGGGCTGGGGGCTGGGTCCGTCCGTGCCCCCAGCCCAGGCGGGAGGGGGCGTGGCCTCTGGGGCATGGGTGACAGACCCTCTCCCGGCTGCCTAGTGCCGGGTCCTGGGAGCACTCGGCCATCAGACCCCCGAGCCCAGACTCCTGAGAGGCAACGGCTTTCCAGCCTTGGCCTGCGGGGACCCCCACTCGGACACCTCTCCTGGCCCCTTGGGGGTGGTGGCCAGCAGGGGCCGGGCACTGGGCTTGTCCCTGAGCCCCAGCCTGCGAGGACCACTGGCCCTTGGGGACACACAGTGACAGCTGCACTGTTGGGAACAGTGTGACTCTCTCTCTCTCTCTGTCTCTCTCTGTCTCTCTCTCTGTCTCTCTCTCTGTCTCTCTCTCTCTCACACACACACACACACACACACACACACACACACACACGCGGTGTGGGGCAGCACCACGATGCGGAGCGAGGAGCTTCGGAAGCAGGAGGCAGGAACCCCGTGGCAGAAAGGCCTGGAGAAGCCGAGAATCCCAGCCCGTGGTGCAGTTTATCCGCAATGCCCACCACCCCCCCCCCCGCGCCCACCGGGCCCACGCCAGGAGCAGGAAATGTGGGGGCTGCACAGGGGTCCTGGGCGGGGCGAGCCAGAGGCGCCCGGTGATTCCCTCGCGGGAGGGTTTCCCGGGGGACCAGTGGGCAGTGCCCCAGGAGCAGGGCCGCCCCGTCGCTCCCTCAACCGGTCAGTTCCCTGGGTCAGTTTGGCCTCGTCCATCCCAGCACCTGGCCCAATCTCGGGGCCCCCCGTCAGCCCCCGATCGGCCAGGAGTGACTCCTGAGCACCACTGGGCACGGCCCCAGAATGGAAAAGAAAAAAGCCAAGAGGGGCTGGAGCGATAGCACAGTGGGGAGGGCGTTTGCCTTGCACGCGGCCAACCCAGGTTCGAATCCCAGCATTCCATATGGCCCCCTGAGCACTGCCAGGGGTGATTCCTGAGTGCAGAGCCAGGAGTGACCCCTGAGCATCGCCGGGTGTGACCCAAAAAGCAAAAAAAGAAAAAAAAATAAAGAAAAAAGCCAAGAGGCCAGCAGAGGTTGCTGGGCCAGCAGCGGTGGCCCACGGCCCCGGGCGCCCTGGGGCCGGGCAGTGCCACCCTCAGGCCCTAGCACCCATCCCGCCTGTCCCTGAGCCGCCGAGAAGCAAAGGAGCTTCTCCTGCAGTGCTCTGGCTCCGACCCGGAGCGACGCGAACGGGCTGGGCGTGGGAGGGGCTGGGCCTGGCCCCCGGCTGCCGCCCAGATGCCCAGAGAAGCTGGTCTCAGGTGGGTGCCACTGCCCTGGCGAGCCTGCGCCCCCGTCCCCGGGCACCCTCGGGCCTGAGTCTCGGGAGCAGGCGCGTGGGCCGGCACCCCGGGAGGCCCTGGGAAGGAGTTCGCCCCGAGCCTGGCCCTCCCGGCAGCTCTGCAGGGCGGCCCGGAAGCTGGTGAGGGTCAGCACCCCTGGCTGCTGCCCACGCCCCCTGCCCAGCCCCGGTGACGTGGCACCCCAGGGGCCCGCACGCAGAAACCGTCTGGTCCTGGCTCCCTCGGGGGGCCCTGAGCTGGGTCGGACTGTGGGGGCCAGGCAGGAGGGGTCCGAGCGCCCCAGGGGTGCCGCCTCTGCCCCCGTGTGCCCCCACCTGGCCCTTCTCTGCGTCTGCACCCCAGGCCCTGGCGTCCACGGCGCATGACCACGCCAGGCCCGCGCTGGGTCCTGGGTCGGTCTCCACGTGGGACAGGGTGGGAATGTGCCCCACGGCCCCCGGGCACGGCCCCCCACCTCCTCGCTGCCCTGCGACAGCCTCGAGGCTCCAGCTGGGGATGTCACCCCCGAGATCTGGGCCCGCCTGCCCAGACTGGCATCCCGGGTGCCCGCTGCCTGCCCCTGGCCCCTGGGGAGCTGCACGACCACCCTGCTGACCCTGCGCTCCCCCCCCCCCGTCGCTGTCCTGGGGGCTGTCCCCGGCGGGGCAGTGGGCTCCCGTGACCGAGACAGGCGGCAGGCGCGTGGGGGGAGTGGGTGCCCGACCAGGGACCCCCACCTCCTGACCTGCCTCCTGCGGGGTCCCTGGTACCGGGTGGGGGGCCCCGGGGGCTTCTCCAGGGACTGGGGGGCTCCCACGCCTGCCTTGTACCACACCCCCCGTCCCTCTCCATCCAGACTGGGGACCCTCCTGGGGACCCTCTCCTGATGGTTAGTGCGCAGTGGAGACTGGGACCACCGGCAGGGTGACTCTGCCCCCCAGTGCCCCTGCTGCCTCCTTCAGAGAGAGCCCCTGCCCGAGCCCGCCCCAGGCCTCCGCCTGATCCTCCAGGTGGGGCAGGGCAGCCCCTGTGGGTGGCCGCAGCCCCCACCCCAGAGCAGACAGAGCCCCCTGGGGCCCAGACCTCCCCCGCAGGCACAGGGGGACCCCAGGGACACAGCGCCTCCGGGTCCCGGGCGTGGGGGGTCTCCCCTGCGTCCCTGCCCTCTCCCCAGGGGCGCTCAGGCTGTCGGGAAGAAGAGACAGGGAGCAGGTGGGAGCCCCCTCCCCCCAGGTCCTTCCTGGAATCCGGAGGCCCCTGGGGGCCGGGCAGAGCTGGCTGCTGGTAAGTCCCTTCCCCCGCGCCCCCAGCTGTGCCATCACCCCCTTCGTCCTGTGGTGGGGCCTGTCACCGCTCACATGAAGCAGGTGCTGGAACAGGCAGGGCCCCCCACGGAGCTCCTGCTGCAGGGGGGCAACCTGCAGGGGAGTGGGGAGATTCCTCGCCCCTCTCAGCTGCCTCACGGCAAGTGGCTCTTGCCCAGCAGCCCCCAGACCTCGAGGCCTCAGCCCACCCCCCACCCCAGCGTCACAGGGCCCTAAGGTCCCCGCCCCCACCTCAGGGGACAGGCAAGGAGCTGCCCTGCCCTGTGCTCAGCCGGTCTTGGGCACCCCATCCTGTGGTCTGGGGGGAGGGGGAGGAGGGCAGGGAGGGAGGGGAGGGGGAGGAGGGCAGGGAGGACCGCGGGAAGGATTCCCACTTGCAGCCCAGCATGATGAAGCTAAAGTCATTGGGAGGGAGGGGGAGGGAGCACTGCAGGAGGATTCCGCTCACTGGGGCTGGGAGCTAGCTCAGGACTCAGGCACCGCCCTGCTCCCATCCCGGCCCAGGAGCCACCCAGGGCAGAGCTGGCAGGCCCTGAGCACCCGCCCGCCAGGCCCAAACCCAGCCCAAGAGCTTCCCAGCTCCAGGGTAACAGCAGGGACGGAGCAGGGACGCCCCTCAGGGTCCCTCAAAGGTGCGACCCAGGAGTGGCCCCCGGGACCGCTGGGTGTGGCCCCAAAGCAGAGCCAGAGCAGAGGCTGGCCTGCAGCCTGGGAGGGGCAGCGCGCCACGGCCCACGTCCCCCCACGTCCCCGCGCGTCCCCCGCACGCCCACCCACGTCCCGTGTCCCCCGCGTGCCCCACGTTGCGCGTGGCCCTCCACACTCCCCGTGTCCCCCGCGGCGGCAGGGGGCTCAGTGCCAGACGCGGCCGGTGGGCGCCGGCCCGCACTGCCCGCCGAACCCTGGGCTGGACCGGACCCAGGCCGGAAGCGGAAGCCCCAGAAAACGTTATCTGAGGTTCGCGGTCGCGGTGCATCACTAGCCCCCACCTGGGGGTCGGCCCTGGTCCCTGACCCTCCCGCCCGCGCCCTCATCCCTTCCCGGCAGGCTTGACCCAAGAGGGGCGGGGGTCCCGGGGGGTCACGGGCGCCCACCCAGAGGCGAGACGCAGGCAGGAGCCCAGCGTCCCGGGGGGGGGGGGCGTGCGGAGCCCCCCGCTGGCCTCCTGGCTGGAGGTGGAGCCGGGACCCCCCCCAGGGCTGCCGCCGCCCTCCGGCCCGGGGGTCCCGCGCCCGCCCCGCCGGCGCAAATGAAACGTCTGTCCGCTGGGCCCGCGGCCCATCGCGCTAATTAATTCCCCTCAAAGGCCTCTCAATTATTCATCGCGCCGCACGCCGGGCCGACCCCCGGGACCGCGGGCCCGCGCCCGGCCGGGACCACCGCGCGCGCCGCCGGCAGCGGGAGGGTTAAGGGCGCGGGGCGGGGGGCGGGGAGGGGGCGTGCCTGTCGGGAAGCGGGATTTCAGCCGCCGCGTTCCTGGAAGGGCCGCGCGGAGGGAGGGTCCCCATGGCAACGGGGGCCCGCGCAGGGCTCGGGCCCGGGGCCCCCCGCCGCCCCCCGCGGGCCCCGCCGCCCCCCGCCGCCCCCCGAGCCCCCCGGGCCCCCGCCGCCCCCCGCGGGCCCCCCGCCGCCCCCGCCGCCCCCCGCCGCCCCCGCCGCCCCCCGCGGGCCCCCCGCCGACCCCGCCGACCCCGCCGCCCCCCGAGCCCCCCGCCGCCCCCCGGGCCCCCCGCCGCCCCCCGCCGCCCCCGCCGCCCCCCGCCGCCCCCGGCTCCCCCCGCGGCCCCGGCCCAGAACATTCCGGCCCAGGCGCACCCCAAGGCCCCCGCCCCCTCCCCGCTGCACCCCTGCGCGCCCCGCGGGACACAGCTGGGCCCGGGGTGCAGCCCCCGCCCCGGGGCCGTTTCTTGGGGGGGGCGTGGGCCGGGGGCGCTGCCCTGGGGGAGGGGCTTCCGGGAACCTGCAGCGGCGCTGCCCGGGGGTCTCAGGCGGCCCCGGCCCCGCGGGGTCAGGCCCGCGCGTGGTGGGGGGGCCCGGCCCCGCCGTCCCCGCCCCCGGCCGCGGGCGCTAAGTGCTGCCATGAATAATTGAGACCACACGCGCGGGCGCCAGCCGAGAGCGGCTTCGAACCCCGTTCCCGGAACCGCGGGCGGGGCGGCCCCCACCCCTGCCCCTCCCCCGCCCGGGGCTGAGCTGGCGGGGCCCCGAGACCAGCGCCCCCCAGGCCCCCGCCCCGCGCCAGGCCCGCCGCAGCCTCGGGCCGGGGACCCGGGGAGATCTGGGGGCGCCTGGCTGGGCGCTGGCCTCCCCCAGACACAGCGGCCCGCGGAGACCCCAGGGGCGCAGGCTGGGGGGCCAGGGGAGCCTGGGGGTGAAGGCTGGGGGGCCTGGGGGTACATACAGGCTGGGGGATCTGGGGGGAGCCTGGGGGTGCAGGCTAGGGGGAACCTGGGGGTGCAGGCTGGGGGCTGGGGGGACCCTGGGGGTGCAGGCTGGGGGGCCTGGGGGAGATGGGGGGTGCAGGCTGGGGGTCCTGGGGGTACATACAGGCTGGGGGGGCCTGGGGGGAGCCTCGGGGTGCAGGCTGGGGGGCTGGGAGGTAGCCTGGGGGGGTGCAGGCTGGGGGGAGATGGGGGGTGCAGGCTGGGGGGTCTGGGGGTACATACAGGCTGGGGGGCCTGGGGGGAGCCTGGGGGTGCAGGCTGGGGGGCCTGGGGGAGATGGGGGGTGCAGGCTGGGGGGTCTGGGGGTACATACAGGCTGGGGGGAGCCTCGGGGTGCAGTCTGGGGGGAGATGGGGGGTACAGGCTGGGGGGCCTGGGGGTACATACAGGCTGGGGGGCCTGGGGGGAGCCTGGGGCGCAGGGGGGTGCTGAGGGGACCCAGGGAACCGACTCTCGGGAGCACCTGACCCAGCTCTGTGGGCTCCCAGCTGCTCCCGGGCCTGCCAGAGGCCCCTCCAGGGGACCCAGCCCAGCCCCCCTCTCCGGGTGGCCCAGCCTGCCTCGGCCGCGGGACAGACTTAGCTCCTGGAAGTCCTGTTTGTGGCAGCAGCGTCCCCCACCTCCCCCCAGCTTTCTCGGCATCTGTTAGCAGTTTCCCTTCTCCTGTTTAGTACATTCCAGAACAAAGGGCCGGATCCTCCCACCCCAGCCCCTCTGCAGCCCCAGCGAGGCGGGGCACGCAGCTGAGGGTAGCAGGGGATGCTCTGTGAGCCCAGGAAAAAGGGCTGGAGGGAGGGGGAAGGGTGGAGTGTCTCGGCAGAGACTGGGCCATCCTGGAGGACTTCTTGGCAGAGGTGATAAACTGAGCCCCACCGGGAAGGCAGAGGAATTCCTCTGAGCAGAGGGGGAGCGATCCGAGCAGCGGTCCAGCCCTTCTCAGCACTGCCCCCTGCTGGCGCCCACTCCCACCCCCAAGGCCGCTGCGGTCCTGACCCAGTTAACCCGCCCACCCACTCCTGCCCCCACATCCTCCCCTGCTCCTGGGAGGGGGCTCAGGGGGCTCCGGCAGCCCCAGCCGCGTGAGGCCGGGCAGGCCAGCGGGCTGCTTTCCTTTCTTTTTCCTTCTGTTTTCTGGGCCACACCGGCAGTGCCCAGGCTGACTCTGGGCTCTGTGCTCAGGGGTCCCTCCTGGCAGGACTTGGGGGACCCTGTGGGACGCCGGGCATGGAACCCGGCTCAGTGCCAGGCAAACGCCTCCCCCGTCCATGCCCCTGTGCGGTGGCTCCGGCCCCGTGGTGGTTTTCTGTACTGGCAGCAAATCCTCCCGGCCCCCGGCCCCTGGTCAGCCGGGGCGCTGGGCAGGCTCAGGCGTCAGGCCACTGCCCGGCCCCACGGGCCCCAGGACTGGGACAGATGTGGAGGGGGTCCTGGAGCTGTTTCCCGCGGGGGACAGGTGGGCTTGCCCGGGCCCAGTCCCTGACGGCTTCCCCAGGGCCCAGTGACCGCCCTTGAGCCGTCTGCAGCCTTCCTGTCCACTCCCCCGCCTGTCCACTCCTGTCCTGTCCACTCCTCCCGCCTGTCCACTCCTGTCCTGTCCACTCCTCCCGCCTGTCCACTCCTGTCCTGTCCACTCCTCCCGCCTGTCCACTCCTGTCCTGTCCACTCCTCCCGCCTGTCCACTCCTGTCCTGTCCACTCCTCCCGCCTGTCCACTCCTGTCCTGTCCACTCCTCCCGCCTGTCCACTCCTGTCCTGCCCACTCCTGTCCACTCCTGTCCTGCCCACTCCTGTCCTCCTGCCCACTCCCACCTTCCATGCCCATTTCCCCTCCTTGTTCATTCCTGTCCTGCACGTCCACTCCTGGCCTCCGCCCCTGTCCACTTCCGCCCTCCGTGGCTCCTGCCTCCAGCAGGCACGGACATGCCCCGCAGGACGGGGCTCGGCTGCCGGGAGACCCCCCTCCAGAAGCAAAGGCCAGCGGGCCGGTGCGGGTGGCCAGCAGGACCCCGTGTGTGACTTTGTGAGCCGCGGCTCTGTGGTCACATTAGGCCGCGCGTTTCCGAGGCTCTGGGTGGACTCCATATTAGGTGCTCACGGACATGTAAAAAGGACAGAGGCTCAGCCCCGCAGGTGACCCCAGGTGCCTCCGCTGTGACTCGACATCTCCCCGGAACCCTGACCACCCCCCGCCAAGCTCCGGGCTCCCCAGAGACCCCCAAAGCCGACACCATGAGGACTCATTCCTCTGGCCCCAACTTTGTCCCGGGGGCCGGGATCCCAGCTCGGACGCCGGGAGGCCAGAACTCAGAGGTAGGGGAGGGCGCTGGCCTTGCACTCGGCAGGCCCGGGTTCGAGCTCCAGCGCCCCCACGCGTCCCCTGAGTCCCGCCGGGAGCGAACCCTGAGCGCAGAGCCAGGATGTGCTGCGGTGGCTCCGAAACTGAAAAAGGAAGAAAAGGAAAAGAAATCAGACTCAGCCACGGGGCTGGGCCGGCGGCACAGCAGGTCAGACGCCGGGGTCCAGCCTGGCGCCCACGCCTCTGGCCTTGGGCAGTGCCGGGCACTGACCACAGGGTCTGTCCACCCTGGGCATGAGCCTCTGTCCCCACATCGGCCTGGGCAGCCTGAGGACCCCGGAGGGAGAGCGAGGCCGGCCAGGCCCCTCCCCAGAGAGCCTGCGTCCAGTTCTCTAGAACCTTCCCGCCTCCTTTCCACAGGGCTGATGGGGGCCAGGCACGAGGGCACGGGTGGGAGTGGAGGCTGCGAGCCCCCGGCCAGAGGGTCCAGGTCGGGGCCCAGGGCCCGTGCCCCCTCCCCCCCCGGGCCCTGGGGGCAGCACCGGGGTAGGGTGAGGATGGCCCTGGCGCCCTCCCACCTGCGACAGGTGAGGCTCCCGCCAGCTGCAGCCGCACAGCTCGGGCCCCTGTGCGCTGGAACAGGAAGCCGCGGTGCCGGTAAGGGAGATTAGAGGCACAGCTGGTTACTGGAAGGGAAGCACAGCAAAGCAGTAAATAGCCCCGCCAGCAGCGCTGGGCGTGTGCGGGGAAGGGGCGGCTCAGGCTCAGGCAGGGCCGTGCCGGGCTCTGGGGGACCCGCCCCCGCCCGACCCTGCCGCACCCATGCCCGGGCACCTGCCGGGCACCCAGCTGTGGCTCTGGGGGCTCCCCCAGGCCTCCCGCCCCCTCAGAGCCTGATCCATGCCCCTGTGCGGTGGCTCCGACCCCCTGGCAGCCTCCCAGGGCCATGAGCAACTCGGGGTGACCGTCCCCAGGACTGTGCCTGGTCACCCACGCGGCCCCTGACCCTAAACCCCCAGGCCCCGGGAATCCCTGAATTCCCGAGGCCTGGGTGCCCTGTGGAAGGCTCGGACCCCCACCCAGCACCTCCAGTCCCAGGGACCCCCGTCCCGCTGCCGGGGGAAGGGCCGCGGGAGGCAGCAGGGCCCCCACGCGTCAGGGACAGGGACAGGGACAGGCCTGGGCCCCGGGGCCAGAGGGAGTGTCTGAGCACTGGGCTCTCTCCCGGGTACCCCGGGGGGCAGTGACCCCTTCCCGGGCCAGGCCGCCATGGCCACCTGCGACACCGCCGCCGTTATGAATCATGGTCATCGGTGGCATGTGGTCATTCGCGGCCCCTCCCCGGCCCATACACGCCCCAGGAGCAAAGGCTGGAGCGGCACAGCCGGCGGGTAGAGGGCAGTCTCGGAAGGGGGGCAGACGGGCATGAAGTTCATCGAGTTCGCAGCGGGCAGAGGCTCAGTAGCAGGGTTGGGCCCTGGTCCCCCAGGACACGTCCAGGAGGGAGGGTCAAGGGGCACCTGAAACCAAGATCTTGACCTTTGCCAGAATCCCTTGCTCACGAGCTGGAGGTGGGCACCGTCCACCCTCGGGCTCGGAGCAGGGTCTGTGGGCAGCACCTGGACCTACGTGGACAGACGGACAGACGGAGAGGGCATGTCTCTCAGAGTCAGAGAGGGAGGGAGGAAGGGAGAGGGAGAAAGGGAGAGGGAGAGGGAGAGAGGAAGGGAGGGGGGGGAGGGGAGAGGCGGAGGGGCTAAGCCCCGGGAAAGGCCTGGCCTGGCTGAGGATCCCAGGACAGACACAGGCAAGTTCAGGGTCCCTGAGCTGACCCCGCCAGGACCGCATCTGCTGCAGTTTCATACACACGTATGCACACATGCACACATGCACACAAGCGCATGCACACATGCAACAGGTCGCATGCACATGCATGCATACACATGCACACGTGCACACACACACGCTCTAAACTTCGACCCGCCTCCCTGCACGCTAAGTCAGTCCAGAACAGGTGGGAGGAGAAACATGCGTGCTGGGGGCGCCCGGCCCCACCCCCAGCCCCCCTGCAGCGCGTCCCGGCTGTGCCCAGCAGCGGAGGGGCCGCCCGTGACCAGCCCCCGCCCCCTCAAGAGCACCCACGAGTGCAGGGGGCTCGAGAGACCCCCAGGAGGGCAGGTGGGGGAAGGCTGAGCCAGGTGGGGCCGGGATTCAGCCCCCCACGACTGGGAGGAAAAAGCCCACAGCGGAGCAGAGGGTGGCCGCAGCCTGGGGGGCACGTGGAGCCCCCGTTCCCGCCGGCATCACAGGCCCCGGGGTGTGGCCCAGGCTGAGGGGGTCTCTGGGGTCGCCGGCGGCCTCCCCGCTGTGTGAGAAACTCCGCTGTTTCCAGCCCTGGGCCTCACTACGAAAACCTCAGAACATGCGTTTGATTTGCACACCCGCCTACTCAGGGCTACTCCCGGCTCAGTGCTCAGAGGCCACTGCCGCAGTGCTGGGGGGGGCCAGACCCACGACCCCCTCCCTGCCGGTGGTCCCTCCCCTGCCCCTCCCCCCTCGTGACTTGGGAGAAAATTCGCAGGCACTCTCGGGGCTGGGCTGGGAACAGCTGAGGCAGGGGGACACGGGCCTCTCCTGGCCCCCGCGCAGTGGACGCGGCCACCAGCCCCCTCTCCCGGCCCGCCCTCGGCCCCGTCTATCGCTCCGATCTGCCGCCGCTTTATCTCCAGGGCCGGTTCCCAGCAGCTCCCCGCGCGCACTTCCTGCCAGCCGCCTTACAGGAATCCACGCCCCACACCGCCCGCACCTGCCACCCGGGAGCGGGCAGGGGGCAGCGCCCGCCCGGTGCCCGCGGCCCGTGCTGACGAGGGCAGACACCGGCGGGCGGCTGGGGATCCCCAGGGGGCCAGGTGCCCTGCAGCCCCGGGCTGACCCCTGCCGACCCGCACGACCCCCTTTCAGCTGTAAGGAAATGAGAGTCCCAGGCCCCCAGGGGCCCCCAAAGATGCCAGCTCAGAGCCCACGGGCAGGGCGGGAAGACGGATGCCAGCCCCCCACCCCGCTGAGCTGAGGTCCAGGGCGGACGGGGGCAGGTGGGCAGCGAGTGGGTCACTCAGCAGCCTCACATCTCACACGCGGGCCAGAGGGGCGCCATTGGGCTGGGCAGACCCGGGGTGGGGCGGGAGTCCCCGCCCACCCGCGCCAGGGCAGCGAGGGCAGGCGGAGGGGCAGTGGGCACCAAAGGCCTCCCAGGACGGCGCTGGCAGGTGCTGGCCGGCCACCACACGAGGGGCTTCGGGCTAGGGGCTTCCAACAGGACCAGCTCCTCGAGTCTCAGACCCGGCTGGGGAGGGCGGGCACAGCACACACACACACACACACACACATACACACACACACATACTTGCGCGCGCGCGCACTTCCCCACAAGGCCATGTACATGTGCATACCTGTGCACACACACAAGCACACAGACCCACCTGTGTGCACACATGCACCGGCACACACAGGGAAAACATGTGCATACACACATGAACACGAACCTGTGTGCACACACCAGAACACGTGTGCACACCCCCATGTCCATGCTCTGAGAGTGTGCACACATCTGAATGTGTACAAACCCAGAGACACACACATGAACACGCGTGAACACGAGCCACACCACACACTGCATGCATCAGTGCGTGGCCACACAGGTCCGTGGCTGCCCCGGCACACGCGTGGGCAGGAGCCTAGCAAGACAGCGTCTGGGCCGAGACAAGCGTGCCTCACGGGGCAGGGGCGGGCACTGCCTGGCACGTAGCCGGCCTGGCTCCGTCCCTGGCATCCCCCAGCCAGCCACAGTGATCCCTGAGCACAGAGCCCAGAGTCAACCCTGAGCACCCCTGCTCAGAAACAAAACCAATAAAAAACTGGGGGGCCCAGGACGGCCCCTCCCGCGGCAGCGGCCTGCTGCTCCTGTTTGCCCGGGGCCAGGGCAGCCCTGGGGGGCTCCTGTGTGGGGGAGGTGGTCTGGTCTGTGGGTCCTCAGGGCGCCTCCACTCCCTCCCCTCCAGGACCTCTCTGCTCCGCCCCCTTCCCAGCAGGGGCCCGATAAGGGGCTTATTTTCCAGACCAGGAAGGGAGATTGGAGGATGGGGGGGGCAGCAGGTGCCCCTTTGGGTGCGTCTGGGAGGCCTTTGTCCTCTAGTCCACCGCTGCCTTCCCCAGCGCTGCTCCACCCACGCCCCACTGCCTCCGCCCCGTCCCTAGCTGCCCTCAGCCCGGAGCCCCCTTCTCCTTCCTCCTTAGCGTGAGGGGCTCAGCCCTTTCACCGCTCCTTCCAGGAAGCCCACCAGCTTCCACTTCCCAGACTGTGTGTGGCCTGCCCGGGCAGGCTGTGTGAGCAGGCCCCTTGCAGTGAATGCAGGCCCTGCTGGCCCTGCTTCCTGCAGTGGGGACAGATCCCAGGGTCTGCGGGGGTGCAGGAAGCACAGGAAATCTGCGGAGATAGCCCAGGGGAAGGCGCAGCCCCGCACCCCAGAGGATCCCTGGGCCCAGAAAACAAAAACAAGAAAGAGACGCAGGAAAAGGGGCTGGAGCGATAGCACAGTGGGGAGGGCGTGACCCGGGTTCGATTCCCAGCATCCCATAGGGTCCCCTGAGCACCGCCAGGAGTAATTCCTGAGTGCAGAGCCAGGAGTAACCACCAGGTGTGACCCAAAAAGAAAAAGAAAAAAATGAAACTCAGGAAAAGGAGCAGCCCCCAGGCAGGTGTGGAAACTGAGGCCCAGGGAGCCCATCCCCAGTCACAGGCTTTACAGGTGCGCACCCTCGCTGGGGCTCAGACCCACAGCGTCCCCTGGGTCCCCTGGGCACCGCCAGGGTGGCCCCCAAAGCATGCAAACTAAAACAAGAAAATTGAAAAATAAATAAAGCCGCACAAAGTGCCAGAGAGGACAGCGGGACTGGAGAGAAGGAGGCGGGAGGGAGGCAGCACCCAGGGCCCGGCAGCAGGGTGGGGGGGTGGGGGGGAGTCAGTCTCACACCTCTTGGGCTCCCACACTGCTTCCCTGTTTTAACTTTTAATTTTTGGGGTCGCACCTGGCAGTGCTCAGGGGTTACTCTAGGCTCTCCACTCACGAATTACTCCCAGGGCCAGAGTGACAGCACAGCGCGGAGGGCGTCTGCCTTGCATGTGGCCGGCCCAGGTTCGATCCCCGGGACCCCATCCGGCCCCCCGAGCCCCCCAGAAGTGATCCCTGAGTGAGAGCCAGGAGTAACCCGAGTATCTCAAAACAATTTTAAAAAAAGATAAGAAGAATCACGCCAGGCAGGGGCCTGCCAGTGATGCAGGCGGGCAGAGGGGAGGGCCCCGCCATGGCAGCGGAATTCCAGGGACGCAATGAACCAGCAGGGCGTGCAGAGCAAGCGCCTGCCCGCCGCCGGTCTCTCTCCAGTCCCCGCCACATTTCTCAGGTTTGTGGGTTTGGGCTTTTCGGTGGCCCCCGGGAACCCGCGGGGCGGGAAGGGACCAGGCTTCCTGCATGCAGAGCCCGTCCAGCCCGGTGTGTGCCCAGCTGTGTGCCCACTGCCCCACGCGGCCGTCTCCAGTGGTCCCCGCGGGCGCAGGAGCCCTGGGCGCGCCGGAGCACCAGCTCCCGAGCGCCCCGGCGCCTCTTCCCCGTCTGATAAGGGAAGTCGAGGCCTTGTGTCCTGCAGGAGTCGGACGTCTGCACGCAGCCACGAGAGCATCTGCGCTTTCCTTGCAGGGTCGCCGGCAGCGGGCCTGGCGCGCAGGGCTCCCACTCCGGTGTGTGCCAGCACGAAAGCCGAACTACAACTCCCAGGACTCTCGCGACACCCGAACTACAACTCCCAGGATGCCCCGGGGCTCTCAGGCGGCCTTCTCCGAGGGGGGCCAGCGTCACAGTCTGAACTACAACTCCCAGCATGCCACGGACCCGCCGCAACCCGGTACGACGCGAGAACTACGATTCCCAGGATGCCGCGGGACTCGGGTGCAGGCCGGTGTCCACTGCAGCCAGAGCCGGCTGCGTCCGCGCGGGTGATCGTCGCGGGGGAAAGGGGTGCGGGTGCGTCTGGCACAGCCCGCGCGTGCTCTCCGGACCGCTCAGCGGCCCCTGCCCTCTGCACGCGGGGCTCTGCGTGCCAGGAGGGGTCCCAGACCACGGGCCTGTCCCGAGGGGCGTGTGGCCAGCGGGTCGTGGGGACGCCGCCGCCGTGGCTAGCTCCCCGCCAGCCGAGCATACCCCACCCGCGTTTCTGCAGCACCTGCAGGGGTCGCCGCGGCCCAGCTCGGGGCGGAGAAGGGGCTCCCACCTGCGCCCTGCGCGCCCCCCTCCGGCGTCCTCCCCACCGGAGACTCGCAAACGCATCTAGGACCCCCTGCCCAAGAGTGGGTCCCAGTCCGCCGGGCAGTGTTGGCAGGGGCGGGCGCGCCCACACCCAGGCTGGCACCGAGCAGCGGGGTCAGCGCGGAGAGGCGCCTCCCCAGGCCCGGGAACTGCAGAGGCCGGAGCCCAGGGCCCAGGAGGAAGCTCGGGTGCAGACGGGCTGGGGCAGCCTGTGCCCGGCCTGGGCAGAGACCCGGGCTCCCCGCGCGCCCGCAGGCCCCGAAGCTTCCCGCGCTCGGCCGTGCTGAGCCCCCCCCAGCTCTCGGGTGCCGCAGCCCACTGCAGCCCAGGGTATGTGACCCCGGGCACACAGCCCGGCCAGGGCCACCCCCTCCCCGCCTCAGCACAGCAGAGGAAGGAAAGCGGCCCAGCCCCCATCCCTCCCAGAAGAGGAAGTCGGGGAAACCGCAGGACCCCACCTGCAGAGGGCTGCTGGGAACGGAAGTGAGACAGATGCGAGGTTTGGGGTGCGGGGAGCACCGTGGCCAGGAAGGGGCGCAGGGTTTGAACCGGGCCGGCGTCCCCACTGGACACCCAGCTGGCTCAGGGGCGGCATGAGCCAGGACAGCTCTTGGGGTGGCTGGGGGTGTCCATGGGCAGGTTCCCCCAAAGCTGGGGCCCTCGGCCCTCTACACAGGATCACGGCCCCGTGGACAGGCATGAAGGGGGAACTGCGGGGGTCCGGCTCCTGGGTCAGGGTCTCCACACCCTGCCCGGGTCCCGTCACCGGCTGCAAGCGGTGTGTGCAGCCCGCGGCCTCCCCCCCACCTCCATTCCCCAAGGGCGGAGCCCGAGACCCCTCTCAGCTGGTCACCAGGGCGGGAACCAGGCTGGGTCCCCGACGGCCCCTCATCAGTGAGCACCGGGCAGCGATGGATGCAGAGTCGCTCAGCTCGGCAGTCAGGTCCAGGGGCACTGCCCGCGGCCCCCCGGGCAAGGTGGGAGTTTCCCGCCCGCGGCCGCTTGCAAACTCGAGGGTCGCGCTAACCACACCTGGGCCCAGCCATCAGTACTTCTGGGAAGCAGGCGTGGCCTGTCGGGGACCAGTTCCCAGCCTGACCACGCAGGGGCAGCCTGGCTTAGGGCCCGCCAGCGTCTTGCCCAGTGCCCTGCTGCCCCCTGCTGGCTGTCCCGAGTACGGCGCCCAGGCCCGCTCCCGGGAGCTCGGCGCCAAAGGGTTCACCCTGACCAGCCCCCCACGGCCAACCCTTGGGTTGGCTGCCGGCTCCACATCCGGCGACGCTAGTTGCCCACTAGCTGGGCGATGTCGTGGTCCCGGGCTGACGATGCAAAGGGGACCCCAGGCCCTGGCCTCACTGGCCTGGTTCCTGCCAAGCCCAGGGGCCGCCCCCTTGCCGGAGCTGGTCACCGCGGCAGGAACCAGGCCGCGTCCCCTCCTGGGCTGACAGGAGCGCAGCTTCCCCAGTGCCACCCTCGGAGCCCAGGGGCCGGCCAGGGCTGTCCTGGCTGCCCGGCTCTGCGCCCACACAAGGCGGGCACGCGGGCTAAGAGGGGGCGTCGGCGCGGCGAGTTGGGGTGGAAGGCTTTAATTTCCAGAGCAAGGCGGAGGGCGCAGGAGTCCTGCAGGGTGGGGGACGGGCCCGCCCAGGGCCACCCAGACGCCCGGCTGCGTCCGCTCAGGCCTGCGTGCCCCGGGAGGCTGGACCCCAGCCTGTACCCACAGGCGCCTCCCCCTACGCTCTGTCCGGGGCGGGCGGGCTCCACGCAGGCCCCTGCGCCTGGCTCCGGGGGGCAGGGCGAGACTGTCCCGGGTGCGGGCCCAGGAGGGACAGAAACGAGCACATGCGTTTAGATGCAAGAGCTTTACACGGCCTCCAGCTGCCGGCCCAGTGTGGGGACGGCCAGGGTCACGCGGCCCAGCCACGGGCAACGCGCAGGAAACACGCTCGTGTCCAACTGTTCTCGCCCCCACGGGCTGGGGTCTGGGGTCTGGGGTCGGGTGGGCCGGGTCAGTCGGAGGCGGCCAGCTGCTCGATGGCGCAGCGCACTTTCTGGGCCGTTTCTTCAAACTCCTTCTGCTTGGTGCTGGTCTCCTTGACCTGGGGGAAGAAGAGACGCGTCTCTGGTCGCATCTACGCCCACTGCTCAGGAGTTGTGGGCTGTGCCGGCCCAACCACCGGGACTCCCGCCCGAGGCTCCCTAAGGGGCCTCTGAGCTCACAGAGCAGGGCCAGACCCCGGCGGCTCGGGGGGGGGGGGGGGGCACAGGGGCCCAGCCGGACCCCGCCCACCCCCAGGCCCCTTCTGGGCAGATCTCACACCCACAGGCCAGGCTGGGGCCCCGCGCCCCGCGCAGACACGCCCAGCCCGGGGGTCAGGCACTCGTCCTGTCCCCACACCACCTGAGGGTCACTCCTGGGCAGAGCCGGGGCCAGCCCGAGCGAGCACTGTGAGGTCTGCCTCCTCACCCAAGGGACAGGCGAGAACACGTGCTTCCCGGCGAGACAAACTCAAGCACCGAGATTTATTCGTGTGTTTTGGGCGACACCGCGGTGCCCAGGGCTGACCCCCAGTGCTGCATCCAGGGACCACTCCTGCAGGCCCAGGTCTTACGGGTGCCGGGGACAGAACCCAGGTTGGCCACGTGCAAGGCCACTGCCCGCGCCCACGGCCTCGGCATGTGACGGGGCTGAGGGGCGTCCCGGCAGAGCTAAAGCACCATCTGGAACGGCACCAGCGGGGCTCCCAACAGCACCCTGAAACCACAGCCAAGCAGGGGGCTGGCGGGTCTGAGTACGAGTGACGAGTGACCGGTGTCCAGGACAGAGCAGCACCCCAGGGGGTGACCCGGGCGGAGGACAAGCTTTGAGTCTCAGCACAAGGTCCCCTGAGCACTGCCAGGGGCGACCCCAAGCAACGAGGTGGCGGCAGCCTTCCCGCACCTCCGTCTGGACCCCAGCACCGGAGGGTGTGACCCCAAAGGAAAGGAGACCATCCTGGGGAGCCCGGCCCCACCCCCCCCCCCGGGCCCAGCGGGGAGCTCCCTGCCAGGGGCGGGGCTCGGGTTCTGAAGAAAGGCACATTGTCCCGTGGCCGGAGCCGCAAACAAGCACGTTCTGTTCTCCCGGCCCGGGGGTGGGGGGGCAAGGCTCGCTTCTCTCCACCCGGACTCCCGAGGGCGGCCTCTGCTGACCCCGGGCCGAGCAGTGCCAGCGTCCTGCCGGGCACTGAGGGGTGGGCGCTGGCCTCCCTCAGCCCCCCGGGGGGAGCAGCCTGGGAGCAACTCCCCGGGCCTCTTCACTGGGCCAAGAACGGTTCGGTTTTAGAAACGACAAAAGAAAACACGGAAAGGCAAATGCACATGTGTGCGTGCCTGTGTGTGTGTGCATGCGTGTGCGTGTGTGCCTACAACAGCTTGGGCCAGAGCTGGCCCCCCTGAGGTCCTCACAGCCCTCCGGCCATACGTACAATTTTGTTCTTGGCTCTTTCTTTGTCCAGTTTCAGGAACTCGCTGAGGGTCAAGTCCTCAAACTGCTTCTTGACGCACAGGAAAGCGCAGCCGGCCGAGTGCTTCTTATGCTCCTCTCTGCGAACCCAGGCACAGCCCTGGCGTGGGCGGGGGAGGGTCTCCCAGAAGCCCCCGGCCATCCCAGCCAGCCCCTGGAAGCCGCCGGAAGTGCTGTGATGCACACTTTGGTCCCCCAGTCCCGTGGCCAGACAGTCACACGGCCACAGGGCAGAGGGCACTGCCAGGAGCGTGTCTGGGCGCGGGGACCACCCCAGAGAAGGCGCAGGAATTCTGAGCACCTTCCTGCGAGCCTTTGCCCAGCACCACCTGTCGGGACTGGCAGAGGCCGAGGTGCCACCCACAGGCCCCTCCAAGCGCTGAGATCCTGCAACGGGCAGAAGTCGGCACCTTTGTGCGTGGCCGGGGGCCACCAAGGGCTGTATCAGCTGGAGGCCAGGGTCAGTACCGGCGCCACCAGCTGTGCCCTGCCATACACACACACACACACACACACACACACACACACATCCCGGGGTGCTGCCAGCTGTGCCCTGCAACACACACACACACACTGGCGCCGCCAGCTGTGCCCTGCAACACACACACACACACCCCGGCGCCGCCAGCTGTGCCCTGCAACACACACACACACACACACACACACACACACACACACACACACAATCCCCCACTGCAGCACCCACAGCAGACACGGGCCCAGAGCAGAGTGAGGGGAACAGCTGTGTCCTTCCTGCCAGACACCTGCGGGCCCTGGCGGGAGCGCGGAGGGTCCCGAGGGCCGCAGGCTACAGGGGGGCACGCGGCTCCCACAACAGAGACAGCAGGTGGGCGCCTGGGCCTGGGTGTCCAGCACTGAAGTGGGCGGGTTTCACGGTGGTAAATCAGGAACTTGCGGCACCCACGCCAAAGGACACAGGTGAGCCCAGTTTACTGGGCAGGGCCCAGCCACAGTCCCGCACCCAGCCAGACATCTGCAGCAGCTGTGGGCCCACTGGAGGCTGCAACGCTGCGCTCCTTCGCTCAGTGTCTCGATATTTTGTGTGTGTGTGTGTGGGGGGGTGGAGTGTGAGGGTGTGAGGGTGTGGTTTGAGTGTGTGCATGTGCCCCAGTGTATGTGTGCGTGCCTGTGCGCCCGTGTGTACATGCCTGTGTGTGCGCCTGTGCCCCAGAGCGTGTGCATGTGCCTGTGTGTGCGTGCCTGTATGCCTGTGTGTGTGTGCCTGTGTGTGCGTGCCTATGCCCCAGAGCATGTGCGTGTGCATCTGTGTGCACGTACCTGGGCGCCTGTGTGCGTGTGCATCTGTGTGTGCGTGCCTGTGTGTGCCTGTGTGTGCGTGCGTCTGTGTGTGCGTGCGTGCCCGTGTGCCCGTCTGTGTGTGCGTGCCTGCGTTTGTGTGTGCATGCCCGTGTGCCTGTGTGCCTGTCTGTGTGTGCGTGCGCGTCTGTGTGTGCCTGTGTGCCCGTGTGTGTGTGTCCGTCTGTGTGTGCGTGCCCGTGTGCCCGTGTGTGTGCCCGTGTGTGTGCGTGTGTGTCTGTGTGTGCCCGTCTGTGTGTGCGTGCCCGTGTGCCTGCGTCTGTGTGTGCGTGTGCATCTGTGTGTGCCCGTCTGTGTGTGCGTGCGTGCCTGTGTGCCCGTGTGTGTGTGTCCGTCTGTGTGTGCGTGCCTGTGTGCCCATGTGTGCGTGTGCGTCTGTGTGCGTGCCTGTGTGCCCGTGTGTGTGCGTGTGCGTCTGTGTGTGCCCGTGTGTGTGTGCGTGCGTGCCTGTGTGCCCGTGTGTGTGCCCGTGTGTGTGTGCGTGCCCGTGTGCCCGTGTGCGCGCCGTGCACAGCTCGAGCCCGCCCTCTCCGGGCCCGGCGCGGTGGGACTCACACGGGGTCGTCGTCCGGCTCCCAGCCTTCCAGCTCCTTGAAGCAGAAGAAACACTGCGCCAGGTCGGGCTCGTTCTCGGTGGGGCAGTGGATGAAGCCGGCCGCGGCCATCTGCGGGGGGACGGGCCAGCCGCGGGGGCGGGGCGGGGTCAGGGTCGGGCGGGGCCGGGGTCGGGCCGCGGCCGGGGAGGGGGCGCGGCGGGCGGGCGCGGACTCACCCGCTCGGGGGTGCAGGCGCAGCCCTCCAGGAACGGCCAGTTCTTGAACGTGGCGATGCGGTGGTCCTTGAGGTAGAGCTGCCAGGCCGGGGGCAGCGACGGGGCGCCCATGGCGCGGCCACTGTCCGCCGCCGACATTCAAATCCGGCGTTCGGCGTCCGCCGCGGGGCACGTCGGGAGCGCCCGCCCCGGATGCCGCGGTCGGGCTTCCGGGGAGCGGGGCATGCCGGGAACTGTAGTCCAGGCCTCGGGGCCGCGTCGCTGTCCGCTGTTCGCGACCCCGCGGCTGTCCGTCCTGGGCGCCGGCCCCTTACGACCCGAGCCCCTCCGCGGGGCAGCGCGTCAAGCGCACTTGAAAATTCACTGTTTGCGGGCCCTCCGCTCCGGGCACCCCCAGTCCCAGCTTCCCCTGACCCAGCGACGTGGACGTTGGCGGAGGCCCGTCCACGCAGAGGTCAGAGATGTCAAAGACGAGATCCGGGGCCGGAGCGATCCACGGCGGGGAGGGCGTTTGCCTTGCACGCGGCCGACCCGGGTTCGATTCCCAGCATCCCATAGGGTCCCCCAGCACCGCCAGGGGTAATTCCTGAGTGCAGAGCCAGTAGTGACCCCTGAGCATCGCCGGGTGGGACCCAAAAAGCAAAAAAAAAGAAAAGAAAAGACGAAATCCAAGGCCATCCCACACCGTTGCTCCCGCGTTCCGCGCGGAGGCGGAGCTGAGCAGAGCTGGGCGAGGGCGCCCCCCCCCCCCCCCCGCCGGACCCTGTTTTCCGTGTCCAGGAGCCGCCCTGAGCCTGCTCTGCTCGGAGCTCGGAGCGCATCCCAGGGTGCTGGGAGGGACCACGTTGGGCCGGGAGATACCCCAGTCCTTCGGCATGCAAGCAGTGCTCAGAGCTATGGGCTGCTCCTCTGGCCAGCGGTCTTCCAGATCTTTAGACTAAATCTCCTCCAAGTCCAAAAGTCGACACTTGGAGCTTTGTTTTCTTTGCAACTAAATTCCCAGGAATTAGAAAGCCCTGCTGATCGCTAGCCAGATTTCTGACTCTCCGATAGTGCAATGTAGCGCTCCAGATAGGAGCAAGCGTCTGGTTATCCAGCCCAGCCCTGTCTGCAGCTTTTAGGCTTCTTTGTGTGGGAGGAGGACTTGTTTGGGCCATGCCCAGTGGTGCTCTGGGATGCTCCCATTGGCCGCTCCTGGAGGATTGCTTCCTGCGGCTCTCAAAGACCTTGTCAGAGGGCCCTGGCAGGCAGGCTTGTGCACTAGCCCTCTGGTGCCTGTTTCCAATCTTCGCCATTGCAAAAAAGTACTCTTTGTATCTATCTGCGTACCCTTGAGCTCTGGTACTTTTGCATCCACAGGCTGGATTTCTGAAGGTGGAATGTGTATTTTAAAGGCTAACACTGGGGCCAGGAAGGTAATACAGAAGTTAAGGTGTTCATCTCGCGTGTGGCTAGCCCAGGTTCAACCCCTGCTACCATATATGCTCCCCCGAGCACGGTGATCCCTGTGCACCCGGGTGTGGCCCATACACCATAAACATACATTTTTATTTTATTTATTTATTTATTTTTTTGCTTTTTGGGTCACACCTGGCGATGCTCAGGGGTTACTCCTGACTCTGCACTCAGGAATTACCCCTGGCGGTACTCAGGGGACCATATGGGATGCTGGGAATTGAACCTGGGTCGGCCGCATGCAAGGCAAACGCCCTCCCCGCTGTGCTATCGCGCAAGCCCCATAAACATACATTTTTAAAAAGTTGGGCCAGAAACCACAAGCTAATGTCTGAGCTCGCAAAGCTGTGCAGAGAAGGATAAAGGAAGACTTCAAAGAGAGAAGAGCAGAGTGGTGGCCGATGCGGCAGAAGCCGGGCAAAGTATTCTCAACGCTCGCCTGTCCTCTGCCAACTACAAGACCAAGATGACTGCCCTCCGATGTTCTGATGGATCTATCACATCTTCCAGAAAGGCAATGGAGAGGATTATTCACTACTTCTACTCAGATCTCTTTGACAGCCATGTCCACCTGCACACATGCCAAATTCCGCAGGATGGATATGTTGTTCCCAATATCCTCCCTTCCGAAATCTGACACTCCATTTGTCAGAGGGCCCTGGCAGGCAGGCTTGTGCACTAGCCCTCTGGTGCACGGTAAAGACGCATACAGCACCTGGTCCGGACAAAGTCAGACCCGAACACCTGAAGAGTACCATGCTAAGTAAAATGGGTCAGAAAGAGAGGGACAGACATAGAAGGACTGAACTCATTTGTGGGGTATAAGATAACATCACATGAGACTGACACCCAAGGACAGTAGACACAAGGGCCAGGAAGATTGCTCCATAGTTGGAAGCCTGCCTCATGAGCAGGGGGAGAAGGCAGCTGGGATAGAGAAGGGATCACTAAGAAAATGATGGTTGGAGGAACCGGTCAGGATGGGAGATGTGTGCTGAAAGTAGATAAAGGAGCAAGATTAATAACCTCTTAGTAACTGCATTGCAAACTATAATGCCCAAAAGTAGAGAGAGAGTATGGACAATATTGTCTGCCATGGAGGGGGGGGAGGAAAACGGGGGCGGTATACTAGGGATATTGTTGAAGGGGGACGTGCACTTGTGGAGGGATGGGTGTTTGATCATTGTATGATTGTAACAAACATGAAGCATGTAACTGTATCTCACAGTGATTCAATAAAAGAAAAAAGAAAAAAGAAGCAACAACAACAACAAAGGTTGGGCCAGAGAAATAGTACAGCAGTTAGGGTCTTCACCTTGTCCACAGCCCACCCAGTTCGATCCCCACCACTCCGAGTTTTCCAGGAGTGATTGTGGGTACAGAGTCACGAGTAACCCCGGGGCATTCCCAGATACGGCCCAGGAAACAAGGCGGGGGAAGAGCTAACACTGGCCAGAGGGACAGGACAGGTGGTAGGAATCCTGACCTGCCTGCAGCCGGCCTGCCCCAGCCCCAGCACAGACCTCCCAGGGGCCAGTCAGCACAGCAGGGTTCTGTGCCTCGCATGCAGCCAACCCGGGTTCGATACCCAGCATCCTATATGGTCCCCTGAGCACCGCCAGGAGTAATTCTCTGAGCACCGAGCCAGGAATAAGCCCTGAGCGTGCCCGGGTGTGGCCAACAAGCACAGAGACTCTCCAGAGTGACGGCAGAACAGAGTCGGGCGTAGGGAGTAGTCCCCACATGCCTGAGGGTGCAGCCAAGAAGCAAAAATAATATAAAATATAAATGAATGCCCGGCATCAGATTGTTTGCCAGGCAGCCGCAGTGACTCCGCTGCCGGGGACCTCCCTGGCGGGAGAGGCGGGACCCGCGCCTCTGCGTCCCTGTGTGCCCCCAGGACTCTCCTGGGCTCCGCCCTTCTTTATAATTATGGAGCAGAACCAGGCTCCGTAGGCGTGGCTCACGAAATGATCAGCTACTAGCCCATCGCCAGTGCTTTGCACCCGCCTAATTGGGGGAGACGACGGTGAGTTCTAAGGCTTTACTCAGGGATTACTTTTTTTTTTAATTAAATCACCGTGAAATACACAATTACAAAGTTGTTCAAGATTGGATTTCAGGGGGGGCTGGAGCGATGGCACGGCGGATGGGGCGTTTGCCTTGCACGCGGCTGACCCGGGTTCGATTCCCAGCATCCCATATGGTCCCCTGAGCACCGCCAGGGGTGATTTCTGAGTGCGGAGCCAGGAGTAACCCCTGAGCATCGTCGGGTGTGACCCGAAAAGAAAAAGATTGGATTTCAGGGGCTGGAGCGACAGCACAGAGGGTAAGGCGTTTGCCTTGCACACAGCCGACCCGGGTTCGATTCCCAGCATCCCATATGGTCCCCTGAGCACCGCCAGGGGTAATTCCTGAGTGCAGAGCCAGGAGTGACCCCTGTGCATCGCCAGGTGAGACCCATAAAGCCAAAAAAAAAAATTGGATTTCAGTCATAGGACTTTCCAATACCTGTCCCTTCAACATTTCCGGCCACCAATGTCCCCAGCTTCCTTCCTGCCACCCCGCCCCCCACCCCGGCCCCAGCCTGCCTCTTTGGCAGGCCCTTTGCTTCTCTCTTCTGGGCATTATGGTTTGTAATACCATCGATGACCTCATCAGCTTTTAATAAAAAACAGTCCTATAATTCATCAGGCGAACGAGTTTACCCCAGGACGACCACAAGAGTTGCAAAGTGGACCCGCCGACCTGGACCACCCGCACACGCGGCGGTTGCAGGCGGGCTACGGGAGGGGCGGGGCTACCCCGCAGGAGAGAGTTCATTGGAGGAGCGTGAGGAGGGCGGCGTGATGACGGCTTCCCATTGGCTGGGAGGCTGGTGCTTCCCATTGGTAGAAGCTGTTGCTGGGCTTCGTTTTATCCAGCGGCTACACTTCCTCTTGTAAATTTAGGAGGATGCTGCTTAATGCCTGTCTGGACTTGTTTTGTGTGACAGTGCATAAAAATGAAGGCGGCTGATGTATGAGCCTTTCCTTTACAGAATTCCGGCTCCAGTTTTGGGTTTCCAACCTAATTTAATTTGCAACTTCCTGGGGCCGGAGAGATAGGACAGCGGATAGGGCGTTTGCCTTGCACATGGCCCACCAGGGTTCGATCCTCGGCATCCCATAGGGTCCCCCAAGCACCGCCAGGAGTGGTTCCTGAGTGCAGAGCCTGGAGTAACCCCTGAGCATCGCTGGGTGTGGCCCAAAAGGAAAAATAAATTTGCAACTTCCTTTGACTGACCAACCTCCATTGCAGAAGCCCAGGAAGGCCCCTGTCCCTGCAAATCCACTCCTATTTGAACAAAAGATGTTCTCAGCACTCTGGAGATTGCAAAGGCTTAGGAGCTGTGTGCCAGGAAGCTGGGCAAAGCTCATATCTATATTTATCACAAAGGAAAATTTGCATTTTCATGTTAGCTCTGGATTTTTCAAATAGTTGGCAACAATTTCTGAGCAAGATGGTGACAATTGGATGAAACTAGTCTCGTGATCATAAACTACTAATGCAAAACTGCGGACACATTCCTCAGTAATTACAGTAGTAACACAGTGACACCATGAAAGAAAAAGTTGCAGGGGGCCAGAGCAATAGTACAGTGGGGAGGCGGCCGACCAGAGTTCCATCCCCGGCATCCCATAGGGTCCCCCGAGCACCACCAGAAGTAATTCCTGAGTGCAGAGCCAGGAGTAACATCTGTGCATCTCTGGGTGTGACCCAAAAAGCAAAATAATAATAATAATACAAGAAAGAAAGAAAGAAAGAAAGAAAGAAAGAAAGAAAGAAAGAAAGAAAGAAAGAAAGAAAGAAAGAAAGATACCCTCACGATGACTCTCTAATTAAAAATAAACTAATAAAAAAGAAAGAAAGAAAGAAAGAAAGAAAGACAGAAAGAGAGAAAGAAAGAAAGGGAGGGTTGTAGGATAGGGGATCTGCTGCTTCCCCAAGCCTCTGGCTTGTCGCCCAGAAGGAAACTCGTCAGCAGAGTCGGGGACTGTGCATGGGAGGACGCGGGTCTGGTCTCTGCTGGGTCAGCATGTGTCTGCAGTCGGACACACAGAGCCTCTCTCTGCTGTGAAGCCCATTTCCCCCGGACCTATAGCACCTCCTACTCTGACTCCAGTCAGCAAGTTTCTCAGCGGATGGCTCCAGTGTTTGTTTTTGTCATTGTGCTGTAGGGGCCGGAGTGGCCCTCTATGGTTTGAGCCGTGCACTCTGCATATGGCCCCTTGAGCACCACCAGAAGTGACTCTGAGGACAGAGAAAGTAATAAGCCCTGAGCTTCTGGGTGTGCCCATAACACAAAAATTAAAATAAAAGGCACAGTAGGGGCTGGAGCAATAGCACAGCGGGTAGGGCGTTTGCCTTGCACGCGGCCGACCCGGGTTCGATTCCCAGCATCCCATATGGTCCACTGAGCACCGCCAGGGATGGTTCCTGAGTGCAGAGCCAGGAGTAACTCCTGTGCAGAGCCATGTGTGACCCAAAAAGCAAAAAAAAAAAATAAATAAAATAAAATAAAATAAAATAAAAGGCACAGTAGCAGGCAGAAGAGGTAAGGGTTCGGGGCATACCTTGCAAGTGGGAACACTGCGTGCAGGCCCTCCCTGGCACTGTCCTTCCCCCAACCAGCTCTGGGCATGGCCTTCAGGCACTGCGAGGGTGGCAATGGTGTCCCAGCACTGCACCGCAGGTCCACGGCACAGTTAGGGTTAGGGTTAGGCCTGCAGCAGGTGTGGTTTCCAAGCCCCCTGAGCACTGCTCAAAGACCCCTCGAATAAAATTAAAGATCAAAAAATAATTGTATGATTGCCATATACATCTATAACATTGATACAATGTCTATTAAAAAGTTAATACAGGGGCTGGAGTGATAGCACAGCGGGGAGGGCGTTTGCCTTGCACGCGGCCGACCCGGGTTCAAATCCCAGCATCCCATATGGTCCCCTGAGTATCGCCAGGAGTAATTCCTGAGAACAGAGCCAGGAGTAACTCCTGTGCATCACCAGGTGTGATCCAAAAACCAAAAACAAAACAAAACAAAAAGTTAATACAGGGGCTGGAGCGATAGCACAGCGGGTAGGGTGTTTGCCTTGCATGCGGCCAACCCGAGTTTGATTCCAAGCATCCCTTGAGCACCGCCAAGGGTAATTCCTGAGTTCAGAGCCAGGAGTAACCCCTGTGCATCTCCGGGTGAGACCCAAAAAGCAAAAAAAAAAAAAGTTAATACAGGGCTAGAGCAATAGCACAGCGGGTAGGGCGTTTGCCTTGCACGCAGCTGACCCCGGTTCGATTCCCAGCATCCCATATGGTCCCCTGAGCACCGTCAGGAGTAATTCCTGAGTGCAAAGCCAGGAGTAACCCCTGAGAATCGCTGGGTGTGACTCAAAAAGCAAAAAAAAAAAAAAAAGATAAAAAAATAAAAAGTTAATACATGGGGCCAAAGCTATCACACAGTGGGTAGGGTGTTTGCCTTGCATGCTGCTGGACCGGGTTCAATCCCCGGCATCCCATATGGTCCCCTGAGCACTGCCAGGAGGAATTCCTGAGTGCAGAGCCAGGAGCAACCCCTGAGCACCGCTGGGTGTGACCCAAAAAGCAAAAAAAAAAAAAAAAGTATGGAGAGATAGTGGGGGTGTGAGGGAGGCATTTGCCTTGCACTGGGCCAACCAGGGTTCGATTTCCACTATCCCATATGGTCCCCTGAGCACCACCAAGAGTAATTCCTGAAGGGGGGGAGAGAGTAATTCCTGAGTGCAGAGCCAGGAGATACTCCTGAGCATGGTGTGGCCCAAAAACAAATGAAAAATGTTAATGTACGTTATAACATTGTATATGCAGAGAAATGTCTACATTTTCATTTCTCTCCATTTCTGTGGTAACTGAGAGTTGTTTGAGTGTAGAAACTAGGGTGTCAAGAAAGGAGGGGAGACTGAGGAGGTAGCTGAGGAGACAGACAGATGCCCTGGCCGGGGTGGAGCAGAGGTGACTGTGTACATCGTAAGAGTCGGGCTGGAGGGGCCGGGAGAGAGTATAGCAGGCAGGGCAGCTGCTGCAGACGCAGGTTCGATCCCTGGCACCCCTCATGCCCCCAGAGCACCTCCAGGAGTGAGCCCTGAGTCCAGAGCCAGGAGTAAGCCCTGAGCTCTGCGGCGTGACCCCCCCAAAAATAAAACAAAACAAAATCAGAACGTGCACTTCGTCCCCAAGTACAGCTCGCCCTCAAGACTTGAGCCATATATATATATATGTATATATATATATGTGTGTGTGTGTGTGTGTGTGTGTACATCGTAAGAGTCGGGCTTTTTATATATATTTATATATAAATATATATATTTGCTTTTTTGGTCACACCTGGCCATGCACAGGGGTTATTCCTGGCTCTGCACTTAGAAATCACTCCTGGCGGTGCTCAGGGGACCATATAGGATGCTGGGATTTGAACCCGGGTCGGCCACGTGCAAGGCAAATGCCCTACCCGCTGTGCTATCACTCCAGCCCCCTTGAACCATATATTTTGTAACAAGTCTTTAATTTTCAAGTCTTTGATAAGACTGATCTGAATGATTGATGTAGCTTTTAGATAGATTTGATGTATTAAAACAGATATTTATCAATTTTATTATCTATTTTGTTTTTGGGGACTAACTGGGACCATGCAGAGCTTTCTCCTGTCTCTGTGCTCAGGGATCACTCCTGAAGGTGCTCAGGGGACCACATGGGGTGCCGGGATCAAGGGGGTCAAACACATGTCACTGCCGTGCCCCGGTGCCGTCTCTTCAGCCAAACACGACCGATTTTCATGTGGTGATGCTGCAGGGCATCATTCATCATCTCATAGATCTACCCCTGTCTAACTCTCTTATCTGGTTGCGGACTGGAGTTTGCCTTGCACGAGGCTGACCCGGGTTCCATTCCTCCATCCCTCTCGGAGAGCCCGGCAAGCTACCTATAGTATCCTGCCCGCACGGCAGAGCCCGGCAAGCTACCTAGAGTATCCTGCCCGCACGGCAGAGCCCGGCAAGCTGCCCATGGCATATTCTATATGCCAAGAACAGTAACAAGTCTCACAATGGAGATGTTACTGGTACCCACTGGAACAAATCGATGAACAGCGGGATGACAGTGCTACAGTGCTCTGGTTATCAAATGCCTCTGAAGGGCGTGCGGGTAAGGGAGATGGGGTGAAGCCCCCGTGCGACGGAGACCAGCTGGAATAAAATGATGGGCTTTCACCCTTTCCAGAGCTCCTGGGCAGGCCCTGAGGGGCCTCCAAGTAAGAGAAGGAGAAAGACTGGTGCTCAGTCCCTCACTAGTTAGTGAGTCAGGAAAGCAGAGAAACCAAAGCCCTGACACGCCGAGGGTGCATCATGTCACCTGGGCCAGGGTCTCCCAGAGGGCAGGCGGGGCGCAGGGACAGGGCAGGATGTGCCTGGGACCAGCACTCACGAGGGGAAACGGGAACCCAGAGAATGTCCTAAACCAATATCAACTTATGTTTTGCTTTTTTTTTTTTGGGGGGGGGGTCACACCCGGCGATGCACAGGGGTCACTCCTGGCTCTGCACTCAGGAATTACTCCTGGTGGTGCTCGGGGGACCATATGGGATGCTGGGAATCGAACCCGAGTTGTCCGCGTGCAAGGCAAACGCCCTCCCCGCTGTGCTATCGCTCCAGCCCCATAATACCAACTTCATTTACCTTTTTATTTATTGGATTTTGCGGCTGCAGCTGGCAGTGCTCAGGGCTCCCTCCTGGTGGGGCCCGGGGAACCATATGAGTTGCCGAGGATCAAATCTGGGTCTGCCGCGTTCAAGGCAAGTGCCCTCCCCACTGTACTCTCTCTCCAGCCCTTGGCTGTCGTATTTTAGGTTTGGGGCCACTGCCCAGCATCGCTGGACATCTTCCATGCCGGCGACAAAATACATGCTCCATTCTTTCCAGCTGTGTTCAACCAGTTATATTCATCTGTGGTGCTGGGCGGGGGGCGGGGTGGGGGGAGGGTCTTACCAAGTAGGCCGAGAGCTGGACTAAGTGTGTGTGCCCAAGCGGGCACAGCTGTCAGGGAGAGGGTGGGCTTCCTAGGCCCCCCCCCCCCCGGGCCCTCCATCCGGGCAGGGGCCCTGCCTTGTGCTCAAAGCAGAGAGGAGACAGTGAGGAAGAAGGGGACGCCACGCAAGCGGGGTGCAGCCGACTGGGGTGGGTGCCATCAGGGCCCCTGGAAGATCGTTTCCAGAATGATCTGCAGGGCCAGAGAGAGGGAGAGCAGGTAGGGCCTTGCACACGGCCCCACGTGGCCCCGAGCCTGCAGGAGTGCAGGAGCGACCCCACGTGCAGAGCCGGGAGTCAGCCCTGAGCACTGCTGGGGCGGCCAGTTGTGGTGCCCCCCAACAAATACCACTTGGAAAAAGTCAGAGAGAAACTTGGCTGCCCCCCTCCCCCCTCCCCCCGTTTTCCTGAGGGCGTCCCCGGTCCCCAGCAGTGCCCCGGAGCTGAGTGGGGTCTCTGGTCCCCGCGGCCCCCCACCTGGTTCAACCTGCAGTCGTGCCTCAGCTCCCAGATGATCTCGAAGTGGTCCAGCTCCGGCAGCTCCTGGAAGCTGGACTCCCACCCCACTCGGCGCAGCACCTGGGGAGGAAGTGGGGAGGTGCCGAGTGAGGCCAGGGAGCTGGGGGGGGGAACGCGCATGTGGGGGGGTGCGGAATAGGAGGCAGAGAGCCCTGGGCCGGGGGTGGGCTGGGACCTGATTAAACTCCCGGGACTGCCGGTGGAACTCGGGGGAGTCGTTCTCGCCCACGATGACCAGGAGCCGGAGGGCGGGGTAGGGTGGGGGCCCCGTGGGCACCAGGCGCTGCTGCAGGGCGTCTGTCTGCGCATCCCCCGGGCACTGCGGGCCGTCCTGGGCGTCCTCCAGCCTCAGCTGCGGGCTGTTCCTCCGGGCGTCCTCCCTGCGGGGGCAGGCGGGGGTCAGGTGGGGCCAGCCGGGCTGCAGGGGGGGTGCGGGGGGCACTCACAGGGTCAGGGAGAGAAGGTCGTTGTGGGACGTGTGCGTGATGGGCTCCAGGTCGTAGATTCCGCTCACCAGGAAGAAGCCTGCGGGGAAGGCGGGCGGGCTCAGGGGCTGGTGCCCCCAGACCCCCGCGGGGAAGGCTGCCCGCCCAGGCTGCCCCCAGACCTCGGAAGTTGGGGGAGACGCGCTGCTTGGTCCAGTCCACCAGGAGCATCATGGCCACCAGGTGGGCCCCCGCCGAGTGTCCACACAGATACAGCCCCCTGGCAGGGCCAGACGGCGGGTCGGCACTGGGCGCCCCTGCTGCGGGGTTCTTGTCCTCCGACCCGCCCGGGCCCCTGGGTGGAAGCGGAAGTGCAGCCGCGCCTGCGGGACGGGCACCTACTTGTTGCCTGGAAACCGCTGCTGGAGAAACACGAGGCTCCGGGTGGTCTGCTCCACCATCAGGTCCAGGGTGCCTGCGGAGACGGGCGGGGGCATAAGGTTGGAGGTCAGGGGTCACAGGGTCAGGGGTCAGAGAGGGCAAAGGTTTGGGGCCAGGGGGCATTGGGTCAGGGGCTCTGGAGCAGGGGGCATGGGGCCAGGGGTCAGAGTGAGGATATGGGGTCAAGGGTCAGGGGTCAGAGGGGGACACGAGGTATGGGGTCAGGGCCAGAGGAAGCAGTGAGGGACTCAGGGTTGGGGGTCTGGGGTCTGGACCAAGGTCAGGATTCAGAGGGGTAGGTGCAGGGGGCTGGGGTGGGCGGGCCCCTCAGGACCCTCCTTACCCGCAGGGGCGATCTGATAGCCCACGATGACCACGGCCACTCCCTTGGTGGTCAGCAGCTGGACCATGAAGGCCGACTCGTCCTTACTGCAGGGGGCAGAGCAGGGCACTGGGCAGCGCTCGGGCCCGTGCGGGGTCAGCAGCGGGCACAGACTGCCAGCCGCTGGGGACGGCAGGGCCCGCCCGGCCCCCAGGACCCTCGCCCCCGCCCGCCCCCACTGGGGCCCCTGGGTCCTTTGTCACTTGCTTGCCTGGGCCCCCAGCTGCAGCCCAGGGCCCGTCCCCGCAGGCGTCCGGGCTGGGTCCCCGACACCCCCAGGGGTCACTCCCGAGCACAGCTAGGACTGGCCCCTGCTACTCCCAGAGCACTGTGGGGTGAGCCCAAACGCCCCAGATAAAGAGTGCCGAGCATAGGGGCAGCGCCATGGCACAGCAGGGAGGGTGTCGGCCTTGCGCACGGCCAGGCCGGGTGCGACTCCCGCACCCTGCAGGGCCCCTGAGTGCAGAGCCAGGAGCAAGCCCTGCGCACAACCAGGAGGGGCCCCAAAGCCAGCTAAATAACAGGACCAAGGGCCACCTGGGGCGAACTCGGGGCTACTCCCAGGCAACAGTGCTCAGGCTGGGGTGTCCAGAGTGGGGCTGCGACGTCAGCCAGAACTCACGGATTGGGGGCAACTGCTGTGACCCCTGCTGGGCGGGGCGGCAGGGAGGGAGTCTGGGGCCCAGGCCGTGGGGCAGGTGGGGTGACGGTGCTGAGTGGACAGTGGCACACGCTGGGGAGACCTGGGAGCCTGGCAGTGCAGCAGGGAGGCCCTGAGGTTCTCTCCGGAACCTTCCACAGGGGTGGGCTGAGCCCCCCAAGCCCCTGCTGGGTCCCCGCGGGCTGGGAGGGAAAGGAGTTTGAGTGGCGCCAGGCAGCTCTCCGGGAGGGAGGCCCCCGCCCAGCCCCCGCCCCGCTCACCTTCCGCTCTGCCAGTACCCGCCATGGAAGAACACGAAGACAGGCCAGGCTGCAAGGCGGAGACAGGCGCGCGTCAGGGTGGGGGCCCGGCCCAGGGTGGGGGGGGGGGCGGCTGGGACTCACCCTCAGGCCCGTCCGTCGGGAAGTAGATGTCCAGCTTCTCGCGCTCCCCCGCCCCGTAGGGCACGTCCACCTCGTTCCTCCGGGTGGCCCGGGCCTGCGTGGTGGCTGGCAGAGGTGGCAGGACGCTCAGAACAGCGGCTGCGGGCCCGGAGCCACGCGGCCGACCCCGCTGTGCCCCCCCCAGCACGCACGGTCCCCCAGGCCCCCGGGAGTGACCCCGAGTGCCAGCTGCAGACTCCCCGCAGGACAGAACAGCCGCGGTCGTCTCCTGTCTGTTTCCGGGCCCCTTTCTGCCGTGGCTGCAGGCCCTGTGCCCCGTGGACGGTCCCCAGAGTCCCAGGAACACAGCCGCCCGGGGCGGGAGCTGTGCACGGGCGCAGGGTCCTCGTCCAGCCCCCAGGGGCCAGTACCTCTGTCCACCTCACTGTGCGGGGTGAAAAGAAACAGAAACCCTCAAGGGGAACCGCTCGGGGGCGCCGGGCTGAAGGGTCCCCCGACACGCTCGGGGCGCTGACACCCCCGAGAGAGACGCACTCCTGACAGACCCCACCGCCCGCTCGGCCCCGTTTCCCTCCTCTGGGCCTTTCCTCCCCGCGGGACCCTCCCCACAGCCTCGTCTGCCACTGGACTCCGGGGTCACCCTGGGCTGCCGTGAACAGCACTGTAGGAACAGGCACATAAGTGAAGCTGCATATTCCAGTTATTTCCAGTTAGGAATATGGGGGGGGGGGCTGCCAAGCGCTGCCCGGAGGACCCGGGGCCAGTGGCTCTCGGCCAACCAGGCCCAGTGGTGAGGCCTGCGGGGGTTGCCTGGGCTTCTAAATCACACCCAGGGGAGCTAAAGGAATTCCAGGGCTGCACTGGGGTCTGGGGGGACCGTGGGGGGCTATGGACCAAACCAGGTGACTGCACGCAAGACACTGTTTTGTTTTGATTTGGGGGGCTATACCCTCGGTGCTCGGGCCCACGCGTGGGGCGGGACTGAGCTGGGCCTGTGTGCAGGCGAGGCCGGCACCTTCCCGCGGTGCCGGCTCCTGTTTGAGGGTGTGAGGCAGCTCAAGGCTGGAGCTCGTACTCAGGACATCAACACATGGTCCCTGAGCACTGCAAGGAGAGTCCCCGCAGCACCACCGTGAGGCCCCAAAGCCAAGAGAACAAGGGGCCGGAGCAAGAGCACAGCGGCAAGGCGTTTGCCTGGCATGCGCCCACCCGGGTCAATCCCTGGAGCCCTGCGGGAGCGATCCCCGAGTGCAGAGCCAGGCGTGGCCCACACCCAGGACGAGGGCCAGTCCGTACTGGGGACAGGCCTTTGCTTCCTCTGCAGCTGCCCCCCGCTTGGACCCCCAGCACCGCCTGTGGGAACAGCCAGGCTCACCCCTGAGCAGAGCCAGGAGCGGCCCCAACGCCCAGGGGTGTGGCCCAGCTTCTCTCCCCGGCTGTGAGGGGCTGGTCACTGCCCACGTTCGCACCCAGGAGGCACCGGTCAGTCCTGGCCACCACCCGCTCTCCGGGGCACTGCCAGGTATGGCCCACAGACAACAGAAATTGTCTTGGCAGCTAGTTACGCTACTTCAAACAGGACCGAAGCTGTCCAGCCGGAAGAGGTCTGAAACAGACCCGTCCTCAGAGGTCCGTGCGTGTGGAATGAGTAACACAGAGCTTTATGGTTTAAGTCCTCTCCCTCCCCAGCAGAGCAAAGTGCCTTTTGTAACCAGAGAACAACAGTTTCCTCAAACAGCCCTGCAGGGCCAGAGCAGCTGCTGGCTTAAAGCTCCAGCCCAGGAGTGTGCCGCCTTGCCCTTGCCAACAGCCCGGGTGATGGGCTGGAGGGAATGTGCAGGGGGAGGGGAGGGCGTTAGCCAACCGGATCAATCCTCAGCATCCCACGTGTCCCCTGAGCACCGCCAGGAGTGACTCCTGAGCACAGAACCAGGTGGAACCCTTGAGCATTGCCAGTTGCGGCCTCCAAAAAAAAAATCAGATGTATTGGATAACGTTGGTTTGTTCTTTCTCCCTCGCCAGTTTAGGTTTGCTGATTTACACCCATCACAATGCTCCGGGGCCCTCCTGTGTTTACCTTTAACCTACTTTCCGCTCTACTTCCCATATCTGTTAATCATTATATCCCCAAAATAAGCAGCAGTGACTTGTAAATCAGATTCCTCTAAGGACTCTGGATTTTGTATATGCAAGCGAAACGTTGCTTTGCTCTTCCCTTATGTCCTTTGCACAGTTGACTTTGGAGCAATGTCCTTTTGTATAGACACAGGAAAACAGTTAATACTATGCTTTTGTAACTTGGGAGTTAATTTTTACTCAGAATAATTACTTACTCTTGGACATCTGTCAATTTATTCAACTTGGGGGCTGGAGTGACAGCATAGCGGGTAGGGCGTTTGCCTTGCACGAGGCCGACCCGGGTTTAAATCCCAGCATCCCATATGGTCCCCTGAGCATCACCAGGAGTAATTCCTGAGTGCAGAGCCAGGAGTAACCCCTGTGCATTGCCGGGTGTGACCCCCAAAAAAGAAATTTACTCAACTTAAGTCTTAGTTGCCCTTAGCTCCTAGCACCCCAAAAGGAGGGTCCCAATGAAGGAACTTGGATGGACCCAGGGAAAGCCGTGAGCTAGCCTGGTATCAAAAAGGACCAGGCCTGGGGCTGAAGCAATAGTACAGCAGGGAGGGCGTTTGCCTTGCACGCGGCCGACCCGGGTTCGATTCCCAGCATCCTATATGGTCCTCTGAGCACTGCCAGGAGTGATTCCTGAGTGCAGAGCCAGGAGTAACCCCTGTGCATTGCCAGGTGTGACCCAAAAAGAAAAAAAAAAAAAAGGACCAGGCCAAGTGCCGTAAAACTTATAAGTTAAGAGCACGCTCATGGAAGAAACTCTGTCATGACCCAAAAAGAAGTAACTGAATAAGGACCCTGCTTGGGTTAGGCAATAGCTGGGGTCTGTCGCGAGAGGAACCCAGGAGAGCCACCCTTTCAGCTTAATATATCTCTTACTGTGTCCATACAACATGACCAAAAATATGACCAAGAAGTAAATTTAAGGGGCTGGAGCAAGAGCACAGCAGGTAGAGCGTTTGCCTTGCACTGAGCCGACCTGGGTTCGAATCCCAGCATCCCATATGGTCCCCTGAGCACCACTAGGAGTAGTTCCTGAGTGCAGAGCCAGGAATAACCCCTGTACATCGCCGGTGTAATGCAAAAAGCAAAAAAAAAAAAGTAAATTTAAGATGACCACTTAAATGGAAATGGACTAAGGAGAAATTCTTCCCTTGGGCGATCTCCTTGCAGGATGAGAATTTGTCCTAGAAGAAGCTTCCCCTGAGGGCAGGGCCTTTCCCTGTTGATTGTGCAGCCCTGTTCCCTCTTTTGTTTCTTTTTCTTGGGTCACACCCAGCGATGCTCGGGGGTTCCTCCTGGCTCTGCACTCAGGAATTACTCCTGGCGGTGCTCAGGGAACCATATGGGATGCTGGGAACCGAACCCAGCCCTCCCCGATGTGCTATCGCTCCAGCCCCTACCCCCACACTTTTTAAACATAAAACAACAACAACAAAAAGGTGTTGATGGGGGTCCAGAGTGATGGTACAGCTGGTAGAGCACTTGCCTTGTACTCGCAACCCAGCTCGAGCACCGCCAAGAGGGCCGAGCCAGGAGTCACCCCTGAGCGCTGCCAGATGTAGCCCAAAATGGAGAGAAGGAAAGAAAGAAAGAATAGAAAGGAAGGAAGGAGACAGAGCGAGCAAGCGACCGTGAAAGGACAGAGTGATAGCACAGTGGGCAAGGCACTTCTTGCCTTATATGTGATTGACCAGGGTTCGATCTCTGGCACCCCATGGGCGCCCCTGAGCACTGCCAAGAGTGATTTCTGAGTGCAGAGCCAGGAGTAAGCCCTGAGCATCTCTGGTCGTGGCCCCCCAAACAAACAAACAAGCAAACAATGAACAAACAAACTTTCAGAATGAGTTTTGCTTTCTGTGGGTCCCACCTGGCTGGAGAGATAGTGCAGTGGGCAGGGCACTTGCCTTGCACACGGCCAACCCGGGTTCCATCCGATTCCTGGCATCCCATTTGGTCTACTGAGCACCACCGGGAGTGATCCCCGAGTACAGAGGCAGGAGTAAAGCCCTGAACCCCTGAGCACTGCAGAGTGTGACTCCCAAAAGAAAGAAAGGAGGGCCAGAGTCATAGTAGAGCGGGGAGGGCGCTTGCCTTGCATGTGGCTGACCAGGGTTTGATCCCCAGCATCCCAAATGGTCCTCAAACAAGGCCAGGAGTAATTCCTGAGTGCAGAGCCAGGAGTAACCTCAGAGTATTGCTGGGTATGACCCAAAAAGCAAAAAAAAAAAAAAAAAAAGTAACCCCTGGGCATCGCTGGGTGTTGTCAAAGGCAAAGGCAAAAAAAGAAAATAAAAAGGGAAGAAGGAAGGAAGAAGAAAGGGCTTTCAAACGAAAACTCCGAACATGCGGGTAAGCCGCACACCCGGTCCAGCGCAGCAGGGCAGCGGGAGCCCCGACAGCGCGCGGGCCGCCGGCCCAGCTCCGGGTTCACACGGGGAGATGAGGACGTTTTGCAGCCGGGCGGGCAGAAGCGCGATGCCCCGAACGCGCCCGGTGCCTGGACGGTGTGCCCGGGCAGGCCACGTCGCCTAGCACGACAAAGCAAAGCAGGGGCTCGCTATGCGTGCCTCTCTTTCCGCTCTGGCTTAACTCAGGCAGAGAGGGGGAAAGCCAAACCCCGCGGAGGGAGGGCAACCGGGCCTCGGTTTCCCCGGTCCGCAGCAGCCGCTGTAGGGAGGCTCCGCCCACCCCGCTGCTGACTGGCCCCCGGGGAGAGGTCTGTGAGGCTCCGCCCACCCCGCTGCTGATTGGCCCCCGGGGAGAGGTCTGGGAGGCTCCGCCCACCCCGCTGCTGATTGGCCTCCCCGGGCGGCGGGTCCCGGGCTTTGCACTGTCTGCCCCGGGATGGGATCACGCGCCGCGGCTGGTTCTGCGCGTGGATCTGCAGCGAAGAGCAGAACCGGGGGTGTCGCCTGTCCTATCTCGCAGGAACTGCGCCCGCGCCACGCCCAGCCCGCGGGATCCAGGCTTTCGTGCATAAAGATGACAGCAGTTTTCTTTCCTGTGTTTTTTTTTTTTCCTTTTTTTGCTTTTTGGGTCACATCGGCGATGCTCAGGGGGTGATTCCTGGCTCTGCACTCAGGAATCATTCCTGGCGGTGCTTCGGGGGACCCCATGGGATGCTGGGAATCGAACCCGGGTTGGCCGCAAGCAAGTCAAACGCCCTCCCCGCTGTACTATGGTTCTGGCCTCATAGGTGAGTCGTTAGAAGAGAATATACAGGCTGGAGCGATGGTACAGTGAGTAGGGCTTTTGCCTTGCACGAGGCCGACCTGGGTTCGATTCCCAGCATCGCATAGGGTCCCCTGAGCACTGCCAGGAGTAAATCCTGAGTGCATAAGCCAGGAGTAACCCCTGAGCATTGCCAGGGTGTAACCTGGAAAAAAAAAAAGAAAAGAATATCTCCCATTGCAAATTAATAGTTTTTTTTTTTTTTTTTTTTTTTTTTTTTTTTTTGCTTTTTGGGTCACACCCAGCGACGCACAGGGGTTACTCCTGGCTCTGCACTCAGGAATTACTCCTACCCGTTGTGCTATTGCTCCAGCCCCAACAAATTAATAGGTTTATGCTGTTAAGGATGAATACAGTTTTTTTTTTTTCAATGAGGTGTGTGCGTGGGGGGCGGGTGGGCCATACCCAATGATGCTCAGGGGTTACTCCTGACTCTGCACTCAGGAATCACTGCTGGTGGGTCTTGGGGGACCATATGGATTCTGGGGATCAAAGCCAGGTAGGCTGTGTGCATGGCCAGCCCCCTCCCCACTGTCCTATGGCTCAGGCGCCAGCCTGCCTTGTTTTCCCACTCCGTCCTCCCTCCCACCGCTGTGGCCTGCAGGCTGTGCTTCCCCCCACCCTCTGCCTTAGGCCAAAGTCCAGGCAATGGCCACCGCCCTGCAGTACCCTCGACTCCCAGCTGTGTATAGGTCTCCAGGGTCTCGGCCGCTCCCCGCCGGACCACCCACTTGCTGGGGGTGTACTGGGTCTCCAGCTCCTGCGGGCCAGACACAGACTGTGAGGTCCCTGTTCCCCAGACCGCGTGCCCTGCTGCCCACCAGCGCCAGGCGCCTCTCCGCCTGGGGACCCCCTTGGCCTCAGCCTGCCCAGCAGTCCCCGCTCTCCTCTGCCCAGTAATCAGTTTCTGGGGAGGACAAAGGAAACAAAGGTCAGTTTGGAATTTTTTTCATGCCAGACACTGAAAGCAGATAACTGGGAATCTGGGCTGGCTCAAATGTCAGGCTCAAAGGTTCGGCCTCACTGAAAGGGGAGTGAGGACCCAGATTTAGTAGGAAAAGCTCAAAGGACGGAGAGTTCTGACTTGGAGGAGGCTGGGAGTGGGGGGCTTGGTAGCAAATGCACGGGTCCCAGTGTCCATATCTGTGTAATGCGCCCGCAGGCAGCAGCTTGACAAGGTTAAAGGCCATCAGGCTGGGGAGGATGAAGCCGGCCACTCAATCTGCGGCAGCCAGATGGGGACATAGTGGGCTTCTGGGCCCTACCCAGGCCAGAGCAGGGAGAGAGAGCACAGACGGGAGGACTTTCCGGAGCTTTCTTGGGGGCTGTTCCCCTCTCACCAGATCCTTATACGTGTGACCAAGCCCTGCACAGGTGTCCAACCCTCAGGGCACCCCCTGCGGTGAGTGCCAATGTCTACCTCCTTGCACTGTGTGCACACATCTTGCTTAACCTTAACAGCCCCAGATGCGGATGGGGGCGCAGTGGGCTTCTGGGGTCCCTCACAGGCCAGAGCTGGGGGAGAGACAGTGCACAGACAGGAGGACTTTCCGGAGCTTTCTTGGGGGCTGTTTGCCTCTCACCAGATCCTCACATGTGTGATCAAGCTCTGCACAGGTGTCCAACCCTCACGGCACCCCCCGCGGTGAGTGGTGCCAATGTCTCTACCGCCTTCCTCTGTGTGCACACACCTTGCTTAACCTCACACTCAACCGCGAGGCTTAACCTCACCCCGACCTCCCGCGGTGCCACGGACAAAAACAGAGAGGGCATTGGTCTTTCCTGGGCCCTGAAAATCAGGCTACCAGCAGCGAGAAGACGAACAGAAGAGAAAGAGAAATTTTGCTAGAAGTTTCTGGGAGGCTCCAGGCAGCCCCGGGAGTAGGTGCAGTCTCAGGCTTCTACGCTTCCCCCCTGCAAGCCCACCTACTCTCTAACCCTCGCTCCCCCAACGCCCATAGTGCATGCAATCCCCCTTGCCTCTTTAGACATCTTCTTCCAGGGAGCAGGACGGGAGAGAGCCATGCCGCAGTCTTCAGCGCCGGGATGTAGCTGCGGGAGAGCACTTGGGTTGAATGCGTGAGGCCCTAGTTCTCTCTCCCGCTCAGCAACAGAAAGGACATGCAGGTAAGGTCAAGAGCATCCTTAACCCCGCGGTGGTTCCCGGGCAGGAAAGCCCAGTTATACCTGGTGGGCGGAGGCTCTCCAGCCCCGCCCCGCCCCGCGGCCTGCCCACCGCCGAGCCCCGCCCACCCGCGGCCCGGCGCGCGCGCGCGGCCCCGCCCCCTAAAGAGCGGGCTCCTGACAAATCTCCCGCCGGCCCCGAGGTCGCGCGGCGATTGGCTCCGGGGCGGCGGCGCCGGCTCCCGATTGGCCAGCGCGCCGGGCCATAAAGCCGGCGGGCGGGAGCCGGCGCGCGCTCGCGTGCCTGCAGCTGCTGCGTCCCGCCGGCTTCCCCGGGCACCATGAGCTGCGTCAACCTGCCCACCGTGCTTCCCGGCTCCCCGAGCAAGACCCGGGGGCAGATCCAGGTGTGGGGGGCGGGGCCGGGGCCGGAGCGCGCGGGGGTCGGGCTCCGGCGTCCGGGGGGAGCGGACCCCAAGAGGCTTCTCCTTTTCCTCTCAGGTGATCCTCGGACCCATGTTCTCAGGGAAAAGGTAGGACGTGCAGGGCCGGGGGCTGGGCCACCTCCTCTCCCCCCGCCGCCCCCCGCGGCCCCCTGGATCTGCAGCGTCCGGAGACACCCCCCCCCCCGAAGCCCCTTCTTGGCCCCTCCGGGAAGCCACTGGGTGGAGGCCGCCTCCAGGCTCCCGCCTGCCCCTCCCTGCCTCTTCCAGCCTCTCCCTGCCCCTCCCTGCCCCTCCTGACCCTCCTGACCCTCCCCAGCGCCCAGCTGCCTGCAGGGCCTCACCCCGTCCTGGAGGCGCGTCCACCGCATCCCGCCTCCCCGCTTCCCGCCGAGAAACTCCAGTGCTCACGCTTGAGTCACTTTCTGGTCCACGGGGTGGGGGCGGGGCGGCTGGAGGGCTGGGGCTTGTTTCTGCTCAGTGCTCAGGGGCCCGGGGACGCAGGCGCCCCCCGCCGGGCCTCTGGCTGTCTTCTGTCGCCCGGGAAGCTTCTGTGGCCGTCGCAGGGTCCCATCCGTGATTGCTTTGGCAGCCCTGTCCACCCTCTGCTCCGCTTGGTCCCCTCCCAGGGACTTCCGGCCGGCCCAGGGTCCGGGGCCGCGGGTGCTGATGCTCTGCCTTGCCCCTGCAGCACGGAGCTGATGAGACGCGTCCGCCGCTTCCAGATCGCCCAGTACAAGTGCTTGGTGATCAAGTACGCCAAGGACACGCGTTACAGCACCCACTTCTCCACCCACGACCGGTCAGTGCCGCCCCTGTCCCGCCGGCTCTGTGGGGAAGGTCCTGAGCTCTGACGCGGGAGGGCGGGGCGGGGGCGGGGCCTGCAGGGACCCAACCAGCCGGCCTTGGCCCCCCAGGACCCGGGTAGTGTCTGGACACTGTCAGAACCGAACCTGGCGGTCCCTGGCTTGTGTGAGGCCTCGTGCCACCTAGGCCCCGTCACCCTGGGCGAGCAGGAGGTGGTCACCCCCCCAGCTCACGGGAACCCCTGAAGAATGGGTGGGCGCAGGTCAGCGGGCCAGTCTGGGGTATCTGCCCACGTTCGCCCCGTGTTGGGTTTTCTTCTGGTGTGTGTGAGGGGGTTGTGGCCACACTTTGGTGCTGGGGGCCCCGTGGGACCAGGGCTTGGACCCGGACCCCTATGTGCTCTATCATCCATTTCGGGGGAAGCGTGTTTGGGGGCCAGACCCATCTGCTCAGCGGCTGTTGTGTGTTCTGTGTTCGAGTGACCCCAGCAGGGCTTGGGGACCCTATCTGAGTGTTGCGGGGACTAAACCTGGCGCGCCTACGTGCTCTCTAGCTCCTTTGTTTGGGGGCCACACCCAGTGCTCAGGGCTTACTCCTGGCAGGACCCCGGGGACCATATTTGGTGCCGGGATTGAACCCAGGTCTGCCCCGTGCAAGGCCAGCACCCTCCCTGCTGTCCTATCTCTCAGGCCCCTCTAGCCTCCGCCCCCCCTTTTTTTTTTCTTTTTGGGTCACACCCGGCGTTGGGTTACTCCTGGCTCTGCACTCAGGAATTACTCCTGGCGGTGCTGGGGGACCATAGGGGATGCTGGGAATTGAACCTGGGTCAGCTGCATGCATCGCTCCCGCCCCTCTAGCCCTTTTTTTAGGGACGTGAGGAATCACCTGTCACACTCAGGGACTCTAAAGCCCTAGCAGTGCTCAGGGAACTGGGCGAGGTGCTGGGGATGGAACCAGGCAAGCTCCTTCCTGCCCTGGGCCTCTAGCTGCTGTCTTTCCGGACAGCCTGGCCCGGAGTTAGGGACAGACGGGTTGAGTCGGTTTGACAGCCGCGTGCGGGGCGTAGCAGCGGTCCCAGGGAGAGATGATGGGGGAGGCGAGAGCCAGGAGATCTGGGTCCCATCCCAGTGCCAGGCCTCCGTGACCCAGTGTCCTGTGGACTCACGCTGCCCGGGACAGGCCAGAGTTTTGCCTCCTGTGTTTTTAACCGGGGCCGAGAAGGGGAACGGAGCCACCTGCCAGCGCCTGAGGTGGGGCCCAGCGAAACCGGGGGCAAGTCTCACCCTCAAGCCTTGCTGGGCTCCAGGAACCCCCGGCCCGGAGGCAGGCTCTGAAGAGAGGGCTGAGAAGGGGACAGGCCACAGGCACCCGCCCTGGACAGAGCATCCCCGCGGGGGCAGGTGGCCCCAGAGCACCCCCTCACGCTCTCGCTCCCGAACCTGGGTGCTGGCGCACTCAGGAAGGCTCGGGCGCTGGGGGAGGGGCTGTTCCCACTCACGGCGACAGGCTGACGCTGCTGCTGGTGTGGCCCCTTCCCGGGAGGAAAAGGCTCACGGGCAGAGCATGGGGGGAGGGGTGCTTGGCTGGTGCCGCTGACCTGGCTTCAGTCCCTGCACCGCATACGGTCCCCTGAGCCGGTCCCTGAGCCGGTCCCCCGAGCCGGTCCCCCGAGCCAGTCCCCCGAGCCAGTCCCCCGAGCCAGTCCCTTGAGCCAGGCCCCCGAGCCAGGCCCCCGAGCCGGTCCCTTGAGCCAGTCCCCCGAGCCAGGCCCCCGAGCCGGGGGAAGCCCCAGCACTGCCGGGTGACACCCTCCCCCTGATAAAAAGATGATTACATAGCTATAGAAAGGCGAATGTCTAAGATACTCACATTAAAATCCGGCTTTGTGTGGGCCGGAGAGGTGATGCAGGCGTAAGGCCCTTCCTTGCGTGCGGAGGCCCTGGTCGGAATACCCGGCACCACACGTTTCCCCAGCACGGCTACGTGCAGCCCAAACCCGCCCCACCTTCCTTAGAAACAACCTGCTTTTTTCCTCTCTCTCTTTTTGGGTCACACCCAGCGATGCTCAGGGGCTCCTCCTGGCTCTGCACTCAGGAATCACTCCTGGCGGTGCTTGGGGGACCCTATGGGACGCTGGGGGTCGAAGCCAGATATGCCGCGTGCAAGGCAGATGCCCTCCCTGCTGTATTGTGGCTCCAGCCCCAAAGCAACTCTGCTTTTTTTAGGGGGGAGGGGGCACTTGCAGGAATGGTCACAAAGCAACACAAAAACTGCTTCTTTATGTATTTATTTATTGGGGCCACACCTGGCGATGCTCAGGGGTTACTCTGGCTCTGCACTCAGGAATTACTCCCGGCGGTGCTTGGGAGACCATATGGGGTGCCGGGGGATCGAACCCCGGTCAGCTGTGTGCAAGGCAAGTGCTCTCCCTGCTGCACTATAGCTCTAGCCCTTACATACTTCTTTTTTTTTTTTTTTTTTGCTTTTTGGGTCACACCCAGCGATGCTCAGGGGTTACTCCTCCTGGCGGTGCTTGGGGGACCATATGGGATGCCGGGGATCGAACCCGGGTCGGCCGCGTGCAAGGCAAACGCCCTCCCCCCTGTGCTATCGCTCTGGCCCCAGCCTTACAGATTACAGTTGCTCACGGTTGCACACATTGTTTCAACACCAGCCCTTTATTGCCCACTCGCCTCCACCCCCAGAAGCTGCTGTCTCGAGCCAGGGACACTCTGTGGCTAGGGGCACGCACGGGCCTCAGGCAGGACCCGAATTCAGTCCCTGGCACCACGTGGCCCTGCAAGCACCACTAGGCATGGCCCTGGTGCCCCTGGCCCACCTGGCTGGGCTGGCCCATGACCACTGCTTAGCCAGCTCCCCCCTTCCTGCAAAAATCAGCTTTTCAAAAGTTACGCGGGGCTGGAGCGACAGCACAGCGGGGAGGGCGGTGGCCTGGCACGCAGCCGACCTGGGTTCAGTCCCCACATCCCATATGGTCCCCCGAGCACCGCCAAAGTTAGCGCATCCACGGGCTCCGGAAGGGCCGGCCTGCTCTGCCCGGGGGCCCGAGTGACGGCGCTGACATCAGCTGGCTCAGGCCCAGCCGTGGCGGGTGCGGGGATGGGGTGACCGGGTCACTGTGCCAGGGCCTTTGCTCGCCCTGGTCCTTCCCACGCACAGGCTGGCGCTGATGCCCCGCCGCGCCCCGCCCCCGCAGGAACACCATGGAGGCGCTGCCCGCCTGCCTGCTCCGAGACGTGACCCCGGACGCCCTGGGCGTGGCCGTCATAGGCATCGACGAGGGCCAGTTTGTAAGTGGGCTTCACCGGGCACTGCCCTTCCCGTGCGCCCCTCGGCCCGTCTCCACTGGCTGAGGGTCCGGTCCTGCCGGCCGCACCTGCCGTCCCCCACGGCCGGCTCTGCTCTGAGCTCACCTGGCGGAGCGCGGGGCCCACGTGCAGTGTTGGCTCCGCTCCTTGCCCAGACCCTGCGGAGCCGCTCGGTCGCTCCAGTCACTGGGCACTTCCAGAGCCTCCCGGCCTGGCACCTGAGCCTGGCTGAGGTGGCCGGCTCGAGTCGGCCACTTGAAGGAAATTCCAGTCCCCGGTCAACAGGCTCTGCCTGGGGTGTGGCCCCCAGCACCCCCTCCCCGTCCCGCCCACTGCCCTGCTCTGTCTGGGGAGGGCAGAGCCGGGAGTGCCACCGAGCAACCAGAAACCAGGGGCAAAGGAAACTGCATCCTAGCCAAGGTCACGGGGGCCTTCAGACCCGGGCAGCCAGAGCCGCTGTCACTGCAGTGTTGGGCCGTGGTGCGCAGGAGGCTGCCCAGGCCGGGGGCCCACGCGGGTCTGCTCAGGCTTCGGTCTCTCCCCCAGTTCCCGGACATTGTGGACTTCAGCGAGGCCATGGCCAATGCCGGGAAGACGGTGATCGTGGCCGCCCTGGACGGCACCTTCCAGAGGAAGGTACGGGGCCCGCCTTGGTTCTGCCGGGAGCCGGTGGGGGTGGAGGGCCCTGAGCACTGGGGCTTCGTCCGGGGGACCCTCCCGGGCCCGTGTCCAGCCCTGCCGTCTCTCCGTGGGCCTGCAGGCTTTCGGGAACATCCTGAACCTGGTGCCCCTGGCGGAGAGCGTGGTGAAGCTGACGGCCGTGTGCATGCAGTGCTTCCGCGAGGCGGCCTACACCAAGCGGCTGGGCGTGGAGAAGGAGGTAGGTGCCGCCCACCTGGGCTGGGGTGGGGGCGCCGCGCCCCCTCAGACCCGGCCTCCCTCCCCAGGTGGAGGTCATCGGGGGAGCTGACAAGTACCACTCCGTGTGCCGGCCCTGCTACTTCAAGAAGGCGCCGCCGTCCACCGCACCCGACGACCCCGACAATAAGGAGAACTGCCCGGCGCCGGGCTGGCCCGAGCCCACGGGCGCCAGGAAGCTCTTTGCCCCCCACCACATCCTGCAGTGCAGCCCGGCCCACTGAGCCACCCGGCCCCGTGGCCGCCCCGGTTCCCTCCTGCCGCCAGCGTCACCCCTGAGCGCCCCAGCTGGGGGCAGGGGGCCGCCAGGTGACGTGAGCAGCGCATCTTCTTCCCCTTTGTGGCCCTCGCTGCAGTTTCTCTTCTGCTGGGGAAGTCCACGGCGCGGCCCCCGCAGCCCCGGGCCCTGCGCCCGGCCCCACCCCAGCAGCCCAGCCTGCTGGCCACAGGTTTTGTCAAGGGCGGGGTGGGACATGGTTTTTAACGGATATGTGAAAGGAATGATCTTAATATTAAAGTTAGTATTATTTTGGTTTTTTTTGCCTTTGGGTCACTCGCGGCGATGCTCAGGGTTCCTCCTGGCTCTGCAACTCAGGAGTCACCCTGCTGCGGTCACACCTGGTCAGCCGCGTGCAAGGCAAACGTCCTCCCCACTCCAGCCCTGAAATTAGCATTTCTGCCCCTTACACCTCACTGCTCACTGACATGACGTGGATGGGGCTGGGGTCGTCTCCCGTGTCCGTGGCCCTCAGGACCAGGACATGCGCCTGGGGCATGGCCCAGTTTGATGGGATGGGCTTGGCTCCGGGGTCCAGGCTGTGCCATGTCAGGGGGGCTGGGCCAGGGTTCGAGCCCCTCAGCCCTTCCAGCTGCTACTGCCACGTGCAGAGGTGACCCTCAGCTCCAGCCTTTCCTTCTTGGGTGGGGCGCAGCGCCGGGCTGCCGAGTCCCGTCTGCAGGGCGTGGACGGGCCTTCTCGGGGTGCCAACATCAGCTGAGCAGGCCGCAGGGGATGACCCTAGTGGGCAGCTCTCCTGCCCGCCTCGCCCCGGCCCAGGCCCAGCAGGGCCCTGGCAGGCGCCCATGGTGGCTTGTTTACCAGCTGAGCTCTTGGCTATTTTAAGCGGCTGCTGGGGGATGGGCAGAAGGGGACCCCGGGGGAGGGGGGCAGCTCCCGAGGCCCCCGGTCACCCCAGCACTGCCAGAACCCACAAAACCGAACCGGGCCGAGCTGGTGGGACCTTCTTGCCCCCCTCCGAGGCCCAGCCGCGAGTGAGAAAAACACATTTATTCCATCTCCCAGTCAGAATTGGTGCCCGCAAGCCCCAAGGCGTTTCATACATTCAGAGCAGCGGCGGGGGGCTGAGGGTCCGCGCCTGCCCACTGGCCCGCAGAGCATCCACACGGTGAAGCAGGTGGCCCCCTGCACCCCGGCCTGAGGCACGCGTGGGCGCTGCCCGGGGAAGCACTGGCCATGCGGGGAAGGCAGTCTGAAGGCAACAGGCAGTGGCACCCCCACACCGAGCGGGGGAGCCGGCAGGAACGGGGGACCCTGAGTGAGGAGGAGCCGAGCCCCAGGCCGGCACGGCCCATCTTTGGCGGAGCACCCCAGGCCGGAGCGAGGCCCGGGGCTGCAGCTAAGGCACTGGCGGGGTGGGGCGGGGGTGGGGGCAGTGGCCGAACACTGGGGCGAAGACCCTTTCCTAATGCCCTGGAGGAGAGGGGGCGCGCTCAGTACACGGGGGGCGGCTGGTAGCCCTCGGTGGCGTCGGCGGTCTGGGTGAAGGGCGGCTGCTGGTAGTTGTCCACGGAGGCGCCGGGGTAGGACGCGTAGGCCGTGCCGGGCGCGGGGCTGGGGTCCACGTAGTTCTCCATGAAGTCGTCCACGCCCGCCTTGTAGCGCTGGTAGGCCAGCGAGGCCAGCACGCCCTAGGGGCCAGGGTGTGAGCTGGCCCGGCCCGGCCTTCCCCTCCCCTTCCCCCCCGCCCCCCGGCCCCTGGCCCCCGGCACTGCCCACCTACCCAGGAGAAGATGGAGAAGAAGCTGAAGGTGATGGCGGCCCGGGCCGAGTCCGCGCCCACCCGCACGTCCTTGGGGTTGGTGGCCGCCCACTGGTTGGTGAGGAAGCAGAAGCCCACGAACCACAGGAAGGTCCAGAGAGCTGGCGAGAGGGGGGTGGCTCAGCCCGAGGGGCAGGTGCTCCCGGGCCCCCTCACTCCCTCCGAGGGACCCCGCTGCCCCGGGGAGCCCCGACTGTCCCCCTCCGGCTGGTACCTGAGAAGAGCAGGTCACCGACCACCAGGTACTTGCGGTCGGTGACGTTGCTGATCTGCGGGAAGTAGGCGTCCACCACCAGGAAGCCGGCGCAGGCCAGGAAGGCCAGCACGCCCACAGCGCTGCCGTAGCGGCACGCGTCCTCGTTGCGATTGAACACGCAGTACTCCTGGCCCACGTCGTGCGTGTTGCTGTAGCCCTCCCCAAAGATGCAGCTGAACTCGATCAGGGCGAAGAGCTGCGGGGGGCGCGGGGGGACGCGGTCAGGGCAGGGGCCCTTGCCAGGCGCCCACACGTGCAGGGGGCGGCCCGGGGACCACCCGCGGGCCATCTGCCCTCCCGGTGTGGACAGGTGACCTGCTCCGTGCTGGGGGCGGGGCGTGGGACGCCCAGGGGTGTCCCGAGGGAACTTCCCACCCGCACCCCGGACACCCCCGCCCAGGAAAGCCCCCAGCTCCGGCGAACCCCGCGCTCCGGGCCGCGCCCCCCGTCAGACCAGCTTCTCCAGGAACTTCCGGCCTCGGCGGGGCCCAGGCCCCTCCCCGGAGCATTCGGACCTCAGCTGCTCCCGCCTGCCCGGGGGTCCCTGCCCCCCCAGACCCAGGCGCTTCTGCTGTTCTGTGGGCCCCCGTGCGTGGACGAGGGGGCGCGGCCCGGCTCAGCCTCCCGGCACCTGCACCCCCGGCCTCGAGGGCCGCGCTCTGCCGCCCCTCGGGCTCAGGGTGCCTGCGGGTGTGGACACGCGCCTGCCCGGTGGGCCGGCCGCTGGCCCAGCCCCCCAGCACCCCCGCCGGCCCCCGGCGAGCCCCCGGCCGGCCCCGCAGCCCGGGCCCCACCCCCGGCCCAGGAGCCGGAACTCCCGGATGCCGGACCCAGTGCGCGGCCAGGCCGGCCCGGCCCTGCTCCGGCCCGTGCTCCGGCCCGTGCTCCGGCCCCTGCTCCGGCCCCGACGGCCAGCGCGGGGGCGCGGGCGCGGCCGCTCACCAGCACGGCCCTGGGGGGCGCGTGGGGGGCAGGGGCGCCACGCGCAAACCTGGCGGGCCGGGGTGGGGGGGGGGCTCGTGCCGGCGCCAGACGCCCCACCTGCGCCGGCCACCTGGGGTCGGACGGCGGCCCGCGCCGGCGGGGAGTCCCTCGGGGGGCCCAGGCCGCCCCCCGCCCCCCGCCCCGGCGGGAAGCCCCCCGCTGACCCCGCGCCGGCCACCTGTCCCGGGGCTGCGACCGGCCGCCCCGCGCCCACAGCCCGCCCGGGGCCGGCTCGGCGCCCCCCGGCGCCCCCCGCGTGGCCCGCGCCCCCCGCTCACCAGGCACACGGCGCGCGCCACCACCTGCGGCTGCGCCACGAAGCGCCGCAGGTCGAAGGCGCCGCCCGCCTTGGCCGCGCCGTAGGCCCCGCTGTCCATGTCGCCGCCGCCGCCGCCGCGCCGCGCTGCCCCGCCGCCGCCGGACGCCCCGCCCCGGGGCGGGCCCGGCCAGGGCCGTGGGCAAAGTGCGCGCCCGCCCCGCGCCCGCCCCGCCGCCGCCGCCGGGGAGCCTCTGGGGCGCACCTGCCCGCCGCGGCCAAGCCCAGCTCGGGTCCCCCCAGCCTTCCGGGCTCGCGGCGGGGCGCGGGCGGAAAGAATGTCCTCACGCTCGCGGCAGGGGACAGTTTAATCCGTGGCCCCCGCCCTCCCCACCCAGGCTCTCCCCGTGGGCCTGGGCCTGCCCCGCTGGGCTGCAAGGGCCCTGCAGCCAGGGGCCCGAGGAGATTAACGAGGGTGCTGGCTGGGCGCGCCGGCGCCGCCCGGGTGTGTGGGCGGGGAAGGAGGGCAGGTGCGGCCAGTGGAGCAGGTGGTCAGCGGCTGGCGAGGTCCGGGGCCTTCCCAGAGCCCCACACGGCTCGAGGTGGCGGCAGCTGCTCCGGCCTCCGGCGCGGACACCTGGACCCTCGAGCGCTCCGGGCTCATAGCCTTGACGGGAAGGCGGAGAGTCGTTTATAGGGCATGCAGGAGGGGGCCCCTAAGCACTAAACGGGGAGTCTCCCGGAGCACTGAGCACTGAGCAGGAGGGTAAAAAGGGAGCAGCTCCTGCATCTTTCGAGTGTGCGGCCCGTCGCTCCCGTCCCTCCGTCCCTCCGTCCCTTCCCGTTTGTTCTGTGGGGCCACGCACGGCTGTGCTCAGGGACCACCCTGGAGATGGAACCGGAGTCAGGCAGGTGCAAGGAGAGCACCTGAGCCGCTCTACGATCCACCCCGCGGTGACCCCCGTTCTGGGGACAGGGCTGGGGGCAGATGGGCCCAGCCCGGTCACTGTGCTCCTCCCAGCCAGCCCCGCTTCCCACCTGGTCCTCCAGGCCCAGCCCAGCATCCCAGAAGTCACGGCAGCGATGGAGACGAGGCTGCCGGCCAGCAGCATGGTGGGCACCTGGGGCAGCAGCCCTGCGGGCACAGGGAGAGTGGGTGGGGCATTCCGGGGCGGGCCGGGGTCCCCCGCTGCCCCCCCCCGCACAGCCAGGCTGCTCTGACCTGGGGGCACCAGCGTGAGGGGGCTGGAGTCTGCGCTGACACCGTTCTCAGCCCGGCACTGGAACCAGTTTGGCGTCTGCGTCACGGGGAGGGAGAAGCGTGCTGGCTGCCCGTGGCTGGGCGTCTGCTGCAGGTGGACACGCCCGTCCTTCCCCACCAGGCTGTAGGCGATGGGGGGGCTGCCCGTGGACGCCTGGCAGGACACCAGCACCTGGGCTCCTGCCCTGCCGTCCTGCAGGGTGAAGTCAGCCCGGAGCTGGGACACCGGCTCTGGGGGATGGAGACGCTGGTGGCCTCGCCGAAGTGGCCCCCGCACTCTCCCCCCTTTCACAATGCCCAGTGAGCCTGCAGGGGTAACACCACCTCCACCAGGCAGCCTTCTGGATTCCCCCCGCCCCCTGGGCTTGGCCCCAGCCTGCAAGTTCCACACAATCCGCGCGTGTTTCCATTCTTGTCCCCCACGGTCACAACAGTCAGACTCGGCAGATGAGAACGCGGCCTTGCTCCCAGACGAGCAGTGGGCGTCCTTTGCACGCCTGTCCATATCCTCTGTCTTCCTAGAACTCTGCTCCTTAGGACAGTTCTAGACTCTGGGACCGAAGCGACAGGACAGGAGGGAGGGCACTGGCCTTGCATACAACTGACCTAGGTTCGATCCCCGGCATCCCAGAGGGTCCCCCGAGCACCGCCAGGAGTGATTCCTGAGCGCAGAGCCAGGAGTAACCCCTGAGCATCGCTGGGTGTGACCCAAAAAGAAAGAAAGAGAAAAAGAGAACAGTTCTAGATGCTAAGATACTGGGGCTGGAGTGATAGCACAGCGGGGAGGGCGTTTGCCTTGACGGGGCTGACTCAGGTTCGATCCCCAGCATCCCATATGGTCCCCTGAGCACCGCCAGGAGTAATTCCTGAGTGCAGAGCCAGAAGTGACCCCTGTTCATTGCCAGGTGTGACCCCAAAAAACAAATAAAAAGAATAAAAAAAAATAGATTCTAAGATGCCCCCTTGGCCAAGGGCGGGGTTTGGTTCAGGGATGTGGATGCAGGCATGGGGCTCATCCTTACACCAAACCAAAACTCTCCCAACAGTCTCCTGAGGAACTTCGACCCTCTCTTTTGTAGAATCATCCTGGTTTCTACAAATAACTGAGGCCCAGAGAGGCTGAGTGATGTGCCTAAGGTCACACAGCCCCAGGGACCTGCAGGGCCCAGTCCCTGCACCCCTTCCCTTTCATCGGGCAGGGGCCTCGAGCTGCAGCTTCCACCCCAGGACCATCCCCCAGGAAGGCTGTTGAGAGGCTGATAGGGCCGCGCCCGAGGTCAAGCATCAGTCCTGCGTGCTCTCGGGCTGGCCGGGAAGGGCTGGTCCTGCAGGGCCCCGGGCCGAGGGGGCCCTGAGCGAGGCAGTGGGGCCCGCGGTAGGAGTTCCCCCCTCCTCCTCCCCCTCCCCCCTTTCCCCCCTCCCCGGCCGCCCGGTCCGTCCCGCGCACACTCACTGGTCCACAGCTCCCAGTACATCTGCAGCTCCGCGCTGGCTGCGCGCGCGCCCCCCGGGGCCGCCAGCTGGCACGAGTAGGTGAGCAGGTCTGGCCTGGACTTGAGCGTGACGTTGACGGAGAAGGAGGCCTGTGCCCGGGTCACCACCAGCTTCCTGGCCACCTCGATGCCGCCGCTGCCCCAGAGGGAGTAGTTGAGGGGCGGGTGCTGGCGGGGGGCGTGGCAGGAGATGAGGACGCGGCGGCCGCGGGGGAAGACCTCCAGGACTTTGTAGGCGATGCGGACCTCGGCAGGGGGTGCTGCGGGGACCCCCGGGGAAGGCAGCAGCTCAGGGCTGGGGCGCTGCTCTCCGGGCGGGTCAGGCCCGGACGCGGGAGGCTGAGTCCGGCCCGGCAGGAGCAAACGCAGGGGATGGTCCCCACCCCCACCCCCACCCCCCGCCCCGCTCCCGGGAGCTGAGGGCCCTGGGCTGGGTCCGGGCGGCCCCCCACATGCCGGCTGCCACCCCCCAGAGTGAGACCCCTGGTCATCACGACAAAGGAAGGCGGAAACAGAGAAGTCCAGAGGCTGAGGCGGGTGGGGCAGGCCGGGCGGTGGGTGGACAGGAGCCGGCCAGCGCGGGCCCCACAGGGCAGGTTTCTCAGTGCTGCAGCCGCGGGGGGCGGCCGGCTGGGCAGCTCTCAGCCCTCTGATCTCTTCAGCCCGGCCAGTGCCCGCCCCCCCCCGCCCTCTCCTGGGCACCCAGCCCTGCCCAGGCCCGGCCACACTGGCGTGGGCGTCCCGTCCTGGGCACCAACCCTCTCCCCAGGACCCAGTTCCATGGCCACCCTCTGCCCTGCACCCTCCCCACCTCCCCCTGGAGATGGGGGTGGCCAGGCCCCGGGTTCCGCTCTGGGCCCTGCTGGGCTCTTGGAGGCCTTTGCTGGATGAGGGAGTAAATGAACGAGTGGTGAGTGATCAAGGTGAATGAACGAGTGAGTGGGCTCCTGGCGCGGCGCGCAGGGCCAGCGCTGGCCGGGCAGGAGTCCGGCGGGCCAGGTACTTCCGGCGGTCAGCGGCAGGTCCGTGTTTGTTTTCAGAGCAAATGAGGAAATGCCTGCGCCGGGCGCCCAGGCGCGACCCGCGGACCCACCCTTCGGCCGAGCGGCAGCGGAAGCGCCGCAGCGGGGGAGGGCCTGGGCCCTGGGCGGTACGGGACGGGGGCAGCCAGGACGGTGGAGAGAGGTGACGGCCACCGCGCGGGACAGGACACCGGCCGGACGCGGCCAGGCCGGCCAGGGCCCCCGACGCCCCCACGCGGCCGCTGGCAGTACTGCAGCCCGGGGCGGGCGCTCCCGGTGGGCCCGGGTCCCCCCCACCGCCCGCCCGCTCTGGAGTCAGTGAGCGAGTGAGTGACGGGGATGCAGCGGTCCACTCCCTTCACTGCCCCCGCCTGGGGAGCCGAGCACGTGCCTGGTCTGTGACCAGAACCCCCCTGGGTGTACCCCGCTTTTCAGCCTGCCCCCCCAGCCCTTCCCAGAAGGAGGCCAGGCTCCAGATTGTCCCGGTCGCCATCCGAGCCCCCTCCCCGGCCACGGCGACGCCCTGCTCGGCCCTGGTCTCCTTGGCCTGGTACTTACCATCTCTCTGCTCCTCGGAGAAGCTGCTGGTGGCTAGAACAGGGGCGGTGGTCAGGGTGGACGGCAGCTCAGGACCCCCCGACTTCGGCACTCACACCCGCCCTCGGGCCAGCCCCAGGGCCCGCTGGCCCATTTGGCGGACAGTGAGGGGTTGCTGGGCTCAGGCCCAGCCTCTCCCTCTGGCCTGGCCTGGCCTGGAGGGGAGGGTCCCCGGGCCCCCCAACACCCTGCCCCAGGCCCCTCACTCACCCAACCTGACGGACAGGAGCAGAGGCAGAAGCAGCCACATGCTTGGGTCTGTTCACGGGGACTCTGTGCACACAGTGCTCCCCAGAGAGGCCCCCGGATGCTCCCTGGGTGGGTGTCTGCAGTTGGCAGATAACCTGGGGGCCCCCGGGGGCCCCAGCAACCAGGCCCCGCAGGCCCCGAACACCTACTCCTCCCCGCGCAGTGCCGGCCCCCGGATGGGAAAGGGCCGGGCGCCCCACTGTCCGGGAACAGGCGAACCTGCTGACCCCTGCTTCTGCGTCCTGTCCTGATCCCTGCCCCTGGCCTGTCCCCCGCGCAGAGGCTAAAGGCTGTGAGCCGGGGGACCCCCCTGGATCTGGGGCTGGGCCTGAAGCAGTGGCGAGGGGCTTTCTGAGGGAGGCCCTCCCACACAGTGCTCACTGCGGGCGGTCCTTGGCCCCTGCAAGCCGGGGGCTCACCCCGCAGAGCGCAGGGGTCCTGTGCCCTCAGGCCCGGCTTCCCTAGGCACCCTCCCCCGCACAGAAGCGCGGGCCAGGCCCTGCCACCCTCAGCTGGGCCCTGCGCGGACACAGTTAAGCCTGTGGATGCCGGAGCAGGGCAGGGGGCTCAGGAGTTGTGGTTAGGTTCAGACAAAGGGGGGACACTTCACACTGCCCCTGCAGCTCCCAGGGGCCCAGACCAATGCCAGGAGCCCCACGTGGGCCGAACCACCTGGCCTGCATAGAGCTCGCCCGCGAGGAAGGGGGGTGGCCGGCCTCCCAAAGTGGGGCCTCAGGCCCACCGAGCTCGGGCTGCTCAGGGAAGCCCCAGGCTCCGGCAGGACGCAGAGTCACAGCAGCCCCCTGCCCCCAGCCTGGACGGGGCAGGAACTGCCTTGGGGCCGCCTCCCCGAGGTGACCCCGCCAGGTACCTGCCTGCTTCCAGGACCGTCCAGGAAGGACGAGGCCTCGGCCCCTCTGTCCTTCTCAGGGTTCTGCTGAGGCCCATGAGGTCGGGTGTAGGGACCCCGCTGAGAGAGGGCAACCCCTTGAGCCGCCTCCGGGGGGCAGGGGGGCAGCAGCTCTGGAGTTTTGGGCCCGGCCCTGGACAGAATGACCACCCCACTTTTGGGCCCTGGTGGGGTTCCTTCCCCCTCGCCCTCAGAGGCCAGTTCATTGGGCGGGTGGGAGGACAGGCGCGGCGGAACCCTGGCCATGAGGCCTCTATTCTGGCCCCCTGGGAAGGGTCCCCGCTCATGGGGGGTCTCTGGGTTGGAATACAGGCAGTAAAGATACTCTATTTTTTTTTTTTTTTTTTTGCTTTTTGGGTCACACCCAGCGATGCTCAGGGGTTACTCCTGGCTTTGCACTCAGGAATTACTCCTGGCGGTGCTTGGGAGACCATATGGGATGCCGGGGATCGAACCCGGGTTGGCCGCATGCAAGGCAAACGCCCTACCCGCTGTGCTATCGCTCCAGCCCCAAGATACTCTATTGAGAGGTTGACACCGCGCCCACCAGCTCCGCTGTCACTCAGAGTCAGTGAGGCCATCAGGGCTGGGGTAGCCTCCAAGCACCCCCCCCCTCCCGCCCCCCGCCCCGCCCTGGAGCCTGGGTCCAATCCCGCCTCGCCCGCCCCTCAGGCCCCGCCCCAGAGCCTGGGGGGGCCCAAGCCCCGCCCCTCCCGGGAGGCCTCGCCCCTCGCCGGCCCCGCCTGGAGCTCCTCCCCTTGCCGGCTCAGGGTCCCTGAGAACCCTAAGAACCCGATGAAAAAGAGGGGATTGGGGCGGGGGTGGGGGCGGGAGGGAAGCCGGGACGCTGGTGGTGGGATATGCACACTGGTGAAGAACAGGTATAGCTGAAACCCAAACATGACAACCTTGTACGTGTGCGTCTCTGTGATTCAATTAAAAAATAATAATAAGGGCTGGAGCGATAGCACAGCGGGGAGGGCGTTTGCCTTGCATGTGGCCGACCCAGGTTCGATTCCCAGCATCCCATATGGTCCCCCAAGCACCGCCAGGAGTAATTCCTGAGTGCAGAGCCAGGAGGAACCCCTGAGCATCGCTGGGTGTGACCCAAAAATAAAAAAGAATAATAATAATGAAAGCAAGCATGTATTCAGTTTAAGCCGGACAGTGCCCAGAGATCAGAGCGGGCCCAGGGCGGGCTGCCCTCACAGCGCCAGGCTCGGCTCTTCCCCAGGTCAGGCGGGCACTGAACAGGTAGCAAGGCCTTTCCTCCTCCTCCTCCCCTCCCTCTCCACTTCCCTTTCTCTCTTCCCCTTTCTTTACTTTCACACCTTCCCTTCCTCCTTCCTTTCTCCACCTCCCTCCTCCTCTTCCTTTTTTTGCTTTTGGGCCGCACCTGCTGTGCTCAGGGCGTCATTTGTCCTGGCTCTGCACTCCTGGTGGGCTCAGGGGACCATACGGGATGTTGAGGATCAAACACGGGTTGGCAAACGCCGTCCCCGCTGTACTATTACTCTGGCTCCATACAGTTTCTTTTTTTTTTTTTTTGGCTTTTTGGGTCACACCCAGCGATGCTCAGGGGTTACTCCTGGCTCTGCACTCAGGAATTACTCCTGCCAGTGCTTTGGGGTCCATATGGGATGCCGGGGATCGAACCCGGGTCGGCCGCGTGCAAGGCAAATGCCCTCCCCGCTGTGCTATCGCTCCGGCCCATGGCCCCATACAGTTTCTGAGCGCTCCTAATGGATGTATATTCAGTAAATGCAGACTCGGGCTCAAACTGGGCACCATATGGTTCCCCCAGCACCGCAGGGAGCAGCCCCAGGGGACAGCTCCCAGAATCTTGTTGGCCCAACCCGTGCCCCGATACGCTGGGAGTCATGGGTCTCTAGGGCAGTGCACCTGCACCTTAGAATTGTCCAGGAAGGCGGGGAGACAGCACAGCGGGCGAGGCTGACTCAGGTTGGACACCCCCACTAGACATGTTCCTGAGGCCCACTGGGTGAGGGGGGGATCCCCGCGCGCAGAGCCAGGAGTAACCACCAGGCTTGGCACCAAAGCAACAATAATAAAAAAATTCTTTTAGAAACACACGCACACATTTTTTTTTTTTTACACGAGACAAGAAGCTCTAGAGACAGTACGGGGGTAAAGGTGCCTGCCTCGCACGCGGCCCACCCAGGCTCGCTCTCTCGCACCCCTGAACCCAGAGTGACCCTGGAGACAACCTGGATTAAGACCTGAGCACCGGGACTGGAGCCATAGCACAGCGGGTAGGGCGTTTGCCTTGCACGCGGCTGACCCGGGTTCGATTCCCAGCATCCCATATGGTTCCCCGAGCCCCGCCAGGAGTAATTCCTGAGTGCAGAGCCAGGAGTGACCCCTGAGCATCGCCGGGTGTGACCCCAAAAAAAAAAAAAGAAAAGACCTGAGCACCGCCAGGTGCATCCCTATTAAAAAGCAATGAGATAAAAATTAAAAACACCTTCCCAGCGAGGAGGGTGTTTGCTTCGCACGCGGCTGTCCCGGGTTCGAGCCCCGGCATCCCGTAGGGTCCTCTGAGCACCGCCAGGAGTAATTCCTGACTGCAGAGCCAGGAGTAACCCCTGAGCATCGCCGGGTGTGACTCAATGCCCCCCCAAAAAAGGCCTTCCCGTATTTCCCCCCTCTGCCCTCGGGCATACCCCCTTCTGGGTACCCGGCTTGGGGGGCCACTGAGAGGGTTGATGGGGGCCCTCAGAGGAGGGGGCAGGAGTGCGGGGCAAGGGTGACGCTGGCTTTGGTCGCACGCAGGGCGTGATCACGGGGTGGACCTAGGGCTCCGAGCTACTGGGGAATCGGAATCGACAAGCTGGAACCGGGTCATGGCGATCCAGGCCGGGTCTGCCCATCGCCGCGGGATCCACGCCGGAGGGTCCTGGCTGCGGGGGCCTGGGGCCCGGAGAGCCGGGGCAGGGGAACCCCGGGCAGAAGGATCGTGGGCGCGAAACTGCGGACAGCGGAGACTCGGGGCCCTCAGGGCTGCCGGGGCGCGAATCAGCCATCAGGCGCGACAGGTCATCCACCAGGTGCCACTTCTCCTGCACCTGCTGCGGGGCGGGGCGCGGAGGTGGAGCCGGTGTCGGGAGGCCCCGCCCACAGCCCAACCCCAGGGAGGCCCCGCCCACAGGCCGCCCCATCAGTCCCTCCCAGCCTGGTCCCAGGACTCAGATCAGGGCTGGACATGCCACGCTGCTGTGGCCCGTCCTCAGGGGCCTCCCCCAGCTTGGCGCTGGGGGCGGGGCTGATCCTGCAGGTGCTCAGGGGACCTGGAACCCAAGTCTCCCACGTGCCAGTTGATCTCTCTCCAGGGCCACCCAAACTCTCAGAGTTTAGGTCCCGCCCCCACGTCTAACCTCATTCCCTTGGCGCTGACCCAGCTTGAGGCCGCGCTCTATATGCGCCCCTTTCTTTGGCTGTTGTTGTTGTCCTTGTTTGGGGCCACACCCAGCGGTGCTCAGGGCTGACTCCTGGCTCTGCGCTCAGGAATCACTCCTGGCGGTGCTTGGGGGACCACATGGGACGCTGGGGATCGAACCCGGGTCGGCTGTGTGCAAGGCAAACGCCCTCCCCACCGGACTATCTGTCTGACCCCAAACTGTTCCCTTTCTCCATCTTCTCTGCCTGGGCACCTGGTGGCAGCCCCAGTGTGGGGACAGCAGACAGTGGTCTCCTGCACGGCCACCCACACTCACCCACACCAGCTGCTTCCGGAGCTCCTGGATGGCCCGGGCATTGGCCTGGGACTGGGAGATGCACACAGTCAGGACCAGGCTGTGGACAGCCGGAGCCCAGGTTAGTTCCCCTGGACGGCAGAGGCCACTCCCCCTGCTCCCTCCCGCTGCACCCCAATGTTCTCAGAACGTTTCAGATTCTCAGCTTGCCCGTGGCCACCACACATGCCCTTCCTGGGCGGGGGGTGGGGAGGGGGAGGGCCTGGGCCCCTCGATGAGCACCTGAGCAGGACAAGAAGGGGGAAGCTGAAGGCGTGGGAGCCCAGGTAGTGGAGGACCAGCTGGCCAGCAGGAGGAAGCCGCAGCGCCACCAGCTCGGGGACCACCTGCCAGGGGGCTGAGTAGTTGCCGAAGAGGCCGCAGTCCCGGGAGGAGTGGACACTGGGGAGAGAGGACCCAGTGGGGCGGGATGTCAGGGCCTCGCAGGAGGGAGCTGCCCCTGCGGTCCCCGCCTCAGCCCCCTCCCTCACCTGCTGACCACGTAGCCCAGCGGCACTGCGGCCAGGAGCAGCCCCAGCAGGAGAACCAGCTGGAAGAAGAAGGTGGTGCTGGAGGCCCGGAAGCGCCGAGCAGACGCCCTGGAGTTCCGCAGCAAGGTGTACTGGGGGCGACAACCACAAGGGGGCGCTCAGCCCGCGGGCAGCCGCTGAGGGGTCGAGGTCAGGAAGGGGGGGGGCGGGCAGAGCGGTCAGCTGGCCGCCCTCCTGAGATCTTGGCCCTCACCTTCTTGAGGTAGAAGGTGAGGAAGATGAAGATGCTGTTGAGCAAAGGCAGCAGCGGACAGTAGAAGAGGCCCATCCAGGTGACCGTCTGTCCTGCCACGATGTCCAGCACGTTCTTGGGTACCAGAAACTCCTCCCGGTCCAGCCAGACCCAGAAGCGGCCCGAGCAGCGCTCCACCAGCAGCCTGGGTGGAGGGAGGGTCCGGCATTCCCCACGGTGAGGCCCACGCATGGGTCACCACAGTCGAGTATAAGGCTCGGGGGCCCCCAGCCCCGCTGCTGCACCCCAGACTCACCTCCTCGGCAGCGTGACCAGGAAGGTGAAGGCCACCGTGAGGAGGAAGTTGAAGGTGCTCAGCTTGTACAGCTCCTCGCCCACCGCGTTCTCCCAGCACTGCAGCAGAAGGAGCGTCACCCCGCGCGCCCGGAGGGCCCTGGACTCTCTAGGACTGAGTTAACCCGCGCCTGGAGGGCAGGGTGGGAGCAGGGAGCCCGCCCCCGTGTCAGGTGTAAGGGGGGCCCGAGAGAGCCCAGAGCGCTGAGCACAGGTTTGATCCCCAGGCATGGCCCCTGCCAGGAGCGAAACCCGAGCACAGAGCGGGGAGCAGCCCCTGAGCGCCCCCAAACCAAAGCAACAAACAAGAACAGGGAGGCAGCTCCCAGGCTCGAGGGGCAAGACCCCAGGGGGACACGGGAAGGGGCGCTACGGGGCTTGAGGGGGCGATCGCGGACGGCCGCTAAGGGCAGGGGTGCGGAGGGGGTGCTGCGGGGCCCCCCAGCCACCTGGTAGTCACAGACGTTGTAGCCATAGGACTCGCAGCTGGTCTTGTCCCTGCCAATGCACAGCATAGTCTGGCCCAGCGACAGTAAGAACATCCCCAGGCTGACCAGCTTGAGCACCACGCACCTGGGGGCGGGGCTGCGTCAGGAGCGGGGCTCCGTACTGGCCACGCCCATAGCCCAGCCCCACCCCGGACTCACCCCATTGGCCCAGCCTTCCCTTGGCCCGCCCATCACCGGTCCTTCACCCGCCTTAACCACCTATTGGCCACGTTCCGCTATGAACACGCCCCCGCCCCACCCCGCCCGCCCTCCCCGCCCCGCGCTGAGCTCAGCCCGGTCACTCCCAGCTTCCCGGCTGTTTCCCCAGAGCCCCGCCTCCAAATGACTCCTGGGAAAGGGTTCTAGGGTTCTGCTTGGGGAGCACGCGCTGGACAAGGCGCCACCGCCGCACCCTCGACGTGGCGGCGGAAGCGCTGCCGACAGCCCAGGGGCCTCCCCTCCGCACCCCTGCAGGCATGGTGCTGCGGACCCCTTGCAGACCGGTAGGAGTTTTGTTCTGTTGCGCCCCTGCGGCATTCTGATGTTTTTCTGAGTGCACGCGCGCTGCCTTGCAGAAGATGCGCAGCCCGGGCAACCCGGCTGGCCTGGGCCGTGCTCGCGACTGCCCGCCCAGCAGGGCAGAGCCAAGAGGCCGGCAGGGGCGCGGCCGGGAGCTCAGGACGGTGCAGGGCTGGTGCTGCTGCTGGTTTGAGGTCACAGCCCACGGCCTGTGGAGCTGGTGCTGGGGGCACCCCGGGGTGCAGGGATTGAACGTGGCTCCCAGCCAGAGCAGGGTTTGGGCCTGTACCCAGCGGGCGAGGAGCCTGATACTGGCCAAGGCATTCTGCCACGCAGAGCCCCCCCCCCCCTCTCTCTCGTCACACTCTGCGGTGCTCAGGGTTACTCCTGGCTCTCCGCTCAGGAATCTCTCCTGGTGGGCGCAGGGGACCATTGTGGGTTTTGTACAAGGCAAACACCCTACCCGCTGCACTATCGCTCCAGGCCTGCTTTCTTCATCTTTCCACTGGGATCAGGAAAGCCATGAGAGGACTGTCAGAGTAACCAGTGTGAGCCGGGGTGCCCATGGGGGCAGTTGGCCAGAGCGAGAGGATAGCGGGGAGGGCGCCTTTGTAGCCCGTGGCAACCGGGGTGCAATCCCCAACACCCCATACGGTCCCCTGAACCCTGTCAGGAGTGATCCCTGAGCACAGAGTCAGGAGTCAGCCCTGAGCACTGCTGGGTGTGCCCCGACAAGAAAAGAAACACAAAGAAAAGCCGGTACCCAGTGCCCCGACCCCACGGCCCCCAGCTGACCCAAGTGCCCACATGGCACAGGCTCCTGCTTTGCTCTGGTGGGAGGGAGGGGCCCGGGGGGCCGGGACGGTGTGTTGAGGGGCTGCCTGCTGGGGAGCCCCCAGACCCGCCGGCACCCCCCCAGCCACTCACCAGACCAGGGTGAGGTTGACCTCGGTGTTTGGGGGGTAGTTCTCCAGCTGGACCAGGAACAGGAAGAGCAGGGGACCCAGGAAGTTGGCCAGGGCTATGGCGCCGGGGGGCAGGTACTGGAGCAGCACGGATGAGGGGTCCTGCAGGAAAAGGCAGTGATGGCGCCCGCACAGTTCCCGGTCACTCGCTGCCAGCAGGCCCCCGGGCTCCTGGGCCCCTCACCTCCTTGTTGTCCTGCGAGTACTTGGTGGCCCAGAAGATGGTGCTGATGGCCCCGGCCACCAGGAGCGTGATGAGAAGGTTGGTCCGCAGGAAGCTGAGCAGGCGGCAGGCGCGCTGGGCCCTGGACAGCTGCTGGGCCAGCTGGAACCGCCGCCCCTCCTCCAGGGCCACCTGCGGGCGAGGGCACCCTCGGGTGGCGGCCACGCAGGAGCGCGTGGTGTGGGCAGACGGCTGTCTGTTTCATGTTGGGGGTCACACCTGGGTGTGCCCAGGGCTGACTCCTGGCTCAGCACTCAGCGATCACCCCTGGTGGGGCCCGGGGGACCCTCTGGGGTGCTGGGGATTGAACCCGGGTTGGCCGCATACAAGGCGAACGCCCTCCCCGCTGTGCTATGGCTCCGCCTGTTTCCCCTTGGTGATGGGGGTTATGTGGTGCTGGGGATGGAAGCTGAGTGTGCCACAGCCCCCCACCCCGCAGCACACACACACACACACACACGCGCGCACACACACACGCACACACGCGCACACACATGCACACACACGCGCGCACACACACGCACACATGCGCACACACACGCACACGCGCGCACACACACACGCGTGCACGCACACACACACGCACACACGCGCACACACACACACGCACACACACACACACACACACACACCTTGAACTCATTGCTGATCTCGTGCTTCTTGATGGCGGCTGCCTCGTGGCCGCGGATGCAGAAGTCCCAGGAGGAGAAGACCTTGGCGCTGAGCGGAGCCCTGTAGTCCTGGCCCAGGTACAGCTGCTGCGGCAGGCCTGCCACCATCCTGGGCAAGAGCGGCCAGGCTCGGTGTGTGTGCGCGCCGTGAGCATGCATGCGTGTGTCGTGTGTGTGTGTGTGCATGTTCACATGTGCCCCGGCCCACCCACCAGCCTCAGCAGGGGCTTCGCGTCTGAGGTGGGAAGCCCCCCGCACCCGTGCGCAGGCTTTGGCCATGGCCTGGGTGGGCAGGTTGCGGGTGTGGACACGGGGGCAGCACGGTCGGGGGGGCTCACACCCACCGCCACAGGGTCCCCCAGAAGGAGAGCAGCAGACAGGCCAGCGGGCTGAGCAGGTAGGCCAGGCGGATGCTGTAGGCCGAGGCGTGCTCGGGTCCCGCCCGGTACGCGCCGTAGAAGAGGTAGGTGTTGTTGAAGGCCTGGGGGCAGAGGGCAGCTGAGGCCGTGGCCTGCTGAGCCACAGCCTCAGCTGCTGACCCCCTGCCGACCGTCGTGGGGACTGTCCCTCTCACCGCTGTGCTTCGGGGTTTGGTTTCAGGGCGCTGCCCCCGGGGGACCCGCAGGGCGCCGGGTGGAGAGCGGGGGCGGCTGCATGAAAGGCAGGCACCCTCCCCGCCGCCCTATGGGGGTCCCTCGGGGTCCCGACTCTGTGCTGGACGGAGCCTGGGTGGCCCCCTGCGAGGCGAGTGCCTGCTCTGCGCCCCCCATCCTGTCCCTCCCCCAGACCCAGAGCCCAGCCACCACCCACGGCCCGGGCACACTGCAGGGCTGCTGGGTGTGGTCAGTAGGACACACACACACACACACACACACACACATACACACACACATACACACATGTGTGTGTGCCCGGGCTGGAGTGTGGCCCCCAAACCACACCAGGGCAGAGCGGCTGAGCGGGCTGAGTGCGGGCTCTGTGTGCGGGAGGCGCAGGGCTGGTCCCTGGTCCCACTCTGTCCCCCGAGCACTGCCTTGGGCTCCTCCAAGTAGCCAAAAAATACCCAACCCCATGCAGAAGAGCGGCACTATCCCAGAAAGGGTGGGGGTCCCGGGGAGGCGGGGTCACTCACCCTGCCCGTCAGAACGTCCCAGAGCCGGTTGTGGAACCTGGGGACACTGGCCTGGGCGCGGGGGCACTGGAGGGCTGGGAAGGGAGGGGCCGTCAGGGGGCCCCAGACCCAGGCTCCGCCCACCTCCTGCTGCCCCAGTGCCGGCACACTAGGCCGGAGGGTGCCCAGGATGCGGTGCCGGGTGATCCACATGTCCCGCCTCGCTGTCCCCGCGGGGTGCCGGTCACTCACTGGCGTTGAGGGCAGGTCCGGGGTCGGGGGAACGCAGCCAGGCCAGGGGCAGCAGGACGAAGCTGGCGGTCAGTAGCAGGGTCAGCAGGTTGAGCAGCAGCAGGAAGCGAAGGAAGGTGAAGTAGGACTGGATTCCGGTGCCGAAGAGCCCTGCGTGGACGCGGTGTGCAGGCCAGGAAGGGTGACCAGGCCGGCCCGTGGGGGCGGGGTGCGGGTGGGGACCCGCCTCCCGCAGGCCGCGCCGCACTACCGCCGCTCGCCGCCAGGGGCGCTGCCGCCCGCGCATCCCGGGGCGAGTGCAGGGCTGCGGGCCGGGGGTCGCCGGCATGGGGGCCCAGGATCCTTCCCCCGTGGAAGCTGGTGGGGAGAGTCGGGAGGGGCGCGCCTACCCCCGATCTCGTAGAGCGCCCCCTCCCAGAGGCCGCAGCCCCGGGCCAGCCGCCGTCCAGCGTCCCGCAGCCGCCGTCCAGCCTCGTGCCGTCCGCGCTGCCACCGCCGCGGCCACGAGCGGCCCGGCCCCGCGGGCTCCCGCAGCTGCCTGCAGCGGGGTTGACGCGGCCCTGAGTGCCCCGGCCGGGCAGCCGCCCCGCCGCCCGCCGCCCGCCGCCCGCCGCGGGCACGCACCGGATGACGCGCCTGTCCACCAGGGCGTAGGGCAGCGCGCGCACGGGCGTCCGGCAGGCGCGCACGCGGTCCAGCTCGGCCTCCCGCAGCTCCTCGGGGTCGCCCTCCGGCTCCGCGCGCGCCGGGCGCCGCATCCCTGCGGCCGGGGGACGTGCGAGCCCGGAGGCGCTCAAGGCCCCGCCTGGCCTCAGTTTCCCCTAGCTGTCAAACGGGGGGAGGAACGTGCCAGGACGCGGCCGGGCACCGGGGCTCCACCCGCGCGGTTTGCGTGCATGCGGAGGCCGGGGCCCATCTGCGCACGGAGTCAGGAGTAGGCCCTGAGCACCGCCAGCCGAGTCCCCCAAACAGACAGAAGCTGAGACCGCTCGTCCTCCTCTGGGGTCACTGCTCCCGCCTGCGTCGGCCTCCCCCAGCCCCGGGCGGCCCGCGGGGACCCTTCTCCCCTCTCTCCTGCCGCCCGGCCTCAGGACTGGCTCTGCCCGGGCCCCCCACGGCCTCCGGATGAGGAGGTGTGGCCACAGCCCTGGGAAGGGAGGGACCCCCCATCCCTCCCTCCTCCCCTCCCCCACCCGTTCTGCACCCCTTCACTTGGGTCCCCAGAACGGGCCCTGGGGCTGCCCCCTCCTCACCTTCAGGGAGCCCGGGAGGGGTCACATGACAGAAACCGTCACCCCACCACCCTGTCAGTGCTCCCTCCACCAGCCACTGCACTTCCTGTGGGGCCCAGGGGCGCAGACATGCGGGTGAGGGGGCGGGGGCGGGGTGCACGCGCCATGCGGCCAGTCAGAGCTTGGCGGGGTGTGGGAGGGTCTGCGGGGGGCTCATGGGGAGCCCTGGGCGGCCGGGGCTGGGCTGGAGATGGGCCGAGGCCCCTTATCTGCCGGGCCAGCTGGCCTGGGCGGCAGCGAGGAGGGCGGACCCCGCAACGGTCCCCTCAGCTTCCCGCCTCTGGCTTTGGCCCCGGGAGCTCGGCCAATAGCAAGCAGTGGGGGTGGGTGGGGGCGTGGGGGGTGGGAGCCCCTCGGGCTAAGGGGGTCTCCTGCTGCCTCCGCCTGCCCACTCATCCAGGGCTTCCTGCGGCTGGGCCTTGCTCCTCCCCTCTGCCTTCCGCGACCCCCGCTCGGTGCCAGTCCCACGCTGGTGCTGGGCGCACAGTTGGGGGCCGAGGGCAGTGCCCATGTCGGGGAGGAAGGGTAGGTGAGTGCCCCACCAGGCCTCAGTCAGGAGGGCTCCCCGGAGGAAGCGCCCTTGCTCGCCCTGACCCAGGGGTCCCACAGCACTAGGGCCTGGGGGCACTGGGCGACACTTGTGGTCCGCTCTGGTCTCTGAACTAGGCGCCCTGTGCGCCCCCCGCCTCCAGCCGCCCAGCCTCACTGCCCACCCCAGCCCGGCCTCCAGGCTGTCGCCCACCCGGCCCCCCAGCCTCGCGCCCCGCGGTTTCCCGGGCGCTTGGGGGGTCGCAGGCAGCAGTGGGGACAGCCTGACCCTTGCTACTGGGCCGGCAGGAAGTCGCGGAGGCCGAGGCCCGGGCGCGGGGGCTGCGCCTGGGCCGGCACCGACGCGGGCCCGGCCGGTCACGTGACGCCGCCCGTGGGCAGCGCGGCGCGGTCGGTCCCTCGGCGCCGGCCGTCGCGGCCGCGGGAGGTTCTCGGGGCGCCGCCGCCTGCTCGCTGCCGGGTGCCCCGACCTCCGGGTCAGGTGAGCGCCCCCTCCTCCTCCCGAGACAGCAGCCGGGCGGGCGCGGGGCCCCGGGAAGGCGCGCCCGGAACTCGGCCGGGCGGAAGTGCCCGGAGGCGAGGCGAGGCCAGGTGAGGCCAGGGAGGCCAGGTGAGGCCAGGGAGGCCAGGTGTGGCCAGGAGGCCAGGTGAGGCCCGGGGCCGTGCGGGTGTGACGGGGCAGGGGCGCCCGGCCCGCGCCCCCCCACCCCGCCTCTCGCCGCGCGCTCTGCAAGGGGTCCCGGGAGGGGGCCCCGAACACCCTCGGCGAGGCCTCTTGGGGGCCGCTGGGGCCCAGCCTGGGGGGGCCCGGGGGTCTGAGCCCCCAGGAGACCCCCGGAGCAGATCTGACGTGCTGGACTCCCTGCGGATCCGGCTGTGGATCCCGGGAGGTGGCTGGGGGGCTTCACCCCGCCCTCTCCTCCGCGGGTGCGCCCACAAAACAGGTCCCCTGCGCAGCTGGCCCCGGGCCGCCGGCGAGACAAAGGCCGCTTGTCCGGCGCGGTCCCGCCCCCTCGGGGCTTGGGAACGTGGGACGGTCCCTGGACTGCGGGGGGAGGGACGGTCACGGGCTCCGGGGCCGGGCAGGGGCATTTCCTGGCAGCGCCGCCCCCAGGTCACTCGCGGGCACAAGGAGGGTCTCGCCTGGACCTTTCTCGCTGCTGGACAGCGGCCCGGACCCCCGAGGGGCGCCTCCGCGCTCCCGGGCGGGGACAGCAGGAAGGCGGCGCGCCCAGCCCCCACCCTTCCTTCCTCCGCTTCCTCCTCCTCCTCCCGCCCCGCCCCGTGTGTGTGTGTGTGTGTGTGTGTGTGTGTTGGGGGGGAGGGCGGCCTGGTCGGACCCCCGTCACGGGTCTTGTGTCTGCAGATGGGCCCCAGCCCGGAGCTGCCCTAGGACCGAGGACATGGCCCAGCAGCGGACGTTTATCCTGGATGTCCCCGCGACCCCCGGGGATCAGGGGTGAGTGCCGTGGGCGGGGCTCTCCCCCGCCCCTCCCCCGCGCTGCCTTCTGAAGGGGGCTGTGGGGGCAGTGGGGGTGTGTGCTCTGGGGGCGGGGTCTGGGGTGTGGGGGCGGGAGCCGGGGGAGGGACTGTGGGCTGTGGGGGCGGGGTCTGGGGCGGGGCCCTGCGTGCCACCTCCGCCCACCTCTGTCCCCTTCTGTCCCCACTGTCCGCAGCCTGGAGCCCAGCCCCGACGACGAGGATGAGGTGCACGACTCCTTCCGGCAGCTCCTTCAGGAGCACGGCCAGTGGGCGGCCGAGGGGGACCTGGAGCTGCAGCCCAGGCGGGCCTCGGGTGAGGGGTGCTCCGGGGGTGCGGGGGGCCCGTGTCTGAGCACCTCCACACCTGCGCAGCTGAAACGGGGCACAGCCCCTGTGGGCCGTGAGAAACCTTAGAAATTCATTTAAGGGGCTGAGACAGGTGCAGGGGTTCACAGACGCCCCCTGAGCTGGGAGTCAGCCCCCAGCACAGAGCTGTGAGCACTGAGCACAGAGCCAGGAGTCAGCCCTGAGTGCTAAGGGAGCCCCCAAACCCAAACCCGAACATTCGCTGTAGGCGCCGAGAGGGCGAGGCGGGTGTGCAGGCGGAGGCGCGCGTGGCTCCCCAAACCAAACAGAAAACAAGACGTTTCCGAAGTATTTCCTTTCTGGTCCTGTGAGCACGTCAGCCTGTGCTGCGGGGATCCTGACTGCTTCCGGGGGAAGGGTCGCGGGCAGGGGTCCGCCCCACTCTAGACTGACCTCTGCCTCCCAGGTGGGGACCGCGAGACCCTCCTGGGGCCGGAGCTGGGCCCCGAGCTCAGCGCGGCCACGCTCCGCATCCTGTCGTGCATGCCCAGCCGGACCATCGGTGAGGCCCCTCCTGGCGCGGGGGTCCCGGGAGACAGGCGGGCGCTGGGCACGGGGCCTGCTGGCGGTGCTGACGGGTCCCGCACTCCCAGGCCGCAGCCGCGGGGCCGTTATCTCGCAGTACTACAACCGCACCATGCGGCTGCGGGCCAGCCGGCCCGGACTCCGCGCCGCGGGGCGCTCGGCCCGGCCCAGCCTGCGCGCCCACGACCTGGAGCTGGACCCCAGGGCGCGCGAGGAGCAGGGTGAGTGCGGGCTGCAGGGGAGGGGATGCGGGGCGGGAGGAGGGGGTGCGGGGCTGGGCTGCGAGGCCCGCGTGGGAGACGCAGACACCCCCCTCCACAGAGAAGCGTCGGCTGCTGGCCAGGGAGCTGCAGGGCCTGGCGCCGGCCCAGCGCGCGCAGATGCTGCGGTCCATGCCCCTGAGCCTGGCCGAGAAGCGTCGCCTGCGGTCAGTGCCCGGCGGGCGGGCGCGCGGGCGGGCGGGGCCGGGCACCCCTCTTTCCCGGCCTGACCCGTCCCCTCGCTGTCCCTCCCCTGCCGCAGGGAGGAGAGCCTGCCCCCCGGGGCGAAGCCGCGGGCCCGGGGCGGCCGGGGCCTGTCCTGCTGCGGCCGGCTGCTGGACGCCTGCGCCCTGGTAGGCCCCTCGCGCCCCCGCCCCGCCCCGCCCCGGGCTCCCGCACGGGGACCCCCACGGAACCTGCCGTGTCCCCGCAGGCCTCGCACGAGCTGGCCCTGGGGCTGCCGTCCGGCTGGCGGGCGCGGGCGCCCTGGCGCTACGCACTGAAGCGCATCGGGGCGCAGTTCGGCTCGAGCGCGCTCTGCTACTTCCTCTTCCTCACGACGCTGCTGCGCTTCAACGCGCTGCTGCTGCTGCCTCTGCTGGCCTTCGTGGTGGGCGTGCAGGCCGCCTGCCCGCCGCGCGCCCCCGGGCCGCCGCCCGCCTTCACCGGCCTGGAGCTGCTCACGGGCGGGGTGAGGCCGCGGGCGCGGGGCGCGGGGCGCGGGGGGGGGGGGGGGGCAGGGCGCGGCGCTGACCGCTGACCGCTGACCCCCGCTCTCCCCGCGCAGGGCCGCTTCACCCGCTCCGTCATGTACTACGGCTACTACAGCAACGCCACGCTGGGCCCGTGCGCCGCGGGCGCCGCCCGCCTGGCCTACAACATGCCCCTGGCGTACCTGCTCACCGTGGGCGCCGCCTTCTTCCTCACCTGCTTCACGCTGGTGTACAGGTAGGCCTGCGAGGGGGGTGCCCGCGGGCCTGCCGCCCCCTCGCCGCGCCGGCCCCGCGTCACCGTGCTCTGCCCGCAGCATGGCTCGCTCCTTCAGCGAGAGCTACCGCGTGGGCAGCACCCTGGGCGCGCACGCCCTCACCGCCTTCTGCGCCTGGGACTACAAGGTCACGCAGAAGTGGGCCTGCCGCCTGCAGCAGGACAACATCCGGACTCACCTGAAGGTCGTCGGCCCCCTGCTCCCCACCCTTCCTGTCCCTGTCCCCCCGGAGACCCCCAGGTGCCGCCGACGGGTGGGGCAGGGTGTGACCGTGTTCGTGCCCTGCAGGAGCTGCTGGCTGCCGAGTGGCGGCTGCGCCAGGGCCCCCGCGGCATGTGCGGGCGGCTGCGGCGGGCGGTGCTGCGGGGCGCCGCGTGGCTGCTGTGTGCGGGGCTCGCGCTGGGCTGCACCGTGGCCGTTTACTACCTCTCTGAACACATGCTCCAGGTGGGTGCGCGGCCCTGCCCGGTTCCGCCCCGGCCCCCCTTTCTGCCCGTTTCTCCGGTGTGGGGAGGAGGGGGGCCCCCGCTGCGGGAGGGGTGCAGCTTGGGGCCACCCCTCTCCCCATGGGCTGCCCCCCTGGAGCCCCCGGCCTCGCCCGGCAGTGACTGCTGACCCCGTCCCGGCAGAGCCCCGTGTCGGCCGAGCAGGCGGGCGCGCTGCTGGCTCTGCCCCTGGTCGTCTGTCTCATCAACCTGGTGGTCCCCTACCTGTTCCGCGGCCTGGCCGCGCTGGAGCAGCAGGAGTCCCCGGGGCTGGAGGTGTACGTGGCCATCTGCAGGTACGCGCGGCGGCCGGCCCGGGGCGCCCCCCACCCCGAGGCCCCGCCTCAGGCTCCCTCCCGCCCCCAGGAACCTCCTCCTGAAGATGGCCACCCTGGGCGTCCTGTGCTACCACTGGCTGGGCCGCAGAGTGGCCACCCTGCGTGACCAGGTGAGGGCGCGGGCGGGCGGGGGCGGGCCCTGGCGGGGGCGGGTCCCACGTCCCCCCCTCCACCCCCCCTCGCTGAGGGTCCCCTCTTCCTCTTGCAGTGCTGGGAGGACTTCGTGGGCCAGGAGCTGTACCGGCTGGCGGTGCTGGACTTCATCTTCACGCTGCTGGACACGCTCCTGGGGGAGCTGGTGTGGAGGTGAGGGGGGCGCTGGCCTGTCGGGAGGTGGCCGGGAGGAGGCCACAGTGCCCTCACGCCTCCTGGGACTCTTCTGGTGCACGGTCACCCGGCAGCGATGGTTCTGCGAAAGCGGGAAAGGGGGACCGGCCGCGCGGGTTTCAGCTGTAGGAAAACTGCCCTGGGGAGCCTCCGGCGGGGACCCCAGACCCCGCTCCTATGGGCGGAGCCAGGGAGGGGTGGGGGAGTGGGCAGTGCTGGAGGGACCAGGTCACCTTAGGGACCGTCCTCTGGACCCAGACTCGTGTACGAGAAGCAGCGGAAGAAGAGAGGGAAGCCCGAGTTCGACATTGCCCGGAATGTTCTGGAACTCATTTACGGGCAGACCCTGATCTGGTGAGCACCTCCCGCCCTCGTGTCGCTGCTGGAGCCCCGCCCGCGGGCGGGGTGGGGTGGGGTGTGGCCGGCCAGCCTCTGACTGCGCCCCCGGGCCCACAGGCTGGGGGTCCTCTTCTCGCCGCTGCTCCCCGCGCTGCAGATCCTCAAGCTGCTGGTCCTCTTCTACGTCAAGAAGGTGAGACGGGCCCGGGGGTCCCTGTGCCTCCGTGTCCCCTCCAAGCCAGGGGACCGGTCCAGCCGCTTAGATATGCGGGGGTGGGCCTGTGGGCGGGGTGGGCAGCAGCACGGTGGCGAGCGTCACGTGACCTCTGTCCCCAGGCCAGCCTCATGGCCAACTGCCAGGCACCGCGCAGGCCCTGGCTGGCCTCGCACATGAGCACCGTGTTCATCTCGCTGCTCTGCTTCCCCGCCTTCCTGGGCGCCGCCGTCTTCCTCTGCTTCGCCGTGTGGCAGTGAGTGGGCGCTGGGGGCGGGGCCGGGGCGGGGCCGGGGCGGGGCCTGGGCTGGGAGCCATGGGGATGGGGCCGGGGGCGGGGCCTGGGGCCGTGGGGGCGGGGCTGGGGCGGGGTCTGGGGTTGTGAGCTGTGGGGGCGGGGCCTGGGGCGGGGCCTGGGGTGGGAACCATTGGGACGGGGCAGTGGGGGCGGGGTTTGGGGGATCCGTGGGGTGGGGCCTGGGGCGGGGCCTAGGGGTGGGAGCCATGGGGGTGGGGCCGTGGGCGGGGCCTGGGACCGTGGGCGGGGTCTGGGGTTGTGAGCCGTGGGGGCGGGGCCTGGGGTGGGAGCCTTGGGGATGGGCCGTGGGTGGGGCCTGGGGCGGGGAGCCGTGGGGGCCCGTGGGGGGCCTTGTGGCTCCCCAGGCAGAGCGCCCGCCGCCTCTCCCCAGGGTGAAGCCCTCGCGCACCTGCGGCCCCTTCCGGACCCTGGACACCATGTACGAGGCGTGCCGGGCCTGGGTGCGGCACCTGGAGGCGGCGAGCCCCGGCGTGTCCTGGGTGCCCTGGGTGCACCGCCACCTGGTCGAGGACCCCTTCCCCACCTTCCTGGCGTCAGCCCTGCTCATGTGAGTGCGGGAGGCGGCGCCCCCCGCCCGGGCCCGCGGCCCCGCCTCACGCCTCTGTCCCGCAGGGCCGTCATCTACCTCAACATCCAGGTGGTGCGGGGCCAGCGCACCGTCATCGCCCTCCTCAAGGAGCAGATCAGCAACGTGAGTCCGGGGGCAGGGCGCGTCTGTGAGGGGGGCGGCCCCCAGCAGCGCCGGGGAGGGGGCACTCCACCGGTGCCTGTGGTCTGGCCCCTTCTGGCGGCGCGGGGGGTGGGGGGCAGGCGCCCTCTGCCCCTGAGAGCTGTCCCCGGCCTCAGCGTGGTTCAGGGGGACATTTAGAACCCGAGGCCGCGCACCTGGTCTCCAGTGAGGGCGCCGTGGCCGGAGGTGGCAGAGCCCAGTTGCGCTGTGGGGGCCGCGGGGGCCTCTGCTGAGCGCATGGCTGGGGGCGTTGGTGCTGCCCAGCCTGGTCACTGCTCCCAGCCCGTGTCCCCGCCGCGCTAGTGGTGGCGACGGCAGCAGGGGGGCCGGGGCCTCTCGGCTTTCCTGCCTCTGTTTGGGGGCCTCTTCGCCTGCTCCCCGCGGAGGGTCCTGCTCTGTGGTGTCTGTGTAGTGGGCGCGGGCCGGGCGGCTCAGGCCTCTGACGGTCCCTCTGGCCCTTTCAGGAGGGCGAGGACAAAATTTTCTTGATCAACAAGATTCACTCCGTCTACGAGAGAAAGGAGAGGAGCAGGTGAGGCTCGGGCGGCCCCAGGGCCCTGGCGTGCGGGCTCCCTGGAGGTCTGGGGCGGCTGAGAGGGAACTGGGACAAAACAGGAGACATGAAGGAGCCGCCCTCGGGGCCCGGCCTCCCGGTGCTCCCGAGTCTCGGGCATCCTGACCCCCTCTGGGTCAGATGCGGGGCTCCCCATCCCCCCGCCCACGTCCCCGCCAGCTGCCGCTGTGGGGTCTGTGCGGGGCCCCCGGCCTCCAGGCCTCTCATCTCCCGTGGTGACCCGCTGTGCCGCAGGGCTGGCAGGACGGAGGCTGCGGAGATGCCACCAGCTGTGCCCACCGAGAACCTGGACGCCTGGTAGCGGAGCAGGCCTGGCGCTGCGTGGTCTCTTGCTCCCTGCGGGCACCAGCTGGGTCCTGGGGCCATTCTGCTGAGCTCTCCCCTCCCCTCTCCACGCTGTGGCCGGCCTCAGTTGCTATTTATTCTGATTAAACATTTTTCTTTTGCCAAGCGGCCTGTGTCCCGGGAGCCCGGCTGATGGGCGTCTGCAGCCTCTCCTTGCGCCAGGCTTGGCAAGTGGCTGCGGAGCCCCTGGTGCCCACCACAGGCCTGGCCCAGGGCCTTTGTGGACCCCTGCGCAGTAGGACAGGTCGGGCCCACCCAGGGGCTGGTCTCTCAGAGGCCCTGGCAGTGGAGCCTGTGGTTCTGGACACTGTTGAGCTGAGGTGGTCACAGCCCAGTGTCCAAAGTCAGGACCTGTAGTAGGTCCTGGCAGGAAAAAGGGTCAGTGTTGGATGTAGCCAGCTGGCTGCCCGACCTCCTTCACCCCTGAAATCAGCCCTAGGATTTGCTCCTGTATTGGCGCCCTCTCTGGGTCAGAGGTCACCTGGCACCATGGGCTGCTGCGGGGGACACAGCTCCTGGGCTGTCAGGACCCCCGGCGACACGGCCAGCGCGGGGTGGCTGGTTGGGAAAGGGTGAGACTGGCCTTGCTCTTCCCCTCAGTCCCTGTCATGGGCCCATTCACCAGCCTCTGACATGAGGATGAGGCACCAAGGAGCCGTGAAGGGTGTGGCCAGGGCCTGTTCCCGTAGGTCACGGCCCCTTCACAGCCCCTGGTACGCCTGCAGGCTGCGGCGCTGGACGAGGCCCTGAGCTTCCTGGGAAGAGCCACAGGCCTGGGCCCCCGGCCGGGGCTGCGGGGGGCTGCGGGGGCCTGCAGCTCTGGCGGCCACGTCCTCCCCAGCGCCCGTTGGGAGGTGCGCAGACACCAGCTGCAGGGCACAGCCACGAGCCAGGTGTGCCAGGCTGGCCAGCGGCCCGACGCCAACGAGAGCCTTGCTCCTGCCACTCACGCTGCTGCCAGGCCCCAGTGCCAAGGGTGCGGCTCGTGGCCTAATCCCTAACCCACCTACGTGCCGGGGCCCCTGCTCCATTCCCGGGCTCTGGGCTGTACTTGGCGTCTGTGGTGACAGGCCCGAGGCAGCGCTGGTCCCTCCGGGGCATCTGCAATGTGCCATGGCCAGTCCTGGGGCTCAGGGTGCCTGTGCCCTGCTGGGGAATGGGCGGTCGACCCCCATCGCCGTACCCGTTCCCCTGGCATCTTTCCTGCTCGGACTCCAGCCCGTGCCGTGGCTCCGGGCTGGTGGGGCTCCGGCACGGTCGCCTCTCGTGTGGGCCACGGGAGCAGCAGCTGGCACAGCAGCGGTGGGACGCAGGCGCTCCTCAAAGCAACGTGGCTGCAGGACATGCGAGAAGCTCCGAGTCCCGGGGCCACAGCGAGTCCAGCGGGGAGGGCGCTTGCCGTGCACACAGCTGACCCACTTCCACCCGGGCACCCCCCACATGGTCCCTGGCACCTGCCAGGAGTGATCCCTGAACTCAGCCGGAAGCAGGCACGGATGGGTGTGCCAACGACCAAAAGCACCCGGGGGCCCTGCACGACTCAGGCAGGAAAATGCCAAGATCTCGAGGGAAGGGCACGGACAGTGGAGGGAAACCAATGAGATCTGTCTTTGAAAAATTAAAAAAAAAAAAAAACAACAAAAAACCCAAAACCAACCCATTTATTTGAACAGCCAAGAAAAAAATTGCAATTTATTAAGATTCAACAAAGCGTTGTACTTGTGGAAGCAACTTTCGGTGCATGTTCTTCAACAATCACATTCTATGAGGAGAAACATTAAGAGCCACAAACTTGCTTTTTTAATCTCAGAGTTACAGACATCTTTAATTCAAAAGAAACGGTCAAAAAAAAAAAAACAAAACACCCCCGAAAACTCCCCCCCAACCCAACGAAAAAACAAAACCAGATTCTTCCACCCCCAATTTTAAAGTCTCAGGAGTTTGACAACTCCGTGCTCACCCGCGGGCGCAGGTGCCCGGGGTGGCGAGCTGCGACTCAGGGGCGCCTAGCTACCAACACTACTCACTCGGGAACAGAAGCCTGGAGCCCAGTTTGTGCATAGTTCATGATCCTCTAGAAAACCAGCTTTTGTTGATCTGCAAAACCTTGCAGGACCTTTTTTTTTAAAACTTTTTAAAAATTTTTTATATTTTTTTCTTTTTTTCCTTTTGATAAAACCATTAAAAAGCTAATTAAAAAAAATGTAATGCACAAATTTCCTGATCAGGCAGGCAGGGAGCACAATGTTCATATATATATATATTTTAAAACATACTTGAGGGTATGTTACTCCATTGTCTTTCTTTCTTGCAAAACAATCAAAACATTGATCATTTTTTTTTTTAAAACATAAAGCAATTTTTAATATATAAAGCACTCTTCAAACATCTATTTCTTTTGAGTCCGTTATTTGGTAAATATGTAACTGCTACACATTAGAGATTAGGGATTTTTCTTCTTTGTGTGTTTTTTTTTCCTCTTTTTTCATTTTTTTCTTTTTCTTTTTTTTGTTGGTTTTTTTTTTTTAAATAACATCTTCAGTGCTAGGAGTCGGGTTTAAAAATACATGACTGGTCGGGGCTGCCCTCGGAACCGGCCTTCCTGAGAGGGCAGCGCCTGTGCAAGACAGCGGCGCGGGCGGCGCGGGCGGCAGGTCGCGGCGTGGCGGGGACTGTCCGATCCCGGGCTCTGGAGTAGCGCATCTGCATTCTGAAAATAGGCTCTTTACCACGGAAGTCTTTTTTTTTTTTTTTAATTCCTTTAAAAAACATTTTTTAAATCTTAAAGTCTGAAGGAGAAAAAGGTCTGTAAACAGGTGGGCGCCCGCAGCCGAGCGCCACCACCAGTCCAAGTGCTCGTTCGCGTCCCGCCGCGGGACGTGCATGTCCACAAGGGTCTATGGCCACAGTCCAGCGACGGCCCCTCCTCTCCGCCTCCGCTCCCCGGCGCGCCCACGCGGGCAGAGTCCTGGAGTAAACATCGACACGGGGCCGCCCGCGTGGGCCCGTGGCTGGAGGGCGCGCGGCCACTCAGTGCAAAGGGGCCGCCGAGGGCTCGCAGGCGCCCGAGCGCGCCGGAGAAGGTATACTGCATCGCGGGGGGCCCCGGCCCGCCGCCCGCGCGCGCCCCGCGCACACGCGCGCCCCGCGCGCACACGCGCACGCACACGCGCGCGCAGGCTCCGCCAGGCCTGCCCTCGCGCGGCCCGGGCGCGCGGGCGGGCGGAAGGTGTTCACATTTCATTATTGGCCTGCTGGGTTCAAGTATTTGCATGTTTGATATGTCTTTTCTTTTTTAACTTTTAAAAAATAGTTTTTTTGGGATAAAAAATGACATGAAGAAGTAATGAAACAAGGGACATGTGCACGGGCGGCTCTGTGGGGACGAGGGCTGGGCGCGCCCTCAGCGAGGGGCACCCGGCCGCGGTGCCCCTGGAAATGTGCATAATCGTCACCGGCCCCCTCCCGCCCCGCCCCCACAGAACCCCCTTTCCAGCCCAGGATCTGAAAAGTGCCCTTCATGATAGAACTATTCTAAGCAGCTTTTATACTTAAAAAAAAAAATCAAAAATGACACACACCAGACAAACGTAAGACAACACAAAATCAAAAGCTGTGAGAGGTCCTGTCTCCGCGCAGGCCACGCGCCGGGAGCTCGCCTTCGGGCTGGCCCTACATGGACTCGCCGCTGAGCAGGTCCCCGGGGAGCAGCGTGTTCAGGGGGGTGGGGCTTCCGATCACTCTGCCGTCGTCCGTGCTGGGGGGCCCCCACAGGCTGCTCGAGTACTGGGGGACCCCGCCCCACAGCAGGTCGCTGCTGCCCTTGCCGGCCAGGCACGGGGCGTTCCAGTGGCCAGCGTCACTCCGGACCAGGCCGTGGGAGCTGCCCGAGGTGCCCAGCCGCGTCTGGCCGGCGCCGGTGCTGGACTGCCAGCTGGAGGTGGGAGGCAGGGCCTGGCCCTGGGCTAAGAAACGGTTCACTTCTTCCTCACCAGCAAACTCCGCCAGGATGGTGGTGTTCCCCAGGACACACCTAGAAGAGCAGGGCACTGGTCAGACACCTGTTCACTAGAAGCACGAACACGGAGGCACCTTTGCGGGGAGTGGGGGGAGGCGAGGGGGGACAGATGATACCGCGGCAGCCGTGGCTCGGGCCAGCTCTGGACACCCCAGCAGCACCGGGGCCAGGTCAGTCCTTGGAAAGCAGCCAGCACGGGGAGACACACACGTGAGGAATGTCACCCTGCTCCAGAGCACGGGCATGGAGGGGATGCTCCCTGACGCACTGTGGAGGCCAGCTTCATGCTGCAAGCAAGCCCAGTGAAGACGACAAGGAAAGGAAACGACGGATCACAATTCACCACAGTATCCGCCAACTGGAAACAGTAGCACATTAAAAAAAATATCCGCCACAATCCTGAGGCCAGAGGCCAGCACAGTGGGGAGGGCGTTTGCCTTGCACGCGACCAACCCGTGTTCGATCCTCAGCATCCCAAATCCCCGAGTCCTGTCAGGAATAATAACTGAGTGCAGAGCCAGGAGACCCCTGAGCATCGCTGGGTGTGACTCCAAAAGAAAAAAATATGTAGGGGCTGGAGTGATAGCACAGCGGGGAGGGCGTTTGCCTTGCATGCGGCCGACCCGGGTTGGAATCCCAGCATCCCATATGGTCCCCTGAGCACCGCCAGGGGTGATTCCTGAGTGCAGAGTCAGGAGTGACCCCTGTGCATCGCCGGGTGTGATCCCAAAAGCAAAAAAAAACAAAAACAAAACCCACCAAAAAAGAAAAAAATATGCATACACCACAAGCTCCCGGAAGAGAGTGATGCAGTCTCCTGCCCCCGTGCCTGTCTTCACTGGGCCCCTCGGAGGGGGGCGGGTTGAGTCTCTCTCCCCACCCTGAGCAGAGCCTGGCAGCTGAAGACCTCTGGAACCCAGCCACAACCATGCTCAAGGCCCCTCTCCACATGCTCGGACAAGCCTCACGCATGAAGGAAGTGGCAGAGCCCAGGTATGTGGGACCCGGGGCTGAGACCTCCAAGCCTGCTCGGATTGGGACTGGGCCTCCTCCACCCAGACCCCCATTTTCCAGTAGCTTGGCAGCCACACCCACAAACTGCCCAGAGCAATGGTACAGCAGGCAGCGCACTTGCCTTGAAGTCAACCCGGGTTCCACACAGGATCCCGAGTCCCACCAGGAGTGACCCGAGGGCAGTTAGGAGTGACCCAGGCCAGGTGTGGCCCCCAAATCCAAAGCAAAACAAAAAATTGGAATCAAGAACTCTTACCACTCAGTAGCAACAAAAAGGAGAACCCGAAGGGTCTGAATGGACATTTCCCCAAGACGCCCAGAGACGGCAAACAGCCACATGCACAGGCGCAACCAAGAAACCTCCAGGCCCGAGCCGGGACCCAGCGGCCACGGATGCAGATGGTGGGAAGGGACCCTGCATACTGCTGGGGGTGGAGGCTGTGGCAGCGACTACGGCAAGCAGGATGGAGGTGCCACAGGAGGGTTGGGGCCTCCACACATGCCCATCTGGGTCGGACCCCCAGCCCCACAGCCCTGGAGCGGCAGGGACTGAGCCCTGGGCACAGAGCCAGGAGGAAGCCCTGACAAAATCCCTGGGGGATCGGCAGGAGGGGTCAGCGTCAAGAGCGGCTCTCGGACGCAGGGCAAAAGCACAGAAGGGAACGGCACTCATGGCCGCAGATGCGCAGTGGGGGTCATGGAGAGGACCCCGTGTGGCCATACCCTGTCATGGCAGGGGGACAGGGAAGGACAGTTCTGGGCCTCCAGCTCGGTGGGGAGGTGGGAGATGAGGAGTGAGCGCTGGAGGCGGCTGCCCAGCAGGTCCAGCCGCGACAGGAGGGGCCTTGGCCGCCTCGCCCTGGGCTGGTGAGCCTGTGCGCCGGGACGGGGTACCAGCCCGGGGTGCCCTTTCTGAGTGGGTCACACTGCTGGGCGCTCAGGAACGTGCCCTGGGCCTGTGTCAGGAGTGGCCCCTGGTGGGGACAGTGCTCAAGGCCGCTGTGCCCGTCTACTGTCCCTCCAGCCCCCAAACAGCGGGAGGCTGAAGCAGAACCCAGAGGAGCGCCGGGCTGGGGACACAGCGCAGGGCAGGCGCGGCCGCGCTTCACCCGGGTCGGGTCCCAGAGCGGGGCCAGGAGTGGCCCAAGTCACATGCAGACCCCCAAAACAAACTCGTCCCGGCGAGAGCAGCACCACGCTCCTGGCCCACCTTGCTGGCCTCCTCTGCGCCATCTCCAGCTGGGCAGGGCCAAAGCCCGCCCGCTGCTCGGCCCCCACTGCAAGCAGCTGTGCCGGCTCCCGGCCATGGTGTGGTGCCCTGGGCGCCGTGGATGCTGTGGGTGCTGTGGGTGCTGTGGGCACTGTGGATGCTGCGGGTGCTGTGGATACTGTGGATGCAGGGGATGCTATGGGTGCTGCGAGTGCTGTGGATGCTGCGGGTGCTGTGGGTGCTGTGAGTGCTGTGCATACTGTGGGTGCTGTGTATACTGTGGGTGCTGTGGATACTGCGGGTGCTGTGGATACTGTGGGTGCCGTGGATACTGCGGGTGCTGTGGATGCTGTGGGTGCTGTGGGTGCCGTGGATACTGTGGGTGCTGTGGATACTGCGGGTGCTGTGCATACTGTGGGTGCTGTGGGTGCTGCGGATACTGCGGGTGCTATGGATACTGTGGGTGCTGTGGGTGCTGTGGATACTGCGGGTGCTGTGGGTGCTGCGGGTGCCGTGGATACTGTGGGTGCTGCGGGTGCTGTGGATACTGTGGGTGCTGTGGGTGCCGTGGATACTGTGGGTGCTGTGGATACTGCGGGTGCTGTGCATACTGTGGGTGCTGTGGGTGCTGTGGATACTGCGGGTGCTGTGGGTGCTGCGGGTGCCGTGGATACTGTGGGTGCTGTGGGTGCTGTGGATACTGCGGGTGCTATGGATACTGTGGGTGCTGTGGGTGCTGTGGATACTGCGGGTGCTGTGGGTGCTGCGGGTGCCGTGGATACTGTGGGTGCTGCGGGTGCTGTGGATACTGTGGGTGCTGTGGGTGCCAGCTGCGGGGCACAGCGAGGGACCCCCAAAGCGTGTGGTGGTCCAGTGCGGCAGTGTGGTACTCTGGCGTGCTGACCCCTCGGCTGTGGCCAGCAGGAGCTGCTGGGAGGGGGTGCCCGGGGTGGACAGGCCACTGTCCCGCAGCCCCTGCCAGAGAGCGGCCCTCTCCTCTCGCGGGCACTGCCTGCCGAGCTGGCCCTGGCTTCACCGCCCCAGGATGTGCCCGCTCTGGGCTTAAAGGGCCCTTGAAAGAAATGCTCAGGTGAAAACGAGGCCACGGCAGCAGACTCCGGTCCACAGACTGTCCTCAGAGGGGACGGGGCTGGGGAGAGTGCGGGAGCAAAGGCCGCGCACACCGCAGGCACCTCGAGGGTCCCCAGCACTCCCGGGAGTGGTCCCCGAGCAGAGCCAGGAGTCAGTGGAGGAGGATGGGAGGCCACAGGCAGACCCGGACAGAAAGACGCAGGTGGGGATGCTGGGGCAGAGCTGTCCCCGTCAGCGTGCCCAGGGCAGGCACGTACATGTGTAGGGACTTCTGGGCCTTGGCGGCCTCCTCCTTGGAGCTGTAGCGGACCACGGCGTTGCCCTGCGTCAGGTTCAGGTGGAATGTGATGAGAGGCCCGTGCTGCAGACACAGCGTCCGCAGCGTGGAGCCGTCAATCTGCGGGGGAAGCGGAGCGTGGGTTTCAGGGGGCCTCCGGGAACGGGGCACCCAGCCCGAGAGGTGACACCTCTCCCGTCCCTGTGTCTGCCTGGGGCAGAAAGCCCTCCTGTGGTCTCCCCCGTGCCCAGCCCCCCAGCCCCGAGAGCCATTTCCAGGCCCAGTGCTGGGAAAGCGAAATATTGTGTTTTCATTTCCAGCTGTTTCAACGGCTTCATTTACGCATGCCGGGGCCCGTGATGTATGACCGGGTGTGGCTGGCGGCGTGTCGTGTCCTCCTTCCGGCACGGGGACAGGCGCAGAAGGCATTTTAAACCACAGGGGGCAGGAAGTCCACAAGGCACTGGACTGGGCGGCCTGCTCGCCACTGCCCGGGTCACCTCTGCTCGCACCCCCACCCCCGCGCGGCGGGTACCTGGGGCGTGAGGTTGCGGAGAACCAGCCAGCTGCTTGCTCTGCCTGAGGTGTCGGTGCTCCAGGCGGAACCTGCGGTGGCCGGGAGAGGGTCCTGTCATCACGACCCCCGCAGCCCGGGCTCTGGGCGTCTGTCTGGGCTGAGGGGAGTTGGGCTGGGCTGCACCCAGTGAGCTCAGGGCTCCCGAGGATCCTGGGAGGCCCAGGCCCAGTGCTCCGCTGCGAGCGTCAGACCCTCGCGCAGGCCTCCCCGCCTCTCTGTCTCTGGGGGGAGGGGTGCGGCTGGGCTGCCTGGCTGTGCTCGGGGAACCACACGGGTGCCAGGAACTGAACCCGGGCTGGCCCCCAGGACGGGACTGTCACGCACCCGAGGAGTAGGAGCTGGTCCAGCCGAGGGGGCTGGCTCCCCAGGTGGAGGAAGGCTTGGGGGTGGTCAGCCCGGGGGGAGGCCGCGTGGGCGCCGAGTTCCTGGGCACCTTCCACAGCTCGTGCGACAGCGAGGCTGGCGTGTGGGAGGCGGGGCCGGAGGACCACGTGGACTTAATGTCTGACAGTTTCCCTGGAGGCGGAGGAGAGGGGCATGTGGTCACTGCGCCGCGAGGGCCCGGGCGGCCAGAGCCCCGGGCAGAGGCTGGTCACCGCCCACGACACCAACGCCAGCACGCCCGTGTAGCTTTCCCACCTGCCCTGAGCCCGCGGGAGGGCTCGTGGTCTGGCCGCAAGCGTGTCGGGACACGCCGGGACAGGCAGGCCCCAGCCTTGGCCGAGCCCCGTTCTCTGCGCACCCCTGCTCCTGCTAGGGAGGCAGGCCCGCGGGCACAGGGCAGGGTGGGTGCCGCCCCCCTTCCCGTCAGGCCGCCCGGGCGGGGCTCCGCGCACCTGCAGTGCTGGGTGCTGGCGCCAGGCTGCTGAAGGGGCGACCGTAGGCGGGGGCGCTGAGCGGCCAGGCACTGGAGGAAGGCAGCGCGGCGCTCGGACACGACGGCGGGGACGAGCCTGCGGGGACAGGCGGGGCCGGGCTCAGTGCCGCCGTGCGCGGACCCCACACGGGGGCACCGGGCATCTGCTCTCCCACGCGGCTCGAGGCAGGGGAGCCAAGAGCCTGGAGCTTCGGGGCCGCAGGGGGCGGTGCTGGTGGTCCCGGCGGCCCGGCACGCCAGGCACCGCCCCCTCGCCAGGGGCCAGCTTGGCCTCTCTCGATGGCCAGGGGCCGGCCCGGTGTTTCAGGTGGAAAGGTGCTCACTGGAAAGCACCATGGTGAGGAGGCAACCGCACAGCCTACGGCTTCTGAGAAGACGCCTGGGTGAGTCCAGGGAGGACAGTGTGTGCTGACCCGCCGCCACCGCGCCCTTGCTGCCCAGCGCCCTGGCACCTGCTCACACCGGGCCCCGTGGCGAGAGCAGGCCTGGGCGGGGCCCCGCCCCCACCTCGCCTCACCTCCACTCTTGAGGAGGTAGCGGTTGACATCTTGGATGGTGGTATTGATGGTGGGCCCGGTGGGGACGCTCCCAGGAGTGACATCAGGGTCGTTCTCGGGGTCTATGTTCTGAAGTCCTTTCCATGGAACTCCAGGATGGAACTCTGGAATTTCCAAATGGAAACCAAAATGAGTTCAGGGGGCCGGCAGTCGGCTCCCAGGGCGGGAACACAGGCTCGCTTCTCGGGGCCCCAGGATTGCTCCCGGGCAGGGGGAGGGTGGTCCCTGAGCACTGCTGGGCGTGACCCCCCCACAGACAGCGGAGCATGAGGCTGGTGGCATCACTTCACAGTGATTTATGGATTTCCTCAGTCTGGGGCTTGGAATACGGTGCTGGGGACGGGCCCAGGGGCCTGCACTCGGGCCTGGAGATGAGACGCAGGGGCCCATTTCTGCTCTAGACTCCCGTGAGCCATCTACTCCTGCGGCACAGGCTGAGGAGGGGACGTCTGTGCCGCAACCCCTCCCTCTCCTTCCTTTGGGGCAGGCCGCCACCCACACCCCGTTATCACCCACGGGAAGGGCCACGGCGCTGTCCGCTCCTCTCACCTGGGGGCCAGCTGACACTGGAGCCGTTGGAGATCTTGTCGCTGTCGGATTTGGCACGGGACCAGCTGTGGGGGACAGCCCCTGGAGGGCTGGCTGGTGACTCACTGCTCTGGATTAGGTCGTACCGGCTATAGGAGTCTTCCATGGAGGACTTAGATGGAGGCCCGATGCTCAGGCCTCCGGGGATAGCACCTGGGGGAAGCGGACCCAGGAGAGTGAACGGCTGGCCCGGGGAGCACCCACGGGCCTCCGAGAAGGGACTATTGTGCTTCCAAGACTAGGATCTCTGACACCCTCTTTCGGTCCTGAGCTGCCCAGTCACCCCCCAGGATCTGGCTTGGCTGCTGCGGTCACTCATGCGGGGGTTTGTCTCAGGCCCTGCCTGGGGGCCCAGAGGCCCTGACACAGACAGACGGGCCCGAATGACCAGCAGCCTTCCTGCACAAGTGACCACTAGGCATTTTCCCGTTAGGACCCTCCGTGCCAGGAAACGCCTCTGTAACTATGGCACCGCCTGTGCTGGGAATATCTCTTTAGGAGACCCCTCCCCTCACCGGGGGCTTCCCTGCCTTCCTTCCCTGCCTTTTTATTTTTGGACCATACCCGGCCATGCTCAGGGCTTACTCCTGGCTTTGCACTCAGGAATCACTTGGGGGTGCTTGGGAGACCACATGGGGTGCCAGGGACTGAACCCAGGTCAGCCAGGTGTTAAGGGAAACGAATGCCCTGCCCGCGGTTCTATAACTCTGGTCCCTCCTTTCACTTTCCTTTGATCAAGTTTTTTTTCCCTGAATTTAACTGTCATTGTCATTCCATTGCTAATCGATTTGCTCGAGCGGGCACCAGTAACGTCTCCGTCGTGAGACTTGTTGTTACTGTTTTTGGCATATTGAATACGCCACCGGTAGCTTGCCAGGCTCTGCCGTGTGGGCGGGACACTCTCGGCAGCTTGCCGGGCTCTCTGAGAAGGGCGGAGGAATCGAAGCCGGGTCGGCCGCGTGCAAGGCAAACGCCCTACCCGCCGCGCCACCGCTCCAGCCCCCGGAGTGATCGTATAGGACAGCAGCAGGTAGGGAGGGTGTTTGCCTTCCACGCGGCCGACCCGGGTCAATCCTCACGCCCGTGTGGTCTCTGGGCACTGTCGGGAGGGCATCCCCAGGCTCTGGAGGAAGCAAACCTAACCGCGACTGCCGCGCCCGACACTGCCGACGGTGGCCGCCAGCGCCGCCCCTTCCCCCCGCGCCTGCCTCTCTGCTCACCGCCAAGCTATCAGAGAAAACCTCGCTCCAGAACACAACGCCCCCCCGCCCCGCGGCGCCACAGCGGACCGTCCTCGGGGCCATGGGGCACTGGGGACAGGCCTGGGCAGCCGGCACCATCCGCGCTCGCAGCAGGGGCTTCCCGAAGCTCACCCCCCGCAGCTGGGGCCTTAGGGCCTCCGTCTTGGGACCTCTCGGTTCTGCTGTGGCGTGGGGAGGTCACGGCACACCATGAACCAGGCTCAGGGCCTGAAGTGGGCCGCGGGCGGGACGTACCATGCTTGCTGGGGTTCTGGTCGAGGGGAGCAGCACCGGTCAGGTTATCCATTGGGCTGGGGTGTGTCCACTGAGGGAGGCGTGACTGGGACTGAGGCGGGTCCTTCACCGACAGCCCCCCACTCATGTCCATGCTGCTGACATTCACGTTTGGGTTGAGTCCAGCTGCGGAGAGAGACGGCTCAGGCTGCTGCGGTCCCGGGGAACTTCCTGGGCCGCCCCGAACACCACTGTGTCCTGACAGGTTTGGCAGCCCCCGAGGTGCGGCAGGCCCAGGGCAAAGGGCCGGGGAGCGAGGAAGACCAAGGACTAATCAGCGCTAACATCCTCCTGAGGTTCCTCAAAGCCACAGAAAAACGGCCCAAGTCCAGGTAAGAGGGAAAAACTCTTCCATCCTCAGGAAAGAAACTGGCCAGATCCCGGGGCCCGTACGACAGGACGGCCAGGAGGGTGCTTGCCTTACGTGCGGCTGGCAAGACTCTGACCCCTGGAACCCGGATAGTCTCCTGGGCCCGCCAGGAGTGATCCTTGAGCACAGAGCCAGGAGTCCTGCGAACCACAGGGTGTGGCCCCGAAAACCAAACCAAAACAAAGAATCTCACCGACCAAACCGGTCCCAGAGTTCCCCAGAGCCACGCCCTGGTGGGGGAAGGCTCGGCGCACGGCCGGTCGCCCAACTGGGAGCTGTGGGGGGTGTTCTCTGGAGGGAACTGCCCAGTGCCCGCCCCTCTGTCGCTAAACTCAGGGATCACTCCCAGAATGGTCAGGTGCCAGGGGCGGAACCCGTGCTGGCCACACACACAGCAAACGCCTCGCGTGCTACGCTGGCCGAGTCCCCTCAACCTGCACCCCGGCGTCAGCTCAAGGACGAGGCTCCCTCCAGGGCTCACTGCAAGCTTCAGCCCGGCCTTGGTGCCCTGGCCTGCTTGCGAGCCGGGTGCTGCTGTGTGCCGCTCGCGGAGCCCGGGGGTCTGACAAGCGCCCACCCTGAGCTCTGGCTGTGGTAGGAGCAGCTCTGTGGGGGACTGCGGGCGGTGAGCCACGACCAGACTCGGACCCTTTCCTCACCTGGCTTCCGTCTTTGGGGCACACTCGGTGTTGCTCAGGGGACCCTAACAGGACGCTGGGGATCTAACCCCGGTCGCCCTTGTGCAAGGCCAACGCCCTCCCACCAGCTCTTGCTCTGACGCTGCAGAATGTTCTTCCACTGACTGCGCGCCCACAGTGCTCTCTCCCTCAGCTGTCCAGGGGAATGCGGCCCGGGGCTCATATGAGCCTGTGTCAGCGGCCTTGGGGCTGGGTTCCCGCCACTCACAGGGCCTTGGCCCTGCCCTGCCCTCGGGTGCGTAGCTGGTGGACAGAGAGCCCCAAGTGCCGCCTGCACCCGCCCCTTCAGTTCACGTGTGGCTTCCTGCACTCGGGGTGAATGCACCTGCCCTGGGACTTGGGGTCTCCTGGCCCCAGGATGCTCTGACCCCAGCTCCACTCCTGCAGATGGGCCTGAGGCGGCAACAGAGGGCGGGGCCACGGCGGGAGGGTCTCACCGAGCGGGTAAGGAGCGAAGGTGCTGGGCGGGGACGGCTGCTCTTTGGTCTGCAGGTCCGGGAGGCCGGGGGCCGGGGGGTGCGGGGGGAAGCTGTCGGCGGCCGGCTTGCCTGCAGAGGGGTGCAGAGACAGGTGCGGCGGGGGCGGTGGCTTCACGAGCAGGGCCTGGGCCAGCTGGCGCTGGTGCTGCTGGATCTGCTGCTGCAGGTTAGTGATTGTGCGCGCGACCTGGGTGGGGGGGGGACACGGCTGCAGCCACGGCGGGACCAGGCCCTCTCGCAGCCGCGGCCCCCCGCCAGCGACCCTTGGCTGCGAGCCCCCGGGAGACCTACTTGCTGCTCCTGCTGTCTCATGGGTCCGGAAACATTCCGCTGGGCCTGTAGCATCTGCTGCTGGATTTGTAAACGTTGGTACGCCTGCGGACAGAGGGACGGGCCCTTTGAGAAAGCACCAGCCAGCGGCTGCCCTCTGAAGCACCCGGGAGAAGAGGACCACGGCCTCTGCCTCCCGGCTTCCTGCCCCGCTATGCTCTCCGGGAACACGAGGCACTCGACAGGAGGACTGTCTCTGGAACCTGAGCCTAGGTCTGACTTCGGGGGTGAGGCCGCGTGGAGGCGGCTGCCGGGCTGGAGCCACACGCCAGGCAGCAGGGGGCCCGGGCTTGGCTTTGTTTCCTGGCCACACCGAGGGGGCTCTGGGCCACCACGGGGAATGCTGGGGATTCAAACTAGGCGTGGCGGCACACAAGGCGAGTGTCTGGCGAACACCCCCGGGGAAGCGGGGCCCATGCTGATCTCGGTCACTGGTGCAGGGGCGCGGGGTGGCACCCACACCCCCGCAGAACTGGCTAAAATGCCCGTGGGGCTTTCAGTGCAGGGATGCAGAAACTGTGCCCACCGGACAGTTAAGCAATGTTCCTTGAGGCTGGAGGAAGTACTGTGGGGATCCCTGAATGCAGCCGACCTGGGCTGGGTCCCACATACTCCAGGGCCCCCAGCGGAGTCGGGAGGAAGCCCTGCACGCTGCTGCGGGGAAACCAAACCCGAGGCCGGCGACAGAGCACAGCGGGCAGGACACCTGCCGAGCACAAGGGTCTGACTCGGGTTTGCTCCCGGCATCCCATTCGGTCCCCGGAGCACTGCCAAAAGCAGTTCCCGAGAGAAGAGCCAGGAGTAATCCCCGAGCACTGCCAACTGTGGCCCCCAAACAAAATCAAACAAAAAGACCCCAAAAACAAGGTTATTAAAATATTAATTCAGGGAAATAATTTTGGCAAGAGAATTTGCTAAAATAGAATCCGAATAAAGAAAAACTTCATTAATCTTTAAATTATGGAGAAATAAAATACTTAAGTGTATCCTTATTAGCCCTAAAACCTCAGCAGCAAAACTTGACTCTACCAATATTTCTGAATAAAAACAAATAATCTGTTTCTAAAACAGAGCAAACACAATTCATTGTTTTCTCAGTCTTTACAGGGGCAATGACAGGTATAGATAAGAGAAGTTTCTAGGGGAGAGGGCACAGCAGGCAGGGTGCTTGCCTCACACGTGACCAACCTGGGCTTGATCGCTGACACCCACAGGGTCCCCTGAGGCCCGTCAGGAATGGTCCCCGAGAGTCATGGTACCCACATCCTTTAAACACCACCGGTGTGGCCTACGACAAACACAACCGTAACTGGCGTTTTAAAGCCTAGTGTCTGAAACCGTGGACTGGGATCCCCACACAGGGGCACCTGCATGAATGTGAGGCTGGTCATGAAAAACATCTTAAAAATTAACGTTTGCTGTCAGCAGATGTTGGACTGAACACCTACTTCATATACTCACAGCCCCAGGGTATGGAAAGTTTCTCAGGCAGATGGGGTAACCTGTGAGAGAAAGTACCACGTGGATGGGACTTTCCCCCTCCCCCCAAACATTAATTACATTACACTTCCCTAGAAATTCAGAGAGAAGTTTTTTTGTTTGTTGTTTGTTTGTTTTTGGGTCACACTTGGTGATGCGCAGGGGTTAGTCCTGGCTCTGCACTCAGGAATTACTCCTGGCCGTGCTCAGGGGACCATATGGGATGCTGGGAATCGAACCCGGGTCGGCCACGTGCAAGGCAAATGCCCTACCCGCTGTGCTATCTCTCCAGCCCTCAGGAACTACTCTTGGTGGTGCTGAGATACCAGGGATCGAACCCAGGTTGGTCGCGTGCAAGGCAGACGCCCTACATGCTATCCTATTGCTCTGGCCCTCAGAGAGTTTGAACGCTGCATGAAAGTTAACTCTCTCTCTCTCTCTCTCTCTCTCTTCTCTCTCCTTCTCTCTCTCTGTCTCTCTGTCTCCCTGTCTCTCTGTCTCTGTCTCTCTGTCTCTGTCTCTGTCTCTCTCATGCATCCTTCATGGGATTCTGAGAATTACCCTGGGCAACAGCTGTGTGGTCACGCTGGGAAGCTGGATGAGGAAGGTGAGAGCTCAGGTGAAAAGCCCAGTGATCCCCGGTGTCTCCCTATGTCCCCAGAAAACCGCCAGGAGTAACCCTGAGATTGCTGGGTGTGGCACCCCAGCCCCGCCCCTCCAAAATCCCTCCCAATTCTTTCTGTTGAAATTGTCTTTGTCCACAAGCATCCTTGTCATCGTGATTTTCAAAGAATAAGGCCAGGCTAAACCTCCGCTATAAGACCATGCAGGAGTCCCAGACCTACACCTTCAGCCATCTAAGCTGGTCTTAGAAATGCTGGTGATAAATCAAAGAAAACCCCCAACAAAACAAAATAATAAAGTGTCTTGAGTTCTGGAGCCACACCCAGCGGTGCTCAGGGGTTACTCCTGGCTCAGTGCTGAGGCTGCTCCCGGAGGTGCCTGAAGGACCACACGGTGCTGGGAACCGACCCCGGTGGCTCCTGGAAAGAGGCCACCCCAAGCCAAGTGCCCGGCTGCTTCTGATCCCTCCGGCCTGTCCCTGACAGCGCGTTTCGGGGCGCGAGGGCGGGAGCGAGGGCGCGTCACTCACCAGCTGCAGCTGATAGAGCTGGTTCAACATCGTCATATGCTGAGGGTTAATTGGCGAGGTTAATAGTGCAGGGTTCAGACCAATGTTTTTTGCTGCAAACTGCAAAAGCTGTGCTTGAACCTGTTGGACACAAAGGGAACCGTCAGGGTCTCTCGGGTGGATGACATGGCACACACGAGGCCTCACGGGGTCCAGGGCCACTGCACGTTCCCAGACCTCGGAGCGTGAGGGAGAGAGAAAGGAAGACGAGAGACTGGCTTCCTCCCGACATGGCGACGAATGGCCATTTTTCCAGGCTCCGGGTTGCTTCTGCCCAGTGAGGACTATGTGGGCGTGTAGGACCCAACGGGCAGGTCGCCCACCAGCCTTATCATCCCTGGCTGCAGGGGGCATCCCGGACCCAATCCCGGGGCCACAATAACCCCAAGTCCAGTTTCCAAGCTGGTGGGAGCAGACACGCATGTCTGTGGAGCGTGCGCTGCTGCAGCTCTGGGCTGCCCTGACCTCTCTGCGGAGGCCTTCCGTCTGGGTATTCTTCCAGAATGTTCTGTCTATGCTTATCGGAGTGCTTACAACATAGTTTTATTTATTGTTGGTTTGGGGCCACACCTGGCAGTGCTCAGGGCTTCCCGCTGGCGCTATGCTCTGGGGTCACTCTGGAGGCCCGGGGGACCATATGGAGTGCCAGAGACCACACCTGGGCTGGCCGTGTGCAGGGCGAGCGCCTCTGGCTGTACTGCTGCTACAGCCCCAAGACGGTTCTGTTTTGCCTTTTTTTTTTTGGCCACACCTGGAGGTGTTCAGGGACCACATATGGTGCTGGGGATTCTTTTTTGTGGGGGGCATATCTGGCAATGCTTAGGGCTTCTTTCTGGCTCTGTACTCAGGGATCACTCCTGGAGGTGCTTAGGGGACCCTATGGGATGCTGAGGATCAACTCAGGTAGGTCGTGTGCAGGGCAAAAGCCTTCCTTGTACTATCACTCCGCCCTGAGTACCAGTATTTCTATATAAGGGTAAGAACTAAGATACTGATTAAAAACCTCAAGGACCACAGTCTCCAATCATGGACTGTTTGAACATCAACATAAACAAAGTGACATGCTTCAGAGGCACAAAAACAACATCCTTATCTGCGTCCTAAGCCCGATCTGGGACAGAGAGCAGCAGCAGATCTCGTCTCGCATGTGTGAGGCCCTGGGTTCAATCCTGGCACCACATAAGAAACAGCAACTACCTGGAGGGGGCTGGGGGAGAGCCCGGGGGCTTCTCCCAACTCGGGAGTCTGAGCTCAGTCGCCCACACTGTGGGCAAAGCGTGGGTCCTGACACTGCTGGGCACCGTCCCAGTCTCTATAGCAAAAGTGAGCTGTGCCAAATGTCCCGGGGGCTGCTCAAGGGGGGGTCAAGGACCCATGGCCGCTCCTGGCACTGTTTGCCAACAAAGGGCCTGGAGTCCAGCAGTCAGAGGCCAGGAGCGTGCGCCAGCCGAGTCTCCCGGGATCTCATGGAGCCAGGACCAGGACCGAGATCAGTGTCAGCTGCATGTCCCTGGAGCTCGCCCCTGGGCACCACCACAGACTGTTCCCCTAGGCGGCCCGCAGCGGAAGGGAACCCAGGCTCACCTGAGGGGTTAGAAACGGAGGCACTTGAGCGCGGAGGCTGGGCTGGGAGGAGTTCAGAGGCGGTGCGGGGGTCTGCGGAGGCTGCTGCATGGTCCTGGCTGCTGGCGCTCCGCTGCCAAACACGCCCAGATTGCCACTCGGGATCTGCGGGACGGAGTGCGGCTGCAGAGCACGCGTGGACGGTGCACCCTCCACCCTGCACGGGGCGCCCGCTCTCTTGAGCCTGGCCCTCCCCCTCTGCACGGACGAATGGTGGGCGTGGGGTGTGGGGAGCGGGCACCGGCTCTACCGTGCCCGCCCCTTCACCCCTGCTTGCACTGCACTGTCTGCAGATGACGCTCACTCTGGTCAGGGAGGGGAGGGACCTGAACGGAGCTCACGGGACAGGGCCACCCCGGTGAGTCCTGGAATTCAAACCCGGGGCCTGCCACATGCCAGGTCTGTGCCACCACCAGAGCCACATGCTGGCGCCAGACACAATCCGGCTGTCATGGTCAGAATAACGGTGCCAACATCTACACAAACTGACGGGCGGGCTACTTGGCTCCATAGCCCGTTTCTGCGAGGCCTCCACTCGGAGCAGGGCGCAGGCCCAAGTTCCGATGCAAGTAGGGACCGAGTGGCTAGGCGAGTGCGGCCGGGAACAGAGTCCTGGCTCCCCGGGGGCGGCCTCCAGCGGGCTCCAAAGCTCTCCATCTCTCAGGGCAGCGGCGTGAGGTGCCAGAGAGCTAGCTGGGAGGCCGCTGGGAAGGGGCACCCCAAATGAAGCATCCACTGAGAGACACCCCCACAGAGAGCAGAGGGAAAAGGAGGGCCCGGCACCCGCCCCTCAGGCCCCGGAGCACGTCCCGAGAGCAGGGGCCTGGCAGGGCTGTCGAGCTCACAGACCCTTCCTGGCTTCAAACTGAAACACCACTCCGGGGCCTTCCAAGCAGCGCTCAGGAGGCCGCTGCGGGGTGCTCCTGGCCAGCGCACAGCTCAAAGCCGGGGTCTGAGGAAGAGACGCTGCACCTGCGGTGCGGGAACCAGAGGGCTCTGGGCAGTGCCTCGGGGCCAACTGCTCGCTGACCGTGGGCCCCGCCGTGCTGGCGCCCTGGCCTCAGACGGGCTCTCGCCGGACCTTCTGGGGCGACCCCGAGGGCCCCAGGCCAGCGCCTCTCCAGTGGCCCTTAGGAACCCAGACTCATCCGCCGGAGGCCATCTCGGTCCCGACAGCTCTGTGGCGGGCGGCGGGGGACACGGCCGCACTGCCCTGAAACCTTACCTGTCGAGAAGAATTCAAGTTTTGCATGCCCAGCCCTGAGGCAACCCCACCCAGGGCCTGATTAGGGAGTGCACTGTTTGAAAGGGGGAGCTTCAGGCTTGGCGAAGGCAAAAACGGTGAAGTCGCGGGCTCTTCCACTAGGCCGCCGTCCTGACGGGAGAAAGAGAGGGTGAGCTGCGCGGGGCCGCCAGCAGCAGGGGAAGCGCAGGGATACAGACGAATCAAGGTAGAAAACGGTGGAGAGGGGCTGGAGCGATAGCACAGCGGGTAGGGCGTTTGCCTTGCACGCGGCCGACCCGGGTTCAAATCCCAGCGTCCCATATGGTCCCCTGAGCATGACCAGGGGTAATTCCTGAGTGCAAAGCCAGGAGTAACCCCTGTGCATTGCCAGGTGTGACCCAAAAAAGCAAAAAAAAAAAAAAAAAAAAGAAAACGGTGGAGAACGGGGACGGAGGACGTGGGCAAGAGAAACAAGTTTAAGATGCTGCTTGCACTCAAGAAATGACCTTACAGGTGTCAGCCTGACAGCCCAGTCACCGCGGCCGGGAGCACAGCAGAGCTGACAGCGCCATGAGCCCCTGCTGAGTTCAGGGGCTCCCCAGAACTAGAGCAGCAAATCGGGGCCACGCCTGGCCGACACGGGGGACGCAGGTGGGATGGCGGTGGCCTCGGCCGCCCGCGACGCCTACCTTGTCAAGGAAGGTGGGGCGGTCCGCGGGAGACTCTTTGGAGATTGGGGGGCGGCAGCCGAGGGGTTTGGTGACCGTCCCATTGTAGTCAGTCACTCCCAGGCCACGCTTGTCCATGTCCACCTTCTTTTCCAGCAGAGCACCTGGAGCAGAGCCAACAGGACCCGCTGAGGACAGGCGTCTGGCGTGGGTCAGCTTCCCGGCCTCCTCTGACCCCTTAGGGGACCCGTCGTCCTAAACTGGCCCCTAGTCCCACTTCACAGCCTCAACTCTGCATTCGGCCCCGATCAGGCGAGCTGGGCCGGCCCCCGCCCGCCATTCTCAGAGCCCGGACAGTTGCCACCCGGCTGCTGCACACGAGCGTGCGGCTGCCAGCCACGTTGGTCCTTGTGGTCTGCGGACTGCGTGCCTGGGACCCCCACGCGATCCCGTGCCAGCCTCGGGAGACACCCTTCCGAGCTTGGCATGAACAGGACTCCTCGGGGCCTGTCCTGGCGCTCGGTGCCCTGAGACGCCCCACGCCAGTGCCGGTGAACGCTCAGCAGCGCCAGCCGCGGGAGGGGAGCGGTGCTGCCAGAGGAAACATGTCTGACAGGCAGGCAGCAGGAGCCAGGGCCGGCCGGGCGCAGAGCCGGCAGAGCAGCAGAGCACTTTGCCCAGAGCAGGGAGGAGTCCCGGGGGTGCTGCCCAGGCCGTGACTGTCTTCACACTCACTGACTCAGTGTCTCAGGATTTGTGGGAAGGTGGCTGTGTGTAACAACCAGCGAGCGCACACACACACACACACACACACACACACACACACACACACACACACACACACACACACACACACACACACACACCCCACCCTCCATTTGCCAGGGGTGATCCCGATTTCACATGGGAAAGGTGAATGTGGGGTGCAGACACCGAGCCTGGCTCTTACGCTTCTGTTTCGGGGCCACACCGTGTGCTCGGGGCTCAGGGATCTGACGGCATGCTGGGAACACGCTTGGCCGTGTGCAAGCAAGCGCCCTGCTCACTCTATGATCTCCCCAGCCCATCCCATCTCACGGTCAGTTTCTGTTTGTTTCTGGGCCACACCCAGCGATGCTCAGGGCTTACTCCCGGCGGGAGGTTGCTCTTTAGAGCAGCTCCGCCAAGGCGGCTGGCCTTGGTAGGGAGCCCCACATCTGGCCAGAAGCAAGCCCCAGAGGGCCGCAGAGACAGCACAGCAGGGAGGGCGTTCGTCTTGCATGCGGCTCACCGGGGTTCAATCCATGGCATCCCATATGGGCCACTAGGAGTGAGTCCCGAGAGCAGAGCCGGAGTGACCCCGAGTACTGGCAGGTGTGCCCCCCCAGCCCCCAAGGAAACAACACAAGCAGTCAGTCCCAGCTCTGGGCGAGGCAGAACGGGCAGCCCAGCCGCAGGGAGTGAGCTGCACCATGCGGCCCAGTGTCCTTTCCCCAGGGCTGTCCCTGCCCCCGACGAGATGGGAGATGCTCACTGACTGGCTGAAGTGCTGGGAAAAGTGACCAAAGCAAACCCACTTCCACAGGGCGCAGGCATGTGCCCCGAGCGACCAGGTGGCCCAGGCGTGCAGCGTGGCCTGCACACCTCCTCGTCCATGCAGCCCCCCACCCTGTGCAACCTGGAAGTCACACACCCCCCCACCTCCCCCGGAAGCGTGTCCCTTGACTCACTCATGGCCTGATCCAGATTCATGCCATTGCTCTTCAAGGCCTCTTCAGCTGGCTCTCTCTAGGAGAGGAGTCCTCGTTAGCACCGGGGAGCGACAGGAAATGTGCGGGAGTCCTATGGCTGCTGGGCCAGGCGGGCGCAGGCTTTGCAGGGAGGGGGTCTAGGCTCCACTCCCAGCACAGAGCTGGGCTGGCTGCAGAGCAGTGCTGCATATGGTCCAAGGACAATGGACAAACGAAAGCCCCCAAACAGGAACTGTGTCACTGTCCCCACTTGGAGAAATGATTATCGTAACACTGTTAGGTTTTGAAACGGGAAAGTTTTCCTCTTGCTTAGAATGAAACATTTTCTAAATTAAGAATACTTAGAACCTATACAGACAGCCGAAGATAAATGGGGGTGCCAAGAGACCTGACTGTTCCGGTACGCGTGGCGGGGGAATGTTCTCAGAGGAGCACTCCGGGCCGAGGCCGGGGGACACACTGTCTGCTCAGGGAGCACTCCTGGCAGTGATCTGGGGGCTCTATGGGGTGCCGGGGATTGAGCCCGTGTCAGCTGCACGCGAGGCGGCACCTGAGGCCCGTATGGCCTGTCTGGCCCTGAGCAGGGCTCTCTCTGGACAGGAAGCTTGGCTGTCCACACCCGGGTCCTGTCACCGCCAGGCAAAGGCCCTCACGCCTTCCCGTGGGGTGGGGCAGGCACCGGGGCAGCTATCTCTCCTGCACGTGGCCCTCCCTGTCCCCCCGCCCCGCCGGGCCAGGCAGGCAGCAGTCACCGGGAAGCCCATGTCCGTGAGCTGTTTGCTGAGCCGGCTCAGGATCCAGGCCTCGTCCTGCTTGCCGGGCGCTTTCATGCCCTGAGGGGAGAGAGGCGGGAGAGAGTCACGCGCAGGCCGGAGAGCTCACGCCCCGGGAACGCAGACAGGGTGTGTATTGGGGGCTTCAGATCAAGACCGCTCCTGCCCAGAGGCTAGGCGCCCCCGTGTGCCCCCTCTGCGCAAAGAGTCTCTGCTGGCACAAGGCCACAGAGCGGTTGGAAGCCGTGAGCATTGTTCTGGCAGGTGCCAGGGTCCGACGGGACGGCAGGCTGTGACTGTGGCAAGCGGCCCACTGCTCGAAGCCCCAAGGAAGAGGGGGCAGGTGGCCCCCCTGCTGGTCTCCAGGGGTCCCCCCGCTGCACCCGGAATGCCCGAGATCGCGGAGACAGAGCCCTGCTGTCAGTCTGCACCGCGTGCGAGCACAACGCTGCCAACGGCCCTTTCCAGTTCTCGGGTCTTTGGGCCAAAACCACACCTGGTGGTGCCCAGGGTTTACTCCTGGCTCCTCCTACATTTTTTTTTTTTTTTTTAGCAGATAACAGTTAATGACATGACAACAGGGGAAAGGGACATCTACGGGAGGGCAGCACCCTCGCCTGTCGCGTGGTACGGTTCTCTGTAGACAGTCACTGGGAGCCGTTCCTGGGGGGCCCCCGAGCAGCCTGACCCCCCGGGGGTGCGCACACACTTTCTCTGCAAGGAGACTGCCCACGGGGCCCCGTGAGAGAGTCGCTCTGCTGCCTTTCGCATCAGTGGGTATGGGGTTTCTTTGAAGGACCCTCTTTAGCGGCCCACAACATGCGCGTGGCTTACTGCAACCCCCCAGGTCGGAGATGTGGCTTTCATTCTACTGCGAGGGTCTCTTATGTGTCACCAGAGCACATCACCCCCCAAAACACACTGAAAGCCCAAACCTAGTACTAATGAAAAACACTTCCTAAAGCAAAATACTCAAGGGTTTGGCTGGGCATGCTTGTAGCTTGCTACTGGCTGCCAGCGGGAGCGCAATTCGCCTGTCGGTCTCTGCCTGCACTCTGCTGTGCCACAGCGCCAGGCCACCAGAGCGTGCACGGGCACGGGGAGACAAGCCTGAGTGAGCACCAGGAGGAAGAGGTGACCTCCCGGACCCCTGAAGGGACCTCGGGGACCTTGTAGGTTCTCAAAGCACTGGCAGAATTGTGAGGCCCTTTGCCACTGATCAGAAACACGCCCCCAACCCTGGGGGTCAGTGTCTGCAGGATGGGGAACACCCCGAGGGTCAGCGTCTGCGGGATGGGGAAGGCAACTGGAGTGTCACACGCACCTTTTGGAGTCCTTTCTTGGGGGCGTTCCCCCAGGAGCTGCAGGAGGAGGTGCTTTCCTGGGAGGCCGCGCTGTTCCACATGCCGCTGTCTTCATCCTCCCACTGGCCGGTCCCGAGGGCCATGTCGTCCCCACCACTGCCCCAGCCCTCTTGCATAGATTTGGAAGCTGGAGAGAGGGGAGAGGGGAGAGGAATGGGTCAAGTTCCTTTTCCCACGTGCTGTAACCTCACTTTTGGGTGGCAGTTGGGGGATATCCTGAGATCCAACCTTTTACTACTACTTCCCCTAAAAACGCAGTTCTTGGGGTGGGGGGCGGGAAGGGCGCGAGCTTGCACATGGCTAACCTGAATCTGATCCCCGGCACCTCATATGGGTCCCTGAGCACTACCAGGAGTGATTCCGTAGTGCAGAGCCAGAAATAACTCTTGAGCATCTCTGGGTGTGCCCCCCAGACCAGAAACAAACAAAAAAGATGTTTAAGATCTAAGAACTGATTTTTCCCTCTGATGGGCCAGATAATGTGGGGATGTGGGTCTACTTTTCCTGCAGACTCCAGCGAGTGGAGAGGGAGTCCGGGGAGCAGGACGCCTGCCTGGCATGCAGGCGACCCAGGTTAGATTCCTGTCATCCTTAGACCCGAGCACTGCCAGGAGTGCGCCGTGAGTGCAGAGCCATGAGCATGCTGGGTGTGGCCCCCAAACAAAATGAAACAAAAAAAATGCACACTAGAGTAAGCCCTGAGTTAGAGTAAGCCTCGAGCTGCTCATACTGCCAGATATGTCCCCGCCCCTTCCTGCCCTCAACAAAGCAATGAAAAAAAAAAAAGAGAGACAGGGCTGGAGCTATTGTACAGCGGGGAGGGCGTTTGCCTTGTACTCGGCCAACCCAGGTTCGATCCCCAGCATCCCACAGGGCCCCCCCGAGCACCGCTGAGAGTAATTTCTGAGTGCAGAGCAGGAGAAACCCCTGAGCATCGCTAGGTGTGACCCAAAAAGCAAAAAAAAAAAAAAAGCCCACAGACTTGCAGGTCACATTAAAGCATGGCCCTTCTGGGAAGTACACCAGGGCCCTGGAGAAATCGAAGAAAGCAGTACTCTTGACACGTGAGTCTCAGACCTCAGCAGAGCTCCCCCTGCACGAGCCACCTGTGGGGGTCACCAAGGAGGTGCCAGGCTGCAGCGGGCCCTCAGAGAAGCAAAACCTGGGTGGGTAGATGCTGAGCACCGACTATTCATCTTTTTTCCCAAGCATTTTGAGGCTGGAGCGATAGCACAGTGGGTAGGGCATTTGCCTTGCAAGTGGCCGACCCGGGTTCGATTCCCAGCATCCTATATGGTCCTCTGAACACTGCCAGGAGTAATTCCTGAGTGTAGAGCCAGGAGTAATCCCTGTGCATCGCCGGGTGTGACCTCCCCCCCAAAAAACAAAACAAAACCATTTTGGGGGCGGGAGGGACTACAATGGGGAGGATGCCTGCCTTGCATGCGGCCAACCCAGGTTCAATCCCAGGCATCCCAGATAGTCCCAAGTAACGAGCCAGGAGTAACCCTGATCACTGACCTGGGAGTAGGCCCACATGCCAAAAGAAAAACCATAAATATTTAAGCACCTGTGGTATTATATAACGTTATATAATTTTATAACACCAAAGTGTAAGTAAGCGTCCTAGAGTTGATTCTTGGGCCAGGGAAGCAGTTCAAAGCGCTGGAGCATTTGCCGTGCGTGCGGGGACTTGGGGTTCACTTCTGCACACAACATGGTCCCGAGTAAGCTGGGAACAGCCCCCCACCGTCACTGAATGTGGCCCCCAACCAAGCAATCCTCGATATTTATTTATTTATTTGCTTTTTGGGTCACACCTGGCAATGCACAGGGGTTAATCCTGGCTCTGCACTCAGGAATTACCCCTGCGGTGCTCAGGGGACCATATGAGATGCTGGGAATCGAACCCGGGTCAGCCGCGTGCAAGGCAAATGCCCTACCTGCTGTGCTATCGCTCCAGCCCCAGCAATCCTTGATCTTTAAAATCCACTGAGAAGGAATGAATTTTCTGGGGGCTGGAGAGGGTACAGCAGGGAGGGTGCTTGCTTCACACGTGGCTGAGTGGGCTCAAGCCCCAACATCCCACGGAGTCCCCCAGCCCCGCCAGGGGTCCCCAAACAGGCAAATCTACACGCTCACCTGGTTTGCACAGGGCTGGGGCAGCAGCTGGACCACCGGCTCGTCCGAAGGTCACCACTGGCTCGGGGGGCTGGTCCCCCCACCCGCCGCCGCTGCCGGGGGGCTTGCCCCATGCTGCAGTGCCGTTATCCACCAGGGCCGCAGGTGAGGACGGGTCCCCCCAGGAGTTTTCGGCCTTCGAGTGCACGTTCGGCATTTCTCCCCAGCCCGAGGAAACTACGGAGGCACCAGGGTGGGGGGGAGAGAAACGTCCAAGGTCATTCTCTTAGAGTCCGAGACAGCTGGGCAGAAGACGGCCGTGTCACTTCACATCTGTTTTGCTTTCGGGCTGCCATTTTCTCATTCCCCACCTACTACAAGCCAAAGTTTACTCAGCACTCACGTCTACTGAGCTCACAGTACTTACAGTTTGAAACCTGTAATTAAGAAGCATTTTTGCTTCTGGTATATTTTTGCTTCTGTAATGATCTGGTTAGGTACCCAAAAGGCAGACCCTGAGCCAGACTGCAGCCAAGACAGGCCGCAGCTAACGTTAAGTTTTGCCTAGGCCGAAGTCTGTTTCCCAGAAACTGAACTTTCAATTTCTGGTAAGGAACTGCTAGATCATCTGACTGGTCATGAGGGGTCACTATGTCCATTTTTTGGAACAACCACAAACTGGCTAACTGCTGCCATGTCCATATTTTGGAACAACCAGAAACTGTTACCAAACGTTGCCTAATAGCTGATGGCTGCTGCTTGGTCACTGTTACCATAGTGCTTGCTCAACCTCGGAACCTATATAAACTGCCGCGCTTGGAGGTCAGTGTCCCTATCAACTGACCACTTTGTGGGTGAGACAGTTGGCTCCAGTTAACTGGCATAAAACTCCTTTGCACTTGCACTGCTATTTCTCTGTGTTGTTCACACCGTGACCCAAAATCCCGGGTACAACAATCTAAACGTCTTCTCAGGCTCCCTCCAAGTCGCAAAGATACACTGGGAGAATCTTTCTTCCTTATCTCTGACTATCAGAAACGAAGACTCGGGCAGAGAAATGAAAGGCTGGCAGGGGTGACATGCATGCAGGGCAGGAGCGGAGGGAGCTGGAGGTGGGGTGGGGGTAGGAGGTGCTAGTAGCTGCACGGGCCGCGGGCAGCCTCCTGGTCAGGGAGCTGAGCAGGGTCCTGCTGAAATCAGAATGTTCCAGCATTCCTACTGACAGGACACCAGGGGCAGTGGCAACACGGACCCACCACTCTTTACGCTTCAGTGAGGAAAACATTTCAAGCTGCAGAGATGGTTCAGGAGGTAGGTAAGGCCTTGCCTCGAATGCCAGTTCGCACCTCTGGCACTGCACGTGGTACCCGGGGAGTGAGCCCAAGCACAGAGCCAGGAGTGAGCTCTGAGCACCAGTCGGTGTGGCTCTAAAAACTAAAAAACTTAGATTCTTGGACAAGGGGCTGGAGCGATAGTATAGCGGGGAGGGCATTTGCCTTGCATGCGGTTGATCCGGGTTCGATTCCCAGCATCCCATATGGTTCCCTGTTGGTATACAATATCCCATAATCTCAGGCCTAGGGAGGCTTGGATGTAAACATCGTTTTTCTGTTACTGTTACTTTAACCGACTATACTTCTGGTGGTGTAACTGACTTTGATACTGTTTTCCTTGACTAAGTTAATTTGCATATTCTGCCTATGTGGCTGAATATCATTGGTTAAGACATCAACCTAGTTAATAAAAGGGGGCTGAACAGGCTGCTCTCCTGCAGGCCACAACACAAAAAACTCCGGAGACAGTTGTGATCCTCCCAAAAAACGTATATTTCTTTCAAGTGCATGTCTTAAATGCCTCAGACTGTCTAACCAAACCTTACTGCAACATTGTTCCAACAGTCCCCCGAGCACCCCAGGGGTAATTCCTGAGTGTAGAGCCAGGAGTAAACCCTGTGCATCACTGGGTGTCACCCCCGACCCCCCCAAAAAAAGCAAAGATTCTTGGACAAAAAATTCACTTCTCTGAATCCTGCTCCATATATGTAGTGGGAGCTTCCTGCCTCGTTTCCTGTCTATTCTCTCAAAATGCAAACCATTGGCCACAAAGTTTAAAATCCTTGGCCTCAACATCTCATTTAAGAAATATTCTGATTTTGAGGGCTGAGCGATAGTACAGTGGGGAGCGTGCTTGCCTTGCACGTGGCTAACCTCGCTTTGATCCCAGCATCCCATATGGTTCCCCAGGAGTGACTCCTGAGTGCAGAGGCAGGAGGAACCCCTGAGCATCCCCAAGTGTGGCCCAAAACCAAAAACATACAGAAATATTTTAATTTTTGACTAAAAGATCAGGGAATCTGCTCCCGTGATGTTCTTCATTCTAATAAAATGCAATAATACTGAATGACAAAAGGACATACAACCTAACAATCATTGCAAATTTTAAGCTCTGCGCTGAGCAATACTATGTAAATTTCTTCCAATAACAGGGTAGTAGGAAACCAACTAACTAAAATACTGAAATTACACAGAAATACTGTATATTTGAACAACTTTACAAGTAGAGGGGACAAAATTATGTCAGGAAAATAAAACTAATAAAAATCATGGATGTTTTGGGACAAAAATAATTTTAGTGTGACTGAAGACTGAGGCTTTAAGTTTCTGTCTTAGGAGCTGAATCGACGAGTCCTCCAAGGTTGCGACCCTTCAACTTTCCACTCTTTGTTTTTTTCTTTTTGGGTCACACCTGGCGATGCACAGGGGTTACTCCTGGCTCTGCACTCAGGAATTACTCCTGGCGGTGCTCAGGGGACCATATGGGATGCTGGGATTCGAACCCAGGTTGGCCGCATGCAAGGCAAATGCCCTCCCTGCTGTGCTATCACTCCAGCCCCTCAACTTTCCACTCTTTGCAAGACAACACTAGGCAGGAATGACTGAAATCCAAAGTTTTAAGACCACAGTAGGGGCTGGAGCGATAGCACAGCGGGGAGGGCGTTTGTCTTGCATGCGGCCAACCCAGGTTTGATTCTGGGCATCCCATATGGTCCCCCAAGCACCACCAGGAGTGATTCCTGAGTGCAGAGCCAGGAGTAACCCCTGTGCATCATTGGGTGTGACCCAAAAAGAAAAAAAAAATACCCCAAAATCTAAAAACAAAAAAAACCCAAAAAAAACAGTAAAAGGAACACAGTAATAAAATTTCATTGAATTTTCCAAGTTCCTGGGCCGCACCTGGTGCTGTTTAGGGCTACTCCCACTGCTGCTTCCTGGGCACTGAGGTGCAGATGCAAGGAGTCGGGGTGAGGGTCACGGGCAGGGCCCGGCTGAACAGCAGCCTCTACTCCGGGGTGGGGGCCTGCCTGGGCACGAGGGCAGACCCTTACTGCAACATACCTCCATCTTCAGACTGATGCCAAGCTTCATGTGTGGGGTTGCCCGTTTACCCTGGGACTTGCACTGAGAGCCCCCCACCCCTTTTAGGCATTTCCAAGTCCCAGTTTCTCCTCCATCTCCGGCGCCTCAAGCCCAGGTCCAAGGAAAGCCCGGCTTCACCGAAAGGCTGGCTGACAGGCAGCTCTGCTTTCGCAATCTGCGCGGGGTCTGAACTAGCGCAGGAGAGGCCAGGGAGATCTGTTTCTGCCACCTCAGGGAACAAAGGCGCTCCAGGGCTTGCTGACTCCCTCCCCCCGCAGGTGGCCACTCTCCGCGCAGCTGGACTGCAGGACAGGCTGCCCACACTCACTTTCTTCCTGTCTGCTTTGGCCGGTGGTGACCCGCCCCTCCCAGGGCCTCTGCCTCTTCACAGGCGCTAAGTTACAGGTAAACACACCACGTCAGGGCCCCAAGCGCAGAAAAAGCCATTAGCCCCGTGTCCAGGGCCACGCTGGCCTCCCCCGGTGGGGCAGACTCTGCTTTCTGGATGGCCACAGGAAGGTCACGGGGCCCGCTGGGATGGGATGCGGACAGCCTCGGCAGCAGACTTAGCCGCTTTCTAACCCTCGTCCCCCAAACCCTTCCCATGATCTAAAATCCCGGTGAAAGCAGCGAGTTCCGAGGCAAAAGGAGCCCTCGGCGTCTCTGTGAAGCGCCATCACCTGCCCCAGTCCTGGGGAACGAGCCCAGGGCCTCGCATGGGGGGGGGGGGGCGCACGCACTCCACACCGACACAGCCCTGGCCTCTCTGTGCTTCGCAAGCACCCCAGAAGAGGAGCCTCTAGGTGGACTGCATGGTCAGGTGGACCCCTTCCGGCCCCTCTTCTAGGGTAAGAGCCCCCCTGCCCGGCCGTTTGCTCACAGCTGTCCTCGGCGGCGGCACTGGGCCAGCTCAGAGAGCTGGACACGGGTTAAGTCTGCACTGTCCGGTCCAGGGAGCTGATCGGCTCTAACCAAAGATGGACATGGGGCATTTCTGAAGTTATTTCTGGGTCCCGTCACCAGGAAGGTTTGAATCATACCCAAATAATCCAGTTTATAAGCCTCGCGGCATTTCTCAAAGACTCTCCTCGTGCTCATGGGAAAATCATCTCTGTGTAACAGGGACAGGGTAAAAATGAGTCTCTGCAACATTTACCTCTAGAAAACTAAACACACAAAAAATAGGAAGCGCCACTTTGTAAGACAGAGCAACACAGCTGGCTGACAATGCCGCACCGGTCAAAACTGACGAGGGGGAAAGTCGGCAAGGTTGCACAATAGGCGCAAAACACCAGGCGGATCAACAGTCCAACGTGGCAGCCACTTGGTGAGCGACCGTGCTGCAGGTGGGGACTTGCTCAACCCCATGGGCAGTGCTCTGAGCGCTGGCTGACGCACAGCCCGCGTGACCAAGCCTGCTCACACCACAGTCCTCTGCCAGGGGTCACAAGCTGGTGCTCCCGATGACCCAGGGTCAGGATCACAGGACGCCTGTGCCTTGTCACAGGAAACAGAAGGGAGGATGCCAGGTGACACCTTTGGGAGACAAGGCGGACAGCAGGCCACTCCCGACAGTGACCAGGCCTGTTCTCACCGAGGATGCCGGCTCTCCACAGGGCCCTGGACACCTGCGGAAGGAAGGGCGGAAAGCCCGGGAGAGGCAGGGACTCAGAATACGGGAACAGACGCCAAACGGTCCCTAAGAGCTTGTGAGCTCTGGACCCGTCTGTTCACGGTCAAGTCCACGCTGTGGCCCAGCAGAGGCCCGGGAGGACAGGAAGGCGTGGATCATGCTTTCCTCCTCTTGCATTTGGGAAAACAGTGCAAGTTGTTGAAAAATACCACACCAGGCTAATTCTCATGCCAAAGAATAATTTTGGCCCCAGCAAGAATGAGTATCTCAGGCAAAGCTCACATTCCAGGTCCCCTAAGTCAGCCACGGCTTTGACCTCTGTCACTTGTGTGAGAACACGCTCCCCGGGAAGCAGCAGAGACAGCCAAAGAAACGGATCTGCCAGCAGCGGCCAAGTGAGCCTGAGCCCACGGGCACTGAGGACGTGCCGAGACAGGACAGTGGGGAGGGCGCCTGCCTTGCACGTGGCCAACCCAGGTTCAATCCCTGAGCACAGAGCCATGAGTCAGTCCTGAGAGCACTGCTGGGCATGACCTAAAAACCGAATTCAAACAACACCCCTTATGTCCCCAGAAAGAGGCTGTGAGGGTCCCAGGGCCTGCCCCCCAGACCGTGGCACATTCCAGGGGTAGAGCTCTTCGCTTTTGGCAGTCACCTCTCACCCTCTGACCTTCTCCCCATTTCTTCAAGCACTTGGTACGATTCCAGTGCCAGAAACGTCAGTGCTTTAATTCAGGACTCACAGGTTCCCTCACCCCCGGGACCCGCCCATCCTAACACAAGAACAAGGGCACGAGCTGGCTGGACACTGGGCTTGCCGAGCTCTGAGGGTCTGTGGCAGTACCAGGGGGCTCTGGAGGGAGGGCAGGGAGCGGGACAGGGCAGGCAGCCAATAGCCAGCCAGCCCCATAGCGGGAAGGCCTCACCCAGACGAGAGCCTACCCCAGGCTGGGCACTGTGTCCACTGCTCCCAGCAGCCCTCTGGAGCTAGTTCAGACGCTGCCCACCCGAGTTGGCCTACCACCTCCATTTTCAGAAAATGAAACCACTGTCTGCCCCACCCCAAACAGAGCCCGGCCCGGCCCTGAGGCTGCCCCTGCCGTCTTCTTGGCTCTGGCTCCAGGCCCTGCTGTGCTCCAACACCCCCACCTGGCCGCCTCCTCACAGCCAGGACCCCGTCTCCTGCCTGCTTCCCTGAACCTCTCCCAGCGCGACTCCTGTCTCCTGAGCTCTCCTCCAGCCCGCCCTGGCCAGCAGGCCTGTGTGACCATCCCGGCTTCTTCACGCGGCCCCCACGATCTCGCCCAGTCTCGCCCTGCTTCGCATGGGGCGTGTGCACACAGTGGCACCAGGCCTGACTCTGGAGCGCAAGGATGCGGCTCTGAGAGCAGCGTCAGGGCAGACACGGATTGTCGGGCACCATCTATGGCGGGGCCGGAGAGGCTGGAAGCAACGAACCCTCCGGCGGCAGGGGTAAGATCCCTAGGACTTCGATGCTTCAACAGTGACTCAATCCCTCCAGGGTCACATTACTGCAGATACATTTCTTCCTGACTTGTCAGCTAGCGTGTGACGTGTGCGCCTGTCTCCTGCACCTACGTACAGGGGTGTGCCCCGCTGTGGGAACCGTCTCAGTGACAAGGCCAGATTCCCACACAGGTAGGGGGGAGATTCGAAATCTGTCCCATCTGCCAGACAGCTGAGTGGGTGACAGAGGAAGACGTTACCCCTGGTCTTGTACTTGTGACAGGTTCCGGTAATGCGGGCGGGGGCAGGCCCGGGCCTTGGTTTCAATCCCCAGCACTGCACATGGTACCCAGGAAATTGCCTCTGAACACCCTCCACCAAAAAAGTCCCAAAAACCAAAAACCCAGGTTGCCATCTAATTAGAATACCTGACTTTCTGACTACAGTATCAGTCCAAAAAGGTTTCAAAAGATGAACCCGTGTTTATCGCAGGCAAATGGGATCGAGCAAGCAAACGCACATGTAGTCCTGGCTGAGATGCCTTTACAGCACAATGACTGACAGAAAGACTTTGCATTTTAATCTGTTTGAGGAAAACAGTTCTGTGTGGTTTTAGGTAGCCTCAAAACACCAAGGCTACCTAAAACTCAGGCTGCAGCGCGGTGCATGTTCCCAGGGAAAAGGCAGGCAGTGGACCCCCTAACCCTGAGGCAGCTGTGCTCAGAGCGGTGATCTCGGCTGCGGTGTGACTCAGAGGCAGAGCACGGCAACACGAAGGGTTCTCCTTTTATTCAGTGGTGCACAGGGCTCGCTCCTGGCTCTGCGTGAGTCACTCCTGAAGGTGCTCGGATCAAACTAGGGCCACTGTGTGCAAGGCAAAAAGCCTCTGCGCTACCTCTCTGCTCTCAATAAAAAGGATTTAAGCCGTGTTATGAGGAAAAGCTGCAAGAAGCTGGGGCTGTTCCTGGAAAGTGGGCAGCACTATTCCTGGAAAAAGGGTAGCTGGGCCATAAATACAAGCAACTGTTAAAAACTCTACAACAGAGAAAGTGAAATTGGGCCTCGCCCGTACCCTCCCAAGGGCGAAGCCTGTGCAGAGGTGTCTCGGTGACAGGGGTGCTGCCTGAGGGGCAGCTACACGGGAGACCTGCACCCCCGCAGGCCGTCGGGGCTGCCTCGGGCGCAGGGCAGGCTCGAGGGGAGGTTGAGCGTCTCCCTGGCAGACCGCTACCGCCAAACAGAAACTCAAGACACCCGCTTCAGTCTAACCAGGTTTTCTCCCAGCTGAAACACTGACAGGATGTTGGCCAACAAGCCACAGCTGTCCCTACGTAACCTCCCCCCCCAAGCCCTTGGGTGACACTGAGACCCGTCCCACAGCCCATGGTGCGCATGTGCAGAGCGCAGGGCTGGCCCTGGGGAACCAAGCAGGTCCCTCTCCTACCTGGGCCGAGCAGTGGTGACCGAGCCAGCTGGGTGCCCGCGGGGTGTGCTGGCGGTGCCTCGCCCGCGTTCGTGCTGTTACTGGTGGTGGTGGTGTTGGCCGTGGTACTGCTCTGGAGGCCGGGGTTGTTCCTGTCCCACATGTTCACACTTTTATTGTTGTAGTGGCTCGGGTCACCCCAAGCTGAGGTACCATCATCAATTTCCATTTTGCGTCGGATGGACGGTGGCGAAGGCTCCTCCCAGCCCGTGGCCTCCCTGGTGTCCTTCGGTTTGACCCAGCCCGTTCCTGTCTGTTTCACAGACGCAGCCCCTCCCCAGTTGCTCACACTGCTGTCCGGGGCCTTGCTGGCCCAGCCCTGCTGGGGGGCGGCCTTCAGAGACTCCCCCCAGTTTGGACCTGGATTCACCTTGGCGTTGGTGCCGCTGCCCCAGCCGCCGGGCCCGGCCCCTGCAGTCTCCGTCCATCCGGCCCCGGAGCGGCCGCCGTCAGCCTCCCACCCGGAGCTGGCTTTCTTCTCCTCCCCCCCCAAGTGTCCGAGGACAGAGGCCGACTCTGCCCAGTCCCCCCCGGCTGCGCTCCAGGCCGGGTTCGACTTCGGTCCGTCCCCCCAGTTCTGAGATTTGGGTTTCGGAGGCTCCCCCCAGGCGGGCGGCTTGTCCTCCTGGCTCACGGCCCCCGGCCAGGCGTGGCCCCCCTTGGCAGCAGCAGCACTGACAGCAGTAGAGCCCAGCGAGTCCCCCCACGCCCCGGGGCCGCTCGGGGCCTTGTTGCTGCCATCTCCCCAGCCCGCGGGGGCTGGCCCGGCAGCCGGCGGGGAGCTGGCCCACCCAGATACTGAAGAGGTATTTGTACTGTCCCCCAGGGACCCACTGTTCTTCCCGCCTGCGCTGGAAGGCTGAGGGGCACACGCCCAGGCCTCAGTGCCGTTGTCGTTCTTCCTCTCGGCCCTCGGGGACTCCTCGAACTCCCAGGCAGTGTTCTGCTGCACTGGGATCTGGCCCCACCCCGTGTTGGACAGGACGCGCGGGTCAAGGTCACTCCTCGGCAGCTGGATGTGCCCTGGGTCTAGGACCCCTTTCTCCCGCCTGCGGCCTTCCGCGGCCTCCCGCCCGGCGCCCCCCTCGCCGTGCCCCCCGGAACCTTCGCTGCTGCCTTCGCTGGCCGTGGCGCCGGAAGACGCGGCTTTGGCCCAGGAGCTGGCATGCTCGCCGCCCAGCGGCACGACGGGGCTCTGGCCGCTCCCGCCAGGCCCGTCCCACCCTGTCGCTCCCTTCCCACTGATGTCACTAGTGGAATGCTGGTTCGGGGGCTTCCCCCACTCCCCATTCACACCGTTGGCGGTGCTCCGGCTGGGGTGGCCCCAGGCTCCTGAATGGACGTTTCCGACGCCACTGCCCCCACTGCCCCTGCCCCACGGGAGTACTCCGGGAGCAGCAGGAGGCCCCGAGTCCCAGGCGCCGCCCCCACTCCCTTCCTTCTGCACAGCACTGCTGGAGCCGTTTTGTTTAGCACTTAATGCTGAGTTCACAGTGTCTCCATTCCCCTGATTGAACCCAGAGCTGCTATTCCCGGTGGCAGGGTTCCCTGGGGACAGTCCCCACACAGAACTGCCCACTCCTTCACCACTGCCCCCGCCCACTTGAGCAACTGATGATCCGTTAGCACCAGGAAGGCCTTGCAGGTGGGGCGGGATGATGGCCCCCATGCCCACGGCCATGCCCCAGTCTGGCAGTCCGTTGGTCTGCATTGCACTGAGAGGGTTTGGTGACGAGTTCACGGGGTTAGTGTTGTTTGGTCCGTCAGTGTTAAGGTTCTGAGGTTGGACGCTGAAGGACACATTCTGAGAAGTGGACGGCGCCTGTGGCTCCGCACTCTCCTGTGGCAGCAGGTTCCCCCAGGCACCGGCCGTGCCCGCCGGGTTCCCGTTCTGGTTGCCCATGCTCTGACCTATGGCACTGACTGGACTGCAAATACTGGAAGGGTTGCCCGTTGCCACAGTTCCTTCATGTCCGAGCACGGGCCAGGCAGCTGGGTTGGCATTTGGGTTAAGGTTGAGACTGATGCCAGCGTTGGCGTTGGAAGCCCCCCAGCAGCTCTGGCTTCTCCCTTCCCCCATCACGTTGTCCATCTTGCCATCCCCCCCGCCCAGAGGGCAGTGGGCGAGGCCTGCGCTGGAGCCCGCGACTACACCCCAAACTCGGGCTGCGCTCCCGCTCCCGCCCGCTCCCCCCGCCCCAAGGGCACTCTGATTAGAAGGGCTTTGGACGAGTGCGCCGTTGGTGCCATTATTGCCATTTGTCTTCTTGGTGTGTCCAGTGAAGGTGCCCTGGGCACTCCCTGTCGCCATGCTCCTGCTCTCGGAGCCACAGCTGGAGACAGAGTCAGTGTCTGCGGCGCATTCCGAGGCGGCTTCCGGCTCGGGCCCCGGGGCGGAAGGCCACGCCTCCTTCTCCGTCCTGTCCCTTGTCACTTCACCCCAGCCACAGCTGGCTTCGCTTCGGTAAGTGGGCTGCTGGCCCCAGGGGGAATTTTCATAGTGATCTGCCAGTCCACTGTGACTGAGATCTGAAAAAGAGGAAAGGAATAATGAATCACGGGCCGGGAGTCCTGGAGGACGCTCTACCGCGACTCTTCAATTATGAACAACGCACTAAAAAGTGACAAGGAAAAGGGCATTCATCTTCTTGACGGGCCCGCTGAAAGGAGGTGTCGATGTTTCGGAAATGACATGTATTCTTACTACCGCACACAAGATGATTTCCCCTGAGAAGAGAAGCACATTTGCCTCTAGAAGCATCTACCGTAGAGAAAGATGCTGGGCTCAAACACTCTGCAACTATGCGACTGCACAACACTCAGGCTCCGAGAGAAAGGCTGTACGACACCACGTTCACGAGGCTTCCTGGGGGGGGCGGGGTATGGGCCACACCTGATGGTGCTCAAGGCTTACTCCTGACTCTGTGCTCAGAAGTAACTCCTGGCGGGGCTGCACGAGGAGCTGGGGCCCAAGGCCAGCACCCTAGCCGCTATACTCTCCAGTCCCCAAACAGGGCCTTGAATATGGTGTAGTTTGCACCGATATCCCAAGAGCGACAGCTCACACAGGTCACAGAGTGAGGAAGTTCCTGACCCTAGTTCACAATACAGATGCTGTGGGAGTGACAGGGGAGGGCTTGGCGCACGGCCCACAGGTAGAGTCCAGGTTGCGGAAACCAGCACCGCTTCCTGTTCGGCTAAAACACCCTCCGCTGCCCACAGGTATCTTCTGTGACCCAATTTATCAGCTGGTTTCTCGTTCTGTTCTGAGGCATCAGAGCTGCCATCTGGTATCTGCTATCTTCCCACAGTCCTCGCACCATTTCACTCAGGATTCTTTTTTTTTTTTTTTTTTGGCTTTTTGGGTCACACCCAGAGATGCTCAGAGCTGACTCCTAGTTCTGCACTCAGGAATCACCCCTGGCAGTGCTCGGGGGAGCCTATGGGATGCTGGGAATCGAACCCGGCTCGGTTGCATGCAGGCAAACGCCCTACCCACTATACTATCACTCTAGCCCCACTTAGGATTCTTTTTGGCAGGGGGAGCCACTCACAACACTCCTCGGGCTGATTCCTGGCGAAGCTCAGGGGACCAGAGGAGGTTCCAGGGATCAAACTCAGGTCAGCAGCAAGTAAGGCAAGCCCCTGCCTCGAGCCCTAAACTAGGATTCAGTTTTTAAGAAATATCACCATGAATCACACAACACAGTTATTCACGATTACATTTCAGGCGTACAATGGTCCAACACCAGTGTCTACTCCCCTTTAGTTTCCTTCCTGACCCAGGCTGCCTCTGTGGCAGGCCTTCTCCTCTGAGCACTGTCCCAGCGTTTCCTTCCCTGCCCTCCCCCAACCCGTGGCGTGCTTCCTACTGTCTCTACTGCCCCTGGGCATTGTTGTTTACGATCTTTATGTCCTGGACATGAGACCATTCTGTCTCCCGCTGACTAACTTGGCTCCACATGATTCTCTTCAGATCTGCCCATGCAGCAGCGCAGCTGATAGCATGATTTCATCTCTCCTTATGGCTGAGTAGTATTTCATTGTGTAATGTTCCATCAATCACATCACGCCATTTTCGACACTGGAGAAGAACTGTTCCTCGGAACATGTGACAACAGAGGTGTCAGTGTCCTCGTCAACATGAACTTGGCCATGAGCATTGATTCATTCAAATGCCTAACCACCCGAATCGGACGATTACGCTTGAATAGATGTGGCTCACTGCAGGCAGTTTCTATCTTCATCGTCCATGCACCAACATCCAACTACGATGAAGAAGAAATTGAGAAGTTCTACATGGAGCTGGAGAGGTTCTATAAAGAAGACCACACCTTCTACAAGATCATTGTTGGTGATTTTAATGCCAAGATAGGACTGAGAAGGTCGCCTGAAGAACTCCACATTGGGACTCATGGCCTAGAATGGAACGAACAGGGTGAGAGACTGTCTGAGTTCATCATGTCAACCAAGACCATCCATGGAAACTCAGTTCCAGAAGGCCGAATCTAAACGCTGGACATGGAAGTCTCCCGGTGGACAGTTCCACAATAAAACTGACCACATCATAGTCAATCGAAGGTTTTGCCTGACCGATGTTGCTGTTGTCCCAAAATTCCAAACAGGATCGGACCACCGTCTCCTTTGTGCAAAATTCTACTTCACAGATCGGGGAGAAAGGTCTGCAAAGTTTAAGTTTAAGAAGGCAACTCCCAGAATGACCACCAACTGGAGCTCTTTGGCACTATTGCAGCAATGTGGGAAGATGCTGTCATTGACAACATTGACGAGGAATACGATCGACTGGTTCAGCACCTCCATGACTGCTCGAAAAATGCTGAGAGTGGGAAAGCCACAAACAGACGCCTGTCTTTGGAAACTCTTGAGCTCATTCATCAACGTGGTTTGGTGAGAGCCTCAGGCAACCACAAGCTAACGTCCAAGCTCACAAAGCTGTGCAGAGAAGTGATAAAGGAAAACCTCAAAAAGAGAAGAGCAGCAAGGTTGGCCAATGTAGCAGAAGCCGGGAAGAATACTCACAAAGCTCGCCTGTAATTCGCCAACTACAAGACCAAGATGACTGCCCTCCGACGTCCTGATGGATCTATCACATCTTCCAGAAAGGCAATGTAGAGGATTATCCACTACTTCTACTTGGATCTCTTTTACAGCCATGTCCACCTGCACACATGCCAAATTCCTCGGGATGGATATGTCGTTCCCAACGTCCTCCCTTCTGAAATCCGACACCCCATTCCATTGGTAAAGACGCGTACAGCACCCAGTCTGGACAAGGTCAGACCTGAACACCTGAAGAATCTGCTGCCAGTACTCATCAATACACTGACTCGGCTCTTCACACGCTACCTGTCTGAATGCAAGGTTCTGTCCCAGTGGAAAACCAGCAGGACCGTTCTATTGTACAAGAAGGGAGACATCCATGACATTGGCAACTATAGCCCAATCTGCCTGCTGTCTGTGTCTACAAGTTGTTCGCTCTTGTCATCCTGAATAGAACAGGCAGAACACTAGATGAAGGACAACCATGCGAGCAAACCGGGTTCCGAAAAGGATTCAGCACGACTGACCATATCCACACGGTGACCAAACTCACCGAAGCTTCGCGAGAGTTCAAGATGTCGCTCTGTCTAAAGTTCATTGACTTAAAGGAGGCCTTCGATTCTGATGAGACTGAAGCAGTCATCGAAGCCCTAGCCAAACAGGGCGTTCAAACTCAGTACGTCAAGATCCTACGCAAGCCGTATTACGGATTCACCACCAGGGTCTCACCATTCTACAAGGAAGTGATCATTGATGTAAAGAGAGGGGTGCGGCAGGGTGAGACCATTTCACCGAAACTCTTCAGTGCCACCCTCGAGAACATCATGCGATGACTGGAATGGGAAAGAATGGGAGTGAAGATAGACGGTCGGCAACTATACCACCGCCGCTTTGCTGATGACATAGTTCTCATAACACCAAACATTAGCCAAGCGGCAAGAATCCTGGCTGAATTTGACTGAGAGTGTGGAAAGGTTGGATTGCAGCTGAACCTCAACAAGAAGATGCTCATGAAAAACGAACTAGTCCCTGACGCTCCATTTGCTCTCAATGGAACGAACATCTCCAAACACAGCAGCTATGTGTACCTGGGTCGAGAACTCAACATAAGGAATGACTTGGTGCCAGAACTGTGCAGGAGGAAGAGAGCAGCGTGGAACGCCTTCAGGAGTGTCAAAGAGGTGGTTAAGAGGACGAAGAACCTCCGACTCCGGGCACATCTTTTCGATTCCACTGTTCTTCCTGCATTAACTTATGCCTCAGAGACCTGGGCCCTACGCAAACAGGATGAGAACACTATTCGGGTATCCCAAAGAGGAATCAAAACAGCTATGTTAGGAGTATCACGTCTCACTCAAGTGAGAGAAGGAATCCGGAGTTCCAACCTCCATCAACGATCAAGAATCAGGGACGCTGTCTCGTTTGCCAAGACATCAAAAATCAGATGGGCCTGACATGAAATGCGATTCAGAGACAACCGCTGGACTAGAGCTGTTACCGATTAGATTCCATGGGACATCAAAAGACCGTGTGGCCGCTCACCAACGAGATGGTCAGACTTCTTCATCAAAACCCTGAATGAATGGTTTGGGCTCTTCTTGTTCCTGGACCGAGCAGATATCACTGGGCTGCACTGGCATGCGACAGTGACAAATGGAGACGTTACTGGCACCCGCTCGAACAAATCGAAGATCAACTAGATATCAAGTGATCCAGTGAACGTTCCACAGATTCTTTATCCAGTCACCCATTCTTGGGCACCTGGATTGTTTCCAGATTTTGGCTATTATGAATACCAAACCCCAATGAATTTTCTTTCTTTTTCTTAATTTGCATGTTTTATTATTTTTTATGAAGTTGTTCATGAGAATTTGTTACATTCAGTAATCCGACACTAATCCCACCACCACTGCATCTTCCCACCACCATTATTTCTAATTAGCCACCCCTCAAGCCTGCCTCTACAGCAGACCCTGAATAATTTATTTTATATTGCTTGTTATAAATAATTCACTAAAAATGTGTATTCCTAGAAGAAAGCGTGTGAAGACTGTTGTATCTCACCGTGGAGTCACTGAGCCCTGCAGAAGAGACTGCTAACACTGTCACAGGTAAGCCTGGAGCGTTTATATTTTGTTAATCGAGACTGGTTGTCTTCTGCTTTACATCCCATTCCATGTGTTGCTCCTGGTGTATCAGTGACAAGAAGTTTCAGGTGTCACGTACATTAGCGGCCGTGTTCTCCAGAAATTCCAAAATTTTGAATGGGGTGATACATCTGAAGTTAAATTTTTAACTGAATGGTGACTTTGGGTGCCCCAAACCACTCGGCCTGGCATGGGGTCTGGAAGCATTTCTGCAACTTGTTTATTCTCTTTTGAGATTTATCTATGAGCCTCTGGTCATGGCTGGTTAATAGGCTTCTTGGTGTCAGAGGCGGTTCACGAGGTTCATGGTACACTGCTGAGGCTCCCGAAGCACAGGCAGATGCACGGAGGTAGCCCATCCCAAGTCCATGAAAGCCTGGAGATTTCAGTCCTAAAACACGTGCACCTGAGGTTTTCAACAGATTCATTTCTAGATGAGACCTGCCCCAAGCAGTTGAGTCCGGGCACAAGCATCGTGGCGACTGTAGAGTGTGGACCAGTGACTTTTCTAGAAGACTTTATTTACTGTATTTATCATTTAAAAATAAAATAAAAATAGGGCTGGAGTGATAGTACAGCACGTAGGGCGCTTGCCTTGGATGCAGCAGACCTGGATTCGATCCCTGGCACCCCATATGGTCCTCTGAGCACTGTCAGGATTAAGCCCTGAGCAAAGAGCCTGGTGTAAGCTCTGAGCACAGCTGAGTGTGGCCTAAAAATAAAAAGTTAATAATGAATTTGGAATTATGGATTTTAAAGTAGGTAACTCCTGGTGAAACTATAAAGGAGAAATGAAGACAGACAACAAAAAAATTAGCATCTAAGTTTCTATCAGTAAAGTTTGTTTTTGTTGTTTTTGGGCCACACCTGGTGGTGTTCAGGGGACCATGTGGGGTGCTGGGGATCAAACCCGGGTCAGTCACATGTAAGACCAGCGCCTTACCTATTGTACTAGCACACTAGCTCCTCAAACAAATTTTGTGTTGCCAAAAATGAGGGGTGGCTCTGCAATCTCGGGCTCTGCCCTGGGGTACAACAGGGTATCGGTTCTCAGACAACGATTCCTCCTGGGGGGACCCTCCCTGCTCTGCTGTGGCCGTGACCCAGGCCAGTCGTGGAGGAATATCAGTCAGGAAACTGTAAGGGCTTCCTTTGCTGTTGCAGTTGGGCCACAACCAGTGGTATGCTGGGCTCACTCCTGGCTCAGTGCTCAGGGATCATTCCTGGTGGTCTGGGAGTGATCAAATGGGGTGCTGGGTCAGTGCCTTCCCCGCCATCAAATCCTCCAGGCCTGAGAATTCCTTTCTAACCGGTACAGAAAGCTAAGTGTGACTGCAGCCCCCCGAGGACACACTCCAAGAGGGGGCCATGCGTGGGAAGAGACGGGGACAGGGAGTCCACGGGGGTCCAGATCTGGCGGGGGTGGGGTATGGCAGAACCGCCTGGGAGTGCTGGAATGAAGGCAGGTGCCAGCAGAGGGAAAAACGGTTCAGATCCTGGCATCCCAGGACATTCCAGAGTATCAGCCCCCAGCCCCGCTGGGCAGGTCCCTTGTTCTGTCCACAGGGAACAGGTTTCCGACATGTGCTTCATGGCTCACACTGCCCCTTCCTTGGCCATCCAAGTAGGCCGGCCCACAAGGGCTGGAGAAACCCTGCTCGCCTTCTAACCCACTGGACAGAGGCCTTTGCCAAAAATAAAAAACTATAAGCAATGATGCCAGGGATAGGAGCTCACAGCTTGGGGAGAACGGAATGTTCTGGAACTAGGAACTAACAGGGAAAGAAGCAAAAATAGGGAAAGACATGTCAGAGGAGATGGTGGTGGGAGTGGGGAGAGGCACTACCATGGGATGAAGAGCCCCGTGGCCAGCTCTTGGGGCATGGGGGAGGTCAGTCCATCGGGACAGAACTTCTGTCCTTGAGCCTGAAAATAACAACAGCCTAAGAGCAGGACACTTTGGAGCGGCCAGAAAGGAAACTCAGATGAATTGTTTTCCTTCTAGCCATGTGTTATTATTGCCTAAGTCACTAAAGATAGTTCTCTATTTAAATGTTTTAGTAATGCAAACAGTCTGTAAGGGGAAAGAAAACCAGGCAATTATAAAACTTTTCATTAAGATTTAAGAACTTTGGTGGCTGGAGCAATAGCACAGCAGGTAGGGCGTTTGCCTTGCACGCGGCCAACCCAGGTTCAATTCCCAGCATCCCATAGGGTCCCCTGAGCACTGCCAGGAGTAATTCCTGAGTGCAGAGCCAGGAATAACCCTTGTGCATTGCCAGGTGTGACCCCCCCAAAAAAAGCAAAAATAAAAGATTTAAGAACTTTAAAATTAATATAAGTAGTTTCCCCAAAAATGTCCTTTGGAGGGGGGGCAGCAGACAGATAGTACAGATGCTGCGGAGCACTTGCTTTGTGTGTGGCTGACCCTGGTTTGATTCCTGGCACACACACAGTGCCCTGAGCACGGGGTCAGGAGTAAGCCCTGAGCATTGCCATGCCCCCCCAAAGTGCTTTTTTTGTGTGTGTGGGGGGGGTATGTTCCTATGGTCAAAACAAACATTAAATACATTAAACATCAGACAGCGAAGGATGGCGAGTCAAGGTCACTCATGCTGATCTGGGCTGATTTAATGGCCCCTTGTGCGGGCTGCCGCAGGCCCCATACCCAGACAGCACGGTCCCCTGAACTCCATGCCCAAAGGAGGCCCTGGCACCACTGGCTGTGGCGCCAAGATAAACGATCACTTATGTCGTAGCGAAGCTTCTGATTTCAATGGGGACATGTTCTCACTGGGAACCTCTTTCTGTATGGGGGTCACTCATCTCGGTGCTTGGAAGGACCAAGAATGGAACTGGGGATCAGGTGCACGGCACGTGCCCCAGCACACGGAGCTCTCCCCTCCCCCAGGAACCCTCTCTACAATCTTCTCTTGCCGAACCCGGGGCTCCGTCCACACTGTCCCTGAGCCATGTTCTTACCCCGTAGTTCCCCTACCTACACACACGGACCCCCCAGCCACCAGCCCCTTCTCAAAGCGTGTTCCATGCCGTGGCCGTGGAAGGCCTAACACGCGGGCTTCAGGCCTTGTTCCCGTTTTCCCCTATATTGTTTCCTTCACTTATAGTCACGTCTTAAATGTCTTCCTTCTCAAGTTTTAAAATGGAATCAGCAGTGCCCATGAATTTTAGTATTAAAAATACCTTTGCAGTCGCTTGCTCATCAAGCCCGTGTTCTCCCCTGGACACGCATCTTGCTTGCCTGTCTCTGACTCTGCTTATCTCCACTCTGGAGACGCCTGTGCTCTCTCAGGAACATGTACCTCTCTCCCCCACCCCAGCCCCCCTTTACATCTTTCTAAATAAAAACAAACAAAAAACTATCTTGCTACAACACACAGACACAGACACACACACACACACACACCACCCAAAAACACAACCCACATTTGAGGGCTGGAGCTACAGTACAGAGGTTAAGGCTCTCCATTATAGTTTGGCTGGATGCAGTCAACCTGGGTTCGATCTCCGCATCCCTCTTGTCCCCCGAGTCCGGCAGAAATGATCCCTGAGTGCAGAGGCAGGAGTAAGCCCTGAGCACTGGTGGGTGTGCCCCCCCAAACAAAAACAAAACCCTGAAACTAAAACTAAAACACATCTGAGTGACATATACCTCAGAAACCCAGGTCTCCTGACTGTGCTATCAATTCATGAATCATGACTCTAAAAGATAAAACTATGTGGGGAAAAAATGGGTTAAGTAACTGAATTACAGGAGGACAACAGCTGCCCCTTGGTTACCAAGCACATTCTGAAGCAAATGAATGGAACTGTCGAATGCTCAATACAGGTATTTTGGACCTTCCTGTACAGCTCAGGATGTGACAGAAAGGCAGAAGTCATGCCTCTGGCACGGAGTAAGCCAAAGAGTCTGAGCCCCCATATCAGCAAACTACCACATACTTTACACCACCCAGAAGCTCCAAGCATTTCCATGTACAATCAACTTAACTGATGCTTACAAATCATGCCCATTCTAACAGATGAGAATACAGAGCTCAGAGATGGCAGACTTGGGAATTGTGTTTGAACTAATATAAGGACAAAGACATTTTTCAGAATGGACTTCTAGTGCTCTTTTCACTGGATCATTCTAATATAACTTCCTTTTAAAAAGATTTAAACTTTAGGGGCCAGAGCAATATTACAGTGGGTAGGGCACCTGCCTTGCTGACCCAGGTTCGATCCCCGGCCTCCCATATGGTCCCCCAAGTACCTCCAGAAGTGATTCCTGAGAGTGGAGCCAGGGGTAACCCTTGAGAAGAGCTGGGTGTGGCCAGGGAAAAAGAAGATGGGAGGCTACTCTCCTCCAGCCTTATATTATAAAGCTACTATAACTGAAACAGTGTGGTACTGGAATGAAGATACTCACACCAATGGGACAGACTGGAGAGCACAGAGACAAGTCCTGCTGATCTCTGACAAAGGAGCTTAGAGCATGGAACAGAGGAAGGAAAGTCTCTTCAACAAATAGCACTGGGGAATTGGTCCGTCACCTGTAAAATAATGAACTCAGACCCCATCTCACACCAGGCACAAAAGTAACTCAAAATGGACTAAAGACCTCAAGAGCGACCTGAATCTATGAATTCTAATGAGGGAAACAGGGAAACATAGATCCCTCCTTGACAGAATCCACTGAAGAGGATTCTCAATGGATTCAGTGCCACTGGCCGAGCAAATGGAAGCAAAGAAAAGCAAACAGGACAACAGCAAATCAAGAGGCTTCTGTGCCACAGAAGAAGCTGTGACCAGAACAGACTGGCCCACAGACCAGAAGAACTACTGGCACACCACCCATCTGACAAAGGGTCAGTCTTCAACATATATAAAGCGCCGGTGGAACTTCACCGGAACAAAACAACCAGTCACTGAAAAATAGTGAGAAGAGACCAACAGGCGCTTCCTCTGAAGAGTCATACAGACGAGGAGAAAGCGCTGTGTCCCTGATCATCACCTCACAGTACGAGCCTGGTACACACCACAGAGTGAAATCAACCTTGGAGGGAAATGGCGGGAAGGAACTGCATCCACTGCTGGTGGGATGGCCACGCCGTGCTGCTCACAGTAGTGACAACACAGGGACGGGGAGGACTACTACTTGGTCACAAGCAAAGACTAAGTCACACGCTTTGCTGCTGCACGCTGCAGCTGGAGGGGACCGCACAGCGCGGCTGGCCATCGGAGAGACGGCTGCAGAGTGATCTCTCGTGGGGTCGCGGCCAGGAGCCCCCACATATATACAATAAGGTACAAGGCAAGGGAATCTGAGAGCTGGTGTACAGGACAGAAGGGGACCCACGAATGGGGCAGGGACACTGGGCTCTGGCGGCAGGGCTGGGGTTGGAATGGCAGATGCAGGAAACCCTATCACTGACAGTTCTGCAAAACTGTAGATCACAGTGACTTTAAAAAAAAGAAGCCTTACAAAGAAAAGTGGTTTGCATATATACATTCTTTTTCCCCCTCTTAAAATGTTTACGCATTCTAAAAATAGGTGTCTATAAAAACCAGAGTAATGACTGTCTTAAGTGATTAAATTTAAAAGGATTACGTAATAGCATGTTTAAAGAGAAAAGCTTTCTTTTTCGTTTTTAAATTTTAAAATGGTACTATATGATAGGTTTTTTTCAAGTAAAGTATTTAACAAAGAGCTTCCAAAAGCTATAGTAAGCACAATTTTAATTAGATACCAAGTGAATCAGAGAGGAAAATATGGACAAGATTTCCTTGCAAGTGTGCAAAATGCTAATTTAGTACCTAACCTAATAAATACACAATTCCTCCTTCAAAACCCCGATCCTTTGATCTGAAATGACAAAATCATAAACCAGACATCATTCCAGAGGTGTTCTGAAGTTAAAAATAGCAGTTTACTAATACTTCCTTATAAGAAATTCCTTGTTACTTGGTTTTACAGGATGAGCGCGACAACTATTCTCAGCTTTTGAGACTGAGATGACAGCCTGACACAGCATTCACTGGAGAGGAAGAACTCTGAATACAAAATTCCACTGCTGGACTGATTCCTAATAAATATTTCATCTGTCACTGTCTGAAATGAAGAACCAAGAAATGCAGGATGGGGTAAAAGGCGTACTGAACACAGTCCTGAGAATGTTGCCCAGAGCCAGCCTCATGCCCTGTGCGTCTCCTCTGGGGGCAGGAGACAGTGGTGCCCAGGCTGGCAGGGGGGTGTGGAATGCCTGTGGCAGCTCGTGGCCAGGTCGCCATTTCAGCAGGTCTGGACAGTGGCCAGGTGCTGGGCACCGAGCTGCCTGCTGCTCGCCCTGTGTCAGCTCCCAAACACATCCTCCTGGGGGGATGCCCATCAGGCTGCCTGCCGTGCAGAAAGGGGCCGCGACCCCCCACCAGAGACGCTACCTTGCCAGCGGCCGCCCAGCTGCCTGCCCAAGTCTCAGGTGGTCTAGGCTCCCGGCACTACCACATCGGCCAACCCGATGACCGCCTCAGCCTCTAGTGCTGCCTGGGGAGGCCGGGCGTGGGCACCAGCGGGGGCAGGAGTTGGCCCTGTCCACTGCGGGAGGTGTCCGGTTCAACCCTTCCACCCGAGGCGGGCAGGAGCCGAGAGTTTGGACTAGCTGTAGCTGACACCAGACCCATCTTCCCTCCTCTTCGCATTCCGTCAATAGTCACCAATATTCTCACTCTGGGACCCGTTCCCAGAGTGCACAGCCCCTCTGCTGGGTTTCTGAAAGTCAGCCCGGAAGCAGCGCGGCACAGGGCCTCCCGGCTTTCCCCAAACACCCGGCACGGGCGGGCGGCGAGACCCGCCTAGCTAGGAGCTAAATGTCCCCGCTCCCATACGCAAGCTGGCGGGCTTCCAGCTTCTTTTTTTCTTTTGCTTTTTTTTTTTTTTTTGCTTTTTGGGTCACACCCAGCGATGCTCAGGGGTTACTCCTGGCTTTGCACTCAGGAATTACCCCTGGCGGTGCTCAGGGGACCATATGGGATGCCGGGGATCGAACCCGGGTCGGCCGCGTGCAAGGCAAATGCCCTACCCGCTGTGCTATCGCTCCGGCCCCCTTCCAGCTTCTTAATGACTTTCTCCCTCCAAAGATCTGAAAGGGGTCTGAGCAGCCAACACCACGGAGATTTAATCAAAGCCTCTGTTTATACATGTTTTTGAGAAGCAGCCACCAAAACAATACATTGTTCTGCTTTCAGAACAAAACAAGAGTTAAAAAAGAGAAGATACTTTCAAACGTTTCAAGTGGAATTGAGCTGCAGACTGCAAAAACAAAATCTGAATCCAGTAACATGATAATATGACATTTTTCTGGAACTCTTAACTGGCAATGCTATATTTAAATACTGTTACTTATCTTACCCACTAACATTTTTGTACCCAATTGGCTAACTAAATGAATTGTCCTCCAAATCAAGACACGAGCTTAAAAACCCACTTTCCCCTGTTCTATTTTATTTACAAAGTCACCGGCTCATCTTCCAGTACTAAACAAACGGTTGAAAGCTGGACAGAGAACGTGGCCTGAGGGTGTGACCAGCAGGTGCGTCCCCTGCAAGTTGCCCAAGAGCGAGGGCCCGGAGGGCACATCCCCGCTGACGCTGAGCCCTGCCCGCTACTCATTGCTTCTGCCCACTGTTCTCCTTGTGCCCTAGGTTTTGGGGACACACCTGCACCTGGCTCTGCACTCAGGGATCATTCCTGGCGGTGCATGGGGGACCACATGGAGTGCCAAGTCGGAGGTGTGCAAGGCAAGCATCCTCCATGCTGGAGAATCGCTCCGGCCCTGCCCTTGCCTGACTTTCGAGTCAGCCTTTCCATAACTGACACGTCCCTTTCCAAGTCCTCGAAGGCCACCTCTAGGCTGCTCTCCCCGGGGCTGCTGTGTGCACCCTGAGGACAGGCTGTCTCCCACGGGGGCTCTAGCACCAACCAGGACAGGGAGCCATATCTCACCTCAGTGGACCTGAGCTCACGATCAGAACAGGGCCACGATACCGGGGAGGGGGGGGGCTCCTCCCAGGCTACTGCTGGAGGGTCCTGTGAACTTCGAGCAGAGCCAGTATCCGACATGGGAGGAAAGGCCCTCAACCCAGAGGGCTGGCCACCAGGGACCCCGCATGGAGCTGGACCCAGGAAGGGGGAGGCTCCCTGCAAGCTCAACCCTTCCGAAGAGGCAACAGCCACCTCCTCTGTCCCTGCTGTCCTTTCAACACACCCACCACCACCAGTTCATGCCAGGGGGTGCGGACGAGCTGAGTGAGGGGAAGAGATGAAACTGGCATCAACTGAAGACTTCTGTTTGAGAGCAGATTATTTTCTGAATGCTACTAAATGAATGGGCTCAATTTTTCTGGCATATTTTTATATATAAAATGATCATTTAATTGGGGAGGGGAGAACTACCAAGAGATGCTCAAGGGGTCTGGGGGTTACTGTGATAAAGCTCAGTGAAGTTGGCCAGGGGTTCGATGGAGGGCTGAGGATGCGGCGCCTCACCACCAGGGCCTCCCCAGAAGTGCTTGGCAATCCCCAGGGATGCTCAGAGCCTCTAGGGCTCACCTGGCAGTGCTTGGGAGGCCACATGGTGCTGGGGGTCACACCTGGGTCAGGCACATGCGAGCCCCCCCAACCCCATGGCCACTGTATTGCTTCCTTGTCCCTGTGAAAGAATCATTTAGTCTTCAATGGATATATTAGAAAAGTACGACGGAACAGAAACATATTTCTGGAGAAAGATTCTCTATTTACAGAGATAAAGGTTTTATTTATCTTAGTATCAAAATGTTATTGCACTTCTTGATTCCCTAAGAAGACATGAGTAGCTTTTTGCACCTATGACATTTGTGGAGATTATTGATGCAGTGTAAATCATGTAACAGTGACATGAATCCAGGGGAAAAAAAGCATAGCTATATTTCAATTTTCAGTTTTCCAAAATAAGCGTACTTATTGGTGTTGTTTGTTTTTGTCACACCCAGAGGCACTCAGGGATCACACCTGGCAGGTCTCAGGGAACCATATGCAATACCAGGAATCGAACCTGGGTCAGCTGTGTGCAAGCCAAGCACCCTACTTGCTGTATTGTACCTCTGGCCACTAAAATATCCGTCTTGGGCTTGGAGCGACGGTACAGAGGGCAGGGTGCTTGCCTTCTATGCGGCTGACCCAACTTTGAACCCTGGCATCCCATATGTTCCCTCAAGCACCGCCAGTAGTAATTCCTGAGTGCAGAGCCAGGAGTAAGCCCTGAGCACCACTGTGTGTGACCTAAAACAACAACAAAAAGCATCTTTAATACACCAAGCTACTTAGGTAGGACCTTTGTCTGCACCGAGGTTTTTGTGAGGACAATGTTCCAGTGAGGAAAGTTTGCTGAGAAGCTGCTAACAGCTCAGTGACTGTGGTCAGACTGTCGGCCAGAGGGTAGCGGTGATCCTTTCCTCCCTGCCTTTGCTGACGATCACTGCGCTCCATCCACTGCACCAGAACCTTAGCAGATGAGCCAAGTCTACTGGAAGAGACATGACAGCTGTCTAAAGTTATTTGTTCTGAATGCGCCACCAAGTCACAGTTTGAAAAACACCACTATAAATACTTTTAGATCCTGTTAGAATTATTCCCATATTGAACGGTAGCACACGAGAGAAAAATTTCACATGACCTGGCGTGTTTCTTTCAGACTAATCCAATCCAAGGCTCCTCCTTGCTTCTCTCGTTACAAGCCTGAATTCCACAAGCATCAGCGAAAGTGGTTTCAGGCTGGGTCAGCAGCAATCAGCAGTGAACAAAGATTCGGTAACAGAGACTGGAGCGGCCGAACACATGCTCTCTGCATGCTGCTAAACATTTTTCTCAAACCGCAGTAAAGAATTTTTTTTTTTTTGCTTTTTGGGTTACACCCGGCGACGCACAGGGATTACTCCTGCCTCATGCACTCAGGAATTACTCCTGGCGGTGCTCAGGGGACCATATGGGATGCTGGGAATCGAACCTAGGTCAGCCACGTGCAAGGCAAATGCCCTACCTGCTGTGCTACCACTCTGTCCCCAGTAAAGAAATATTTTAAGGACAAATCTAAAGGGCCATGAAGATGGGGGGACACGAGAATCCGAAGGAGAGAGAGGCCAACAGCTGTAAACAAAGACAGCCCGTCTCTGAGGCAGCAAGGATGCCAGGAAAGGGGATCGGAAGCCACGCCTGCCACAGGGCCGGGCCAGGCAAGTGTCGGGAACATCCACTCCCTACACACGCTACCCCCTCCCTGCAAAGCACCAGGGTACACAAGGCTCAAGAGGTAAAGGGTTCATGTGAAACCTTCTCTGCAGGATTCTGAAGGGACAGGCCTTCACTTGCTGAAGTGCAGACCATTAGTTACCTGCAAAGGACACACTGAGCTGAGTTAGCGAATACATGTGAACACAGGAGAAATAACTACGGAGGAGGAGACAGAATTAAATGATCAATTCAGCTGGCACAGGTGGGCCGGTCGGCGTAGCTAGTGCTACTTCACAGACAGAGTGAACCTGGGGTAAAGCACCGCCTATCTGCTCGGGGAAGCGGCCACGTGCAGCTGACACGCCTGTTCTTAGAGGCCAGGCGGCCAGGCTCTGTGCTTTTACCTGGTGGGAGCGTACTGGGCTGCGGCTGCGTTCCAGCTCCAGGGAGGGGAGGGGGACTGGCCCTGATGGGCCCAGCACTCTGGGTTGGGCTCACGCTGGCCAGAGCCCCGGCAGGCAGTGGCTGACCTCGCTTTAACAGCTGCTTCTGTTCTTGCTGGCGGAAGCGTGGAGGCACCTCCCGAGGCAGGTAACGGGATGCAGCTGGCTGCTGGCCGCTGGCAGACGCACGTTTGCCATTGCTGCTGCTGGAGAGAGTGCTGGTGGAAGTACTGGCACCGGTACCGGCAGGTTGGGGCTGGCTTGAGCAGGTCTTAGTAGGTTCTGGCACTATAAGGAACAAAATAAAAAAGGACCCAAAACTTTAGTAAGTCCGTCTTAACAGCCGAGCGAGAAACAGCAGAAACTGGCAAGGCAACGTCGGGGAGCGCTTTTCCCAAGGCCGATGGCGCCCTCCAGCAGCGGCTCCCGCAGGCCGCGTCAGAGTGCTCGTGCTCGCAGGCCAGAGGCCAGAAAGGTCTCGGTGCGGCAGCGCAAGCGCTGACCGGGCCTGTCTGACAAGTTCCCGGACCGCACCGTGAGGCCCAGTCTTGGTCTCCAGACAACCAACTCACATACTGTTGTTTTCATGCTGGCGACAATGCAACGAAGCCCGGCTGCAGCCCGGGTGGGGTGAGCTCTGTGGCGGCGGCTCCTACCAGACGCTTGGGCAAGCATGCAGGGCCCCAGCCACTGCACACACAATGGGTTCAAGGCAGTTTGAGGGGAGAAAAGGAGCACGAGAGTGAGAGTCTTGAGGAGCCCAAAGCGGACAGGATGTGAGCAGCAACCCTGCAGAGGGGCAGAGGGCCGGGGGTGCCCCCAGGCTCCCCCCGTCATCTGGAGCCTGGAACAGGATCTCGGAGACGGCAGTGATCCCACCGGAAAACTCACTTTCCCCTACGTTTCCCAATGTCCTAGGTTTGAGAGCTGAGTAAGAGCCACCCAGTTGAAGAGAAAGAAACCGGTATCCGGGCAGACCGGGAAGCCGCAGCCCTGGCCCCAGGCCCCTGCCACAGGCGTGCAGGGCCTGGTGGAGGGATTCAGCGCCAGGCTGTCTGCCCGCCCGGAGAAGGACGGCGGAACCACCTCATCATTGCGGTGCCGGACAGAGAGACACGGGCACAGCCTTCCATTCTGTGGGGCCACGTTAGCTCAGCCCCTTGGGATGCTCTCCCTGGATATACAATTTCCTTGGTCTTGGTGGAGACAGGAAATCGGAAAATCATTTTTGTTTGATTTTGGGGCCACACCTGTGGTGCTCAGGGATTATTCCTAGCAGTGCTTGAGGACCATATGGGACCCGGGGGACCAAACACGGGCCAACTGTGTGCAATGTAAGGGCCTTAAGCCCTCGAGTAACCTCTCGCCCTACCCTTCACTTGAAGGTTCTCTATTTGAAACGCAACAGCACTGAGATCATCTATCTTTCTTCTGTTGTGTGTGTTGGGGGAGGCCCTCCCAGGTAGGGCTCTGGAGGTCAGGGGCACCCTAATGGCGATTTTCAACCTGGCCGGCAGTTCACTGCTCAGGTCTGATGGCCCTGGGGATATCCAGCGCCCCTGGTGATGCTGTGGGCCTCCAACCACACCCAGTGCTGCTCCAGGATCAAGCCTGGGTCTATCACATGTCCTAACAGCTGTACTATCTTCCAGGCCCAATCCATTATGCCTCTTTTAATTAAAAAAAAAATAAAGTTAGCGATAGCACAGCGGGTAGGGCGTTTGCCTTGCACGCGGCCGACCCGGGTTCGATTCCCAGCATCCCATATGGTCCCCTGAGCGCCGTCAGGAGTGATTCCTGAGTGCATGAGCCAGGAATAACCCCTGTGCAACGCTGGGTGTGACCCAAAAAGCAAAACAAATAAAAAAGTTATACAAGCTAGTCTAGATCCTTTTGGGATGTACAAGAAACTTTATGCATGTGTGTGTGTTTGTATATATATATATAGAGAGAGATATGTAGATGGATATGTACTTTTAAATCTAAATTAACAAAAGTTCTTAAATATTTACCCAAACGATCTAAAAACATAACCATGCAAAAAATGCACAGGAATATTTGCTGAAACTTTATTATTTTTTGTTTTGTTTTGGGGCCATAAACAAAACTCTGGCGGTACTTAGGAGTTCCTCCTGGCTCTGTGCTTAGGGGTGAGCTCGGGGAACCATATGGGGTGCTGTGGATCAAACCTAGACCACCTATGTGAAAAGCAAGAGCCCTATCTGCTGTACTATCTCTCCAGTGCCTCAAACTTTATTCTTAATTACCCAAATTGGAAGTAAACAGATCTTCTGTAGGTGAAGAACAATCTGGTCTGCCCAGAAACATGGGGTACGCATCAGAGGGCAGGGAAGAACAGGCAATACATGCTACTATGTTAGCGGCCAGGGTGAAGACACCACTGCTTTGTGATCACAACTATAGAACATTCTGGAAAAGACAAAACTATAGAGACAGCAAAAAATAAGTCAGGGGCCACCAAGAGCTTGGGGGAGAAAAGGATGAACAGGCAGAGCGCAGAGGACTTTTAGGGGCAGAAGTGTGGGAAACTGGAGCAGCAGACACTGCACATTGTGTATCCGTCAAAATCCATATACAATACAAAGAACAGGCAAATGCTAAGTCTGAACCTAGTAACCAGGCATCAGCACTGCCCCAGCAACTGAACCGGAGAAACGGAGGCCACGGCAGGGCAGGGAGGAACAGACAGGAAGCGGCGTTTGCCGCTCAATCTTTCCGGAAACCCACAACTGCTCTGAGAGTCTGCTGGTGTGGCTTTGCACGTGGCCCATACATGGTTCTGAGCACCACTAGGAGTGCCCCTGAGCACAGAGCCAGTTTGTAGGCTCTGAGCACCACAAGTATGCCCCCCAAGAACTGATAAATGCTTTATTAATAAAAACCTGCAGCCAACCACGCTGCCAGGTGACGGCAGCACGCGAGGCCCTTCCCAGCAGCTTGGCGAGTGGCTGAGAGCAGGGAGAGCTGAAATGGAGCAGAACACACAACACCGCTGCAGTTACCTGACACTGGGCCACCGGCATGCCGGCAGCCCAGGGCGTCACACACGGGAATGCAGCTGGGTTATACGGGCGCTTCTCAGGGGTTACTCCCGACTCTGTGAGTTACTTCTTAGGAAACTCGGCTTATAAATCCAATTACTACAACATCCAAAAGCTGCAGAGGCAGAAGAAAAGGAGTGCAGGAGGGAGGGAGGGGAGGGAAGGAGGACTGTCGTCAGGGAGCTGCGGAGCTGTGCCCACCCCTTCTCTTCTGTCACAGGTGACACTGGGCAGCATGTGATCAGAGACAGGAAAGGCCTTTTGTCTGTCATCCTGACTTCAAAGGAAACATGCCCAAACTCAGAACTCAAAGGAACAACGAGCAAGAATTCAGACAGTGGCAGCGAGCTGCAGGCCCCTCCGGGACAGACCCCCAGCCCCGGGAGCTGCCCAGCGCCCCCATGGCTCATCTAAGGCAGTCCACTCCCTCCCACGCGCCGCTGCTCTCTCTGGGGCACGTTCACGGCTGCTTTTCTTCCAAACATCTGGTGGAGATAGAATTCACGCAGCTGAAAGGAAGTGTGCAAACAAGAACGCGTGTATATGGGCCTCCGGTTTTGAGCCGGAGACATCTGTACAGGTCTCTGTCACTGTGTTTATGGCCTGAACACTGTCTCACTGGAGAGTCAAAGGAGTCCTTTTTCCTTCGCTTTTCGATTTTTGGGTTACACCCACCCAGCGATGCTCAGAGATTATCCCTGGCTCTGCATTCAGGAATCACTCCTGGTGGTGCTTAGACAACTGTACTGGATGCTGGGGATTAAACCTGGGTCAGTCGCATGCAAGGCAAGTGCTTTCCCCACTGTACTATCTTACCAGCTCCTAGAGTCAAAGTATTCTAAATCTGCCTTCCAGGTCCCCCGTTCAGAACCAGGGTGGAGCAGCCAGGAGATCTGGAGAAGGCGGACAGGAGTGAGGACTGTATCCGGGGAACGCACAGGGCCTGCAGTCTACCCTCTGCGGGACAGTGGGCTAGCTCCTGGTGCAGAGACAAAGCTTTCTCTCATATCAGACAGGGCATTAGACATGGAGCTCTGAGAGGGAACAGGAAACCTCAGTACTATATCTCAAAGCTTTACTAGTCGTGGGCTAAGCAGTGGTGCTCAGGGCTTGCACTCCTGGCTCTGTGACTCATGTGGTTCAAATGTGTGTGCGTGTGTATAAGAGACGGGGGAGAGGGAGGGAAAGACAGAGGGATAGAGAGAGAGAGAGGGAGAACGAAACACAGTAGGGCTAGTTGCCTGCTGTAATGCTGCCACAGATACAGTCACAAGAGACCAAGGGCTTTGTGGACAAAGCAGGCACTCTGCCTTGGTTTACCCACCTGTTCATTCCTGAAAACGTGGATGCTGCTGGAGAGTACAGCAGGTAGGGCATCTGCCTTGCACGTGGCCAACCTGAATTTGATGTCCAGCACATACATGGTGCCCTGCCAGGAGTGATCCTTGAGCATAGCTGGGTGTGGTCCCCAAACCCAAAGCAAAACCAACCAACCAAAATACCCTTATTTTGGACCATGCAGCAGGTAAGGGCATTTGTCTTGCATGTGGCCGAGCCAGGGTCGATCCCCAGCTCTGCTTCCCCTGAGCTGCACTAGGAATGATCCCTGAGCACACAGTCAGGAGTAAGCTCTGAGCACCACTGGGTGCAGTGCCTCCCTGAAAGACAAATGGAAGTAGGTAAACTATGGATGACCTCCCTTCTCGTCGTTGCTGCAATGATGGGGGCGGGCTGCTCCCGTGTCACAGGGGTCGAACTGAAGCCGTGTGCAGTGTCGGGGATCCAACTCCGAGGCCTCACGCCTGCAAGGGGCCAACCCACGGTCACCCATGCTCATTCTCAGTCAGCTGAGTTGCTAGCACTGGGACTCCGAGGGAAGGAAAGGTCAGCCGCGCTCATCAATGAGGGAAAAGACACAGAGCGGCCTCTCTTATGGGTGATGATAATGACAATCACGGGGATAAGGTGGCATCTGTCAGATCTCTGGGACTTGCCGCAACCTGAGAAAGCAATTGGCAAGTGGAATAACTCGGCATCTGAACCCAGCGAGCAGCTCCGGGCAGACTGGCCGTGCAGCGCAGGGCTCACTTCCCAGGCAGCCGGCCCAGGGGCCAGCAGCCCTGCCCTGCTGCCCCACCTCACGCGGCAGGGCGTGTTTGCTTGCTTCACCCTGTCCACAGAGTATTTGCTTGTTGTTTTTGGGGGGCGGGGGGACACCCAGAAGTACTCTGAGGCTACTCCTGATTCAGTGCTTGGGGTCACTCCTGACACTGTTCCGCCCTCAGACCACTGAGCCATTTTTCATTAAAATCAGACAAACAGCATGTCGACAGTATCTCCATCAGACACCTGCAGCAGTGGCCACCTTTGGTTCCTCAACCCCTCTCTGCCCAACAAGCGTTTCCTGTCCCCTTCCGGTGAGGGTGACACCTGCTGGCCCAGGAGAGAGCAGCAGCGGTGAGTTCAGCCCTTTGGTCAACAAAGGACCAGAGCTTTCCTTAAGGACATGCACTGCCACAGAACTGACACAGGCATTCTTGACCAGAATCTCATGCCACGGCCATTATCCTGGCTTTTCAGGCAAGCAGGCATACGGCATATTTTAAAACCAACATTTTCATATGTGCCTATAAAGTACGTGGGCATTTAACCCCCACTGTACTTCTGAAATCTTGACATATTGTTCAATTGGTGTGTAAATGTGATCCAATTTCCTCATTCACTTCCTGGCAGTAGAAGATTATTAATTCAAGTCTGATACTTAGAATCTGAGACGAGGGGCTGGAGCAATAGCACAGAGGGTAGGGCATTTGCCTTGCACGTGGCCGACCCGGGTTCGATTCCTAGCATCCCATAGGGTCCCCTGAGCACCACCAGGGATAATTCCTGAGTGCAGAGCCAGGAGTAACCCCTGAGCATCGCTGGGTGGTATGACCCAAAAAGCAAAAAAAAGAATCTGAGACGAGAGCTGACAGAAGTTTTTCTATAAATCTATGAAAAGTGCAGTCTCTTGGGGCTGGAGAAATAGCACAGTGGGTAGGGTGTTTGCCTTGCACTCGGCCGATCTGGGTTCGATACCCAGCATCCCATATGATCCCCTGAGCACTGCCAGGGGGTAATTCCTGAGTGCAGAGCCAGGAGTAACCCCTGTGCATCGTTGGGTGTGACCCAAAAAGTGAAAAAAAAAAAGGTGCAGTCTCTTAGGCAGAGACACAACACAACAGAAAAAGATGAAAAAATTAGGAATTAATTTGAGTCGTTTCAGCATACTCAGATTTCATTTCTTAAAAATTTAAGTTTACCCATATATGTATATATCATTTATATCACTTGTCATCCCGTTGATCCTCGATTTGCTCAAGCGGGCACCAGTAACGTCTCCATTTGTCACTGTCGAGTGCTACTGTAGCCCAGTGATATCTGCTCGCTCCAGGAACAGAAAGAGCCTCAATCCATTCATTCAGGGTTTTGATGAAGAAGTCTGACCGTCTTGTTAGAGGGCTAGAGTGCGGCCATGTGGTCTTCTGATGTCCCGTGGAACCCAGTCGATAACAGCTCTACATGTCCGGCCCATCTGATTTTTGACGCCTTGGCAAACGAGACAGTGTCCCTGATTCTTGACCGTCGACGTAGATCGGAACTCCAGATTCCTTCTCTCACTTGAGTGAAAAGTGATACTCCTAGCATAGCTTTCGATTCCTCTTTGGGATACCCGAATAGCATATGTTAGTGCAGGAAGAACGGTGAAATTAAAAAGATGTGCTTGGAGTCGGAGGTTCTTTGTTCTCTTAACCACTTCTTTGACGCTCCTGAAGGCGTTCCAAGCTGCTCTCTTCCTCCTGCGCAGTTCTGGCACCAAGTCATTCCTTATGTTGAGTTCTCGACCCAGGTACACATAACTGCTGCATTCAGAGATGTTCGTTCCATTGAGAGCAAATGGAGCGTCAGGGACTAGTTCGTTTTTCATGAGCATCTTCTTATTAGGGTTCAGCTGCAGTCCGACCTTTCCACACTCTCAGTCAAAGTCGGCCAGGATTCTTGCTGATTGGTTAGTGTTTGGCGTTATGAGAACGATGTCATCAGTGAAGTGGAGGTGATGTAGTTGACGACCATCTATCTTCACTCCCATTCCTTCCCATTCCAGTCGTCGCATGATGTTCTCGAGGGTGGCACTGAAGAGTTTCGGTGAAATGGTATCACCCTGCCTAACCCATCTCTTTATGTCAATGATCACTTCCTTATAGAATGGTGAGATCCTGGTGGTGAATCCATAATACAGCTCGTGGAGGATCTTGATGTACTGAGTTTGAACGCCCTGTTTGGCTAGGGCTTCGGTGACTGCTTCAGTCTCAACAGAATCGAAGGCCTCCTTTAAGTCAATGAACTTTAGACAGAGCGACATCTTGAACTCTCTCGAAACTTCGATGAGTTTGCTCACCGTGTGGATATGGTTGATCATGCTGAATCCTTTTCGGAACCTGGCTTGCTCACATGGTTGTCCTTCACCTAGTGTTCTGCTATTCTATTCAGAATGACTCGAGTGAACAATTTGTAGATGACAGACAGCAGGCAGATTGGGCGATAGTTGTGAATGTCGTGGATGTCTCCCTTCTTGTACAACAGAACGGTCCTGCTGGTTTTCCACTGGGACAGAACCTTGCATTCAGACAGGTAGCATGTGAAGAGCTGAGCCAGTATATTGAGGAGTACTGGCAGCAGATTCGGGTCTAACCTTGTCCGGAGTGGGTGCTGTACGCGTCTTTACCAATAAAATGGCGTGTCGGATTTTGGAAGGAAAGGATGTTGGGAACGACATATCCATCCTGCGGAATTGGGCATGTGGACAGCTGGACGTGGCTGTCAATGAGATCCGAGTAGAAGTCGTGAATAATCCTCTCCACTGCCCTTCTGGAAGATGTGATAGATCCATCAGGATGTCGGAGGGCCGTCATTTTTGTCTTGTAGTTGGCAAAGGACAGGCGAGCGTTGCAAATACTTTTCCCAGCTTCTGCCGCATCAGCCAACACTGCTGCTCTTCTCTCTCTGAGGTCTTCCTTTATCGCTTCTCTGCACAGCTTTGTGAGCTCGGACATTAGCTTGTGGTTGCCTGAGGCTTGTGCCAAACCACGTTGGCGGATGAGCTTGAAGGTTTCCGAAGACAGGCGTCTGTTCGTGGCTTTCCCACTCTCGGCATTTTTCACGCAGTCATGGAGGTGCTGAACCAGTCATTCGTATTCCTTGTCGATGTTGTTAATGATAGCATCTTCCCACATTGCTGCAACAGTGCCAAAGAGCCCCCAGTTGGTGGTCATTCTGGGAGTTCTCTTCTTCTTTTTTTATTTTTTTTGTTTATTGAATCACCATGAGAAAGTTACAAAGCTTTCAGGCTTAAGTCTCAGTTATATAATGCTCAGACACCCATCCCTTCATAAGTGCACATATTCCACCACCAGGAACCCCCATATATCTTTCCTCTCCCTCTACCCCACCTCCCGCCTGTGTAGCTGATAAATTTCACTTTACTTTTCTCTTTACTTTGATCACATTCAATATTTTAACAAAAACTCACTATTATTGTTTGGAGTTTCCCCCCACCAAAGTCAGACCTGTTGAAAAGGAAGCATTTGATAATTTATTTTACATTGCTGACAATGAAGAGATATGAGGTCGCGGCTATTGTGGCCGCGCAGTTTCAGATTTCTGTATTTTAGTAACTAAGTCCAGGGAAATTTCTGCCAGAAATTGCTTCACTGCAAGCTCGTACCTCCCTTTCGTGGTCATCATAAAATGGCGGCCGGGGCTCAGTTCACAGTCTAGAGACATCTCTGCAAGAAACTGCTGGTGCCCAAAGTAGTTTAGCTGGCCTCCGGGGCCATGGTCATGCAGCAGCGGAGAGCTGGGAGTTGCCTTCTTAAACTTAAACTTTGCAGTCCTTTCTCCCCGCTCTGTGAAGTAGAATTTTGCATGAAGGAGACGGTGGTCCGATCCTGTTTGGAATTTTGGGACAACCGCGACATCAGTCAGGCAAAACCTTCGATTGACTATGATGTGGTCAGTTTCATTGTGGAACTGTCCACCAGGAGGCTCCCATGTCCAACGTTTAGGTTCGGCCTTCTGGAACTGTGAGTTTCCATGGATGGTCTTAGCCGACATGATGAATTCAGACAGTCTCTCCGCCCTGTTCATTCCATTCTAGTCCATGGGACCCAATGTGGAGTTCTTCGGGTGACCTTCTCAGTCCTATCTTGGCATCAAAATCACCAACAATGATCTTGTAGAAGGTGTGGTCTTCTTTATAGAACCTCTCCAGCTCCATGTAGAACTTCTTAATTTCTTCTTCATCGTAGTTGGATGTTGGTGCATGAACGATGAAGATAGAAACTGCCGGCAGTGAGCCACATCTATTCAAGCGTAATCGTCCAATTCGGGTTGTTAGGCATTCGAATGAATCAATGCTCATGGCCAAGTTCGTGTTGACAAGGACACCGACACCACCGACACCTCTGTTGCCACATGTTCCGAGGAACAGTTCTTCTCCAGTGTCTAAAATTGTGTGATGTGATTCATGACTTCTCATTTCGGTCAGACCAATGATGTCGTACTTCATCTTTTGCACTTGCACCAGCAGGTCCTCAATGGATGCTTCTGATGCCAGCGTATATGCGTTGAAAGTACAGACAGTCACTTTAGTCTTTCTTCATTTTGGCAGTCTAGTTCGTCCCTGACATTTTATCAGCCTCTCCTTGCTTGACCTTCTTCTTCTTCTTTTTTTTTTTTTTTTTTTTGGTTTTTGGGTCACACCTGGCGATGCACAGGGGTTACTCCTGATTCTGCACTCAGGAATTACTCCTGGAGGTGCTCAGGGGACCATATGGGATGCTGGGATTTGAACCCGAGTCGGCCGCGTGCAAGGCAAACGCCCTCCCCCCTGTGCTATCACTCCAGCCCCTGCTTGACCTTCTTAACACTGCTGTATTGGGGGCTCTTTCGGTGTCAGGCAAATGAAGCCCATTGTTGTTAGCATATCAAATAATTCGATATTCGATATGTGTGTATATGTATATATGTATAATTGTTCATAAAAATGACAGAGAAAGAACTCTGGAACCAGGCTAGAGCTCAGAAGACAGAGCACATACCTTGATATGTGAGATCCTGGGTAAGGAACAGGGCAAGTAGGAAGATTACTCACACTTGCTCTGTCTGTGGGAGGCCTAGGGTGATGGCCAGCACTGTTGGGAGTGACCCCAGGGCATTGCTAGGTGGAGGCCCCACCCCCTTGAAAAAAATAAAGGAAAAAGAGTATCTTTCTCTTCTGTTAGTCATCAGTGATTCTAAGGACTATATCCTTTGCTAAAATTTCATTCTTCAAAAAATACATACAATTTCATTTCCCCCACCCCCATGATTACAGTATCTTGTGCAATTCTATGGTGACCAGCCCAGAGGCGGAACCCCTCAGAACAATGAGCAGTGTGCAGAAGGCGGCTGGGAGCAATGGGGCCCATCTGCTGTGGTGACTGGCAGTCCCCAGGGCACCTCTCGGTGCATCCTGTTGGCACTGATGGCAGCGGATGGCTGATTGGTCACTATGGCAACCGAGGAAGCTCAACTCCAAAGGAGCAGAGTCATTAACCACAAACCACATTAACTTCGTCTACTATTAATGAGAACTGCTGTTTAGAGATATTTTCTATCCTCATCTGTTACAGTTACCTCTCTAAAAAGAATTCAATTAAACACTATTTTAAACTCACGTTAGAGTAAAATCATTCTAACAGAGGGAGCTGGAATGATAGCACAACGGGTAGCGTGTTGCCTTGCAACAGCAGGGAGGGCATTTGCCTTGCACGCGGCCAACCCGGGTTCAATTCCCAACATCCCATATGGTCCTCTGAGCACCGCCAGGGGTAATTCCTGAGTGCAGAGCCAGGAGTAACCCCTGTGCATCGCCAGGTGTGACCCAAAAAGGAAAAAAAAAATCATTCTAACAGAACTGACAGGCTACTCTGCTTTTAATCTGGGGTTCTTCGAAGAAAACGTAGCATGTGTTCCATGCAAGTATTCCACACTCCTATGAATACAGCATGCCGAGAGAAGACTCAAACAGGAGTGTTTTTTTTTTTGATCACTTCCGGTGATGCACAGGGGTAACTTCTGGCTCATGCACTCAGGAGTTACTCCTGACAGTGCTCAGGGGACCATATGGGATGCGGGGAATCGAACTCGGGTTGGCCATGTGCAAGGTAAATGCCCTCCCCACTATGCTATCGCTCCAGCCCCTCAAACAGGAGGTTCTGGTAACAGCCCATGCCAAGGCTGACGCAGTGTCAACACATACTGGCTTTTCTGTCATCTTCAAAAGGCAGTCAGCAACCATGTCCCCGGTGACCACACAGCAGGCGGACATGCAGGATGAAGGTACAGGCCAGCGGCTTAGCACTTTCCGCACCTCCACCGGGTCGTGCCTGTCTCTCTTCACTCTGAACCGTCCTGCACGCAACAAGCTCATGGAACAAACTGCAAATCCTAAGTCTTCCGAAGCACAGAAGGTTACGAAAATGCTGCCTCCAGTGTGTCCAGGACAAGGGCGTTACCCTCCCTAGGAGTGCGTGGACGTGGGTCCTTCCATGAAGCTGCGGGGCAGCCGGAGCCGGAGTGGCTTTGCTCCCACCTGCCAGGAGAGGGAGCCCGTGTCCGTGATGCCAGCACGGTGCTGGGGCAGGTCTGCAAACAGTCTGAGAGGCCTCACTGACTAATGCAGACGCTTAGGTAGTGTCTATGACAGTTTCTATTATAAAACCCAGATTCCCTTTCTTAAGGTAAAACGCTATCTGCACTTTAACACGCCTATCTATATTTTTTCCCGTTTACATTTTCTGAATTCTCTTCACTCTTACCAAATTTTACATTGGTAAGTTTTGCCTATTTAACATATATTAGCACAGAATTAAAAGTGTTTTATGACAGGGAAGTTATGATAATTACCATACTAGGATCCAAATACAAAATAAACTTTAATGCAATAAGGGGCCTGAGAGATAGTACAACAGGGAAGGTACTTGCCTTATATGCAGCCGTTCTGGGTTCAATCCCCAACATCCCATATGGTCCCCCAAACACTGCCAGGAGTGATTCCTGAGTGTAGAGCTGGAGTAATACATGAGCATTGCCAGGTATGGCCCAAAAACCCCAGAGTAAACAAAATTAAATATTTTGTATTTTAGATTAGCAGTCCATTGCCTTGACTGGAACTATAGCACAGCGGGTAGGGTGTTTGCCTTGCACGTGGCCGACCCAGGTTCAATTCCTCCATCTCTCTCGGAGAGCCCAGCAGGCTACTGAGAGTATCCCACCCGCATGGCAGAGCCTGGTAAGTTACCTGTGTTGTATTCTATATGCTAGAAACTATAACAAGTCTCACAATGGAGACGTTACTATTGCCCACTTGAGCAAATTGATGAACAACAGGATGACAGTGTTACAGTGCTACAATATTTTAGATGCTCAAGTTGAAAACTTAGTTGTGTAAATAATAAGCAGTATAACATGTTGTGCAAAATAATTCTAATTTCTTCATTTACATAACAGGTAAAAATCATATAGTAATCAATCATCACAAACTGATTTTTATGATTTTCTGATAATTCCATTTGCCATTCCTTTAAGTTCTGTTGGAGCAAGTAATATGAAATAAACTTTTACAAGCCTGCCGAGGGGGAGAAGACCTGGGGACACTGGTGGACATGAGATGCCTGAAAGAACTCGACCCCTGGCACCGAGTGCCCAACTCAGCCCCCAAGGCAGGCATCACTGTGCTTTTAAAAGTAGCTGGTGCCCCCGCACTGCTGGGGGTGCCCTGTGAGGCATGGAGCGAGCCCGCCCTGGCAGCTCAGAGGCAGTCAACCTGTGGGGAACAGCTGAGCTCAGATGGGGCTCCCAGTCCCCACAGCCGTTACGTCACAGGCTGGGTCTGAGGGCGTCTTCATCTGAGCACGGACAACAGTACTTTCTTAGGGTTTCTTCATGGTACCAAGAACTGAACCCAGGGCTCAGAAGACGAGTGCTCTACCACGGAACCACACTCCCCACCCTGAATCTTTTTTTCCTTCCTTTAGAGCCACACCCAGCAGCGGTGCTCAAGGCTTACTCCTCGCTTTGTACTCAGGAGTCAGGGGACCAAACCCGGGTTGGGCCACATTCCAGGCAAGAGTCTTAAGTCCTGTACTATCTCTGACCTCTTTAGGTTTCATTGTTGCTGTTGTTTCAGCCCCGGATTAAGTATTTTTTGTTGTAGGATACATTCCAAGAATACTCATGCACATGAAATGAACCTGACTTACTGATTTTAGCCAGAATTTCTAAGGCTTATAAAATATTTTCATACTGAAAGCTGTTAGGCATATCATGGGTGAGACCAAGTATCTCGACTCGAGATAGCACAAATACTCTTCGATGAACGATTTATGGCTTTGAGTCATACACCTTTATAGGAGTATCAATCATATATATATGCATTGTTCTACTCTTGCTCAGAAGGACTAAGTTTGCAATCAGGGATGAAGCCTTGCCATGCAGTTTGTAATGCTGACTTAGGACAGTCATGGGGCCGGGGACAGCTCAGCAGTGAGGGGGATGTGCCCTGCAGGCACCGGGACCTGTGTTCAAACCTGGTACCACAAGGCCCCTCACACCTGCCGGAGTGGCCCTGGTGGTCCCTGCCAGCACCAAGCCTAAGCATACACCATCACATCACCCTCCCCTCACCCTCTCAGCCCCACCCTCGCCTGACCCTCTCCTCGCCCTCACTTAGAGATCCTCACACGGGCACAGAGGATGGGGCAGCAGAGAGGGCCTAGAGAAGCCACTGAATGGAAGCTGCAGAGAAAGCTCGGCTCCCACCTGACCGGGGAACAAACTTCCTCACCGGGCTGGAATCTCAGAAGAAAACGAGTCAACAAAGAACTCACAAGTCAGAATTTGAAAGAAATGCGGGGGCCGGAGCGATAGCACAGCGGGTAGGGCGTTTGCCTTGCACGCGGCCGACCCGGGTTCAATCCCCGGCATCCCATATGGTCCCCCAAGCACCGCCAGGAGTAATTCCTGAGTGCAAAGCCAGGAGTAACCCCTGAGCATCGCTGGGTGTGACCCAAAAAAGCAAAAAAAAAAAAGAAAGAATTTGAAAGAAATGCAAGAAAGGAAATTTCATTTTAACTTTCTCAACACCTCATTTTCAGTTAGAGGAAGAAACAAACCATATGTTAGACTGCGTTAATCAGAAAGATTTCTAATAAAATTGAGTTCTGAATTTATCTCTCACTTTTAAATGGGGAGGCTGACAGTGCTCAGGGGAAACACACAGTGCCGGGGATCAGACCCAAGGCCGTATAAATGCTTTACTACTGGAGGCATATGCCAGTCCTGCACGAGTCTCTTAGACAGACTGTATTCATATTTCAATGTTTATGTCCAGATATAAAAAACTTATAAATCTTAATAGCATAAACAGAATAGGCTACTCTGCAGGAGAAAGAAAAAAGTGTAATACACACACACAAATGTTCTACAAAGTTCTCTAAAAACATTTAAAATAGATTTGGAATGTAGCCCAACAACAGGGTCCCTGCCATCCCAGGCACTGCAAACTCAATTTAAAGATGTTTAAAATAAACCCAAATACGAAGAGGGCAAGTTTTCGTTTGTGAGCGATCAGGTCGCCGCCCATGCAGCGCTCAGTAATGGGAGCGCTGCTGACTCGTGCCGGTACTGAGTGGGATGGCAGCAGCAATATAGGAAACCACTGGGGGCCTGGGTCGACTCTGAACTCATCATCAAAATCCAGTCAAGCCAAACCTCCTCCATGGGAACGGACGCATTCATCACACAGCCTGATGCACCTGCAGCCTCTCTCTTAAGGATGTCATCCTTGGATCCAGAGGCCTAGATAGAGTTGGAGCTCGGCACTACCCAACACACCGAGTGCCACTGCTGTTTCAACCCAGCAAACTGTGACCTCTGGTGCGTGGCAGTCACGTGTCTCTGAGCACTTCAGGTGTGTGTGTGGGGGGGTGTCTTAACCCCAGTGCTCTGGGCCCTGTGCTGTCTGACCAGGAAACACAGATGGCTCTGGAGTCAGCAGCTTCAGCCACTCTGTGGCCTTGTCTGAGTGACTCCACCTCCCTGAACAGCCCGTTTCGAGCACAGGACCATTTGCAAGTACGCAGATGAACACTGATACACAGACGTGACTGCTAAGGGACTGGAGCAATAGTACAGCGGGTAGGGCATTTGCCTTGCATGTGGCCAACCCGTGTGCGATTCCCAGCATCCCATACGGTCCCCCGAGCACCGCCAGGAGTTATTTCTGAGTGCAGAGGCAGGAGTAACCCCTGTGCATCGCTGGGTGTGATCCCCCCAAAAAACAGTGACTACTAAGTGTGGTTAGTGACTACTAAAGGTGGTTGCCGCCTTTTCTGGATGCCATCAATCCAGGAATTCTGGACCCATGTTAGACCTATAACTCGTTCCATGGCAAGTCATGTTCACGTGTGGGCACTTGAGTCCATGCCAACATGGACTGACTGTCAGCACATTAGAGGGTCTGACAGGAAAGCAGATGCTCCGAGACCAGCTGGCTGCATCCTGTGTGGAGCTGGAGCATGGGGTCCGACTGGCCTGCAGCCCACCCTCGCAACCACACAGACAGTGCAGAAAGGCAGTCTGGGCTCTGCAGAGGCTGGGAGACTCCCCAACCTGCATTTCGCGGTCCAGTCAGGCTCCATCTGGATGTCCAGCCTGAAACTCAGAACTTCCATCATGACGGCACTTAAGCTTGATTTGGGTAATGAAGAATGCTGCTAATGTTAAGGAATTTTCAAGCAGGCATCATGAGGTTACTTATAATCCGAAAAGCCTTTTTTAAAAAAGGTGTATTCCAAAGTGGCATGTTTGGGGAGGATGGTAGTAGCCTCCATATAAACGGGGATGCTTCGTTTGTTCATTTGAAGTAGGCTCCCAGGGGGCACCTTTTCCTGAAATGGGGAGTAGGCCAAGGAAGTGGGAGCCTCTGGGTTAGGAGGGCATCGATCACGCTGGGCGCTGCTCCCGGGCAGTTATTGTTAGCACAGTTGCTGACAAACTGCACCCAACGGAGCTGTGTTTTAGAAAAGATAAAAGGAGAAAGATAAAAACCCAGCAGAGTGTAGAGTCGGCAATGAAAATACTTATCAGAATAGTAATAGAAAATAATAACTGCTGAAGGTGGCAGGACAATGTAACTCACTGTCACTATAAATCACAAGCAATTTGCTACCATCTGAAGGGAAAACAATTACAGGAACAACGACAACAGAACATAGCTGATACTAAATTAGATGGTAAAAACTCAAAATGTGTGTGTGTGTTTTTTTAAAGAAAATGGCTGATTCACAACAGTAATTCTGTACTTTTGGATGACAATCGTAAGAAAGCACTGCTGCTTATTCAAGATTATAAACTGAATACTACAGGCCTCTGAACCCTTCTGAAGAGCACAGTGCAAATTCGTGCAGTTCCCGGAGGAGACTGCAGGTTTCTGAAACGGTGCTTCTGCTCACTGCCAATGCCGATGGGCCCCACCTCTCTCCGAGACTCGAGTGGGCACTCTGAGGGCGCACCTGGACTGAGCAAGAGCAAAGCCATGCCCGGCTCTCCATTGTGAGGAGCCGCTGCCGTGCCCAACCGGAAGGTGAAAGGAGCGACTGTCTTCAGAGAGCCTGTGTCCATGCACACAGCAGCAGAAACACAAACTATTGCCAACGAGGGGCCAGAAAGACGGGACAGCCATGAAGGTGTCTGCCTTGCATGCGAACTGACCTGGGTTCGAAACCCAGTGCCACCTACGATCCTGCCAAGCTCACCAGGAGTAATCCCCGAGCACAGAGCCAGGATAAGCCTGAGTACAGCCGGGGCTGGCCCCAAGCCAACAAAGAAACAAGCCTACCAATGACTCGTCACTGGCGAACCTCTCCTGAGTGCCAACGATCCACCAGGTGCTGAGTCCTTCCTTCCTTCCTTGGTGAGCGCTGAAGACACTGCAAGGCATGCCACCTCTCATGCTGAAGTGAGACAGGAGGTGTGAAGGAGTGTCCAGCCACCTGTGCCAGCAGCTCCAGTGTGTGCCCCGCATGCTCTGTGGGCACCCTGAAACACAGCAAGTCCACACAGAGACCTACGGGCCTGAACTCCATCCTGCTCCTCCTAAGTGACCGTGACACGCCCAGCAATGCTCACGAGACAACACTCAACAGATTCTGAACGTGAAAAATAAAAACGGAACTTTTTCCAAGGTGAAAAAAAAAACAAAGGCAGGAACATAGGAAAAATATAGTCTTTTGTTTTTACTATAATTAGCAAGGAGAAACTGAAAATTTAAAATATTTAATTGCTCTTCAAATTGGATTGACTTCAACATTTTTAAGTATATGCTTGGTGGACATCAAACTAAGGGAAACAACAAGGCATCATTTAGAAAACTTGGATAAGATTCTTTAGGCATTTCAGATTAAGCAAATGCCAATGAGATACAGATGTAAAACCAGTGATAAATGAGGAATTTCACAGTGAATAATGAAAAAAAGAACCAAGGATTCAAAGACTGGGTTAGAATCTTTGTGTTAAACCATCAAAGTTTTTAAAAGTCATCATTTTTATTATAAAAATGTGATACTACGTTTAGAAGTAACCCCTGCCCCCAAATAAAATAAACTTACCTTTGGTTTTTTGATCAGCAGCCTGAAAAAAAAAAATCAGAAACTCCTTAGGAAAAAATAATGTGTAGAATGTACACACATATGAACATTTATAAGCAAACTTTAATACATGAAATGTTAACCACACTTTGTTCAGTTAATTTGTTAAAATTTATAACTGGAAAAATGTATAATTGTCTACATATTATGGTTACATGCCAATAATGACCTAAAGGCCATATACATACATATATGCTCGGGAGTTTAATCCATGTAGAGTCCTCTCTTTTAATATAATTAGAATGTATGTTTAGGTTTTTTTGTTTTGTTTTGTTTTGCCTTTGGGTCACACCTGGCGATGCACAGGGGTTACTCCTGGCTCTGCACTCAGGAATCACTCCTGGCGGTGCTCAGGGGACTATATGGGATGCTGGGAATCGAACCCGGGTCGGCCACGTGCAAGGCAAACGCCCTACCCGCTGTGCTATTGCTCCAACCCTAGAATGTATGTTTAAAGTTTTAACTAAAGACTAAACTAGGCAGAAACCAAAATGAATAGCATGAGTTGGTTAAACACCATCAAACTAAAGACGGATAAGAAGATTAATCATAGGATATTATATGTCAAATAGAATTTATAAGAACTCAACAAAATTTGTAATTTGCCAAAACTACAAAAACATTATTTCTAGCTTTTCTAATAAAATCAGCAAATATTCTGTACTGTACATGTACATGGATTCTTTACCACCAACTAAAATCAAACTTAAAATACAACTCAAGTATTTCCAGTCTCATCTATATTCATTTCGCTAGTACATCACCTTTTTTTTTTTTTTTTTTTTTTTGCTAATTCTAGACTTAGGGAGTGGCATGGGAGCAACGAAGTAGTGGCTCGATAATGCAAAAGAGATGGGGGCCGACAAAGGCGGGGGACTCTGAAGACCTTTTTACCTTTTTCTGAGCACCTTCCTTCTTTTTCTTTTCTTCCTGCTTTTTCTTTTTCTTTTCTTCCATCAAACGTTCCTCTTTTTGTGTTTCTTGTTCTTTCTCCCTATTAAATAGAGAGAAAAATGGTGTTAGCATGATGATCTGCCACCAATGAAGGGCATCAGCTGCTTAAGTTACATTGGAGTCTCACGGAAGGTACCAGTGAAGAGCACTGTGAGAAGAGCAGTCAGAGGCCCATGCTGCTGCCTCCCCCCGGGCACACATGCCCCAGCACTACCACAGGACACCCTAGTCTCATGAGCCGTTCAGCTGGTCGTTCCTGAATTCATCCCACACGGGGTATGGCAGCTCCTCGCTCAGGCCGGGGCCACCCGGCCAGGTGGGTGCAGTGCCTGAGTCCAGCCCCGACCAGTGACCTCAGTGTTGCTGCATGGCCATCATTCTCACGACCACAGGGGAGAAGGTCTTGGTAAAAATGGACATGCCTGGAAGGGTTTTTGTTTCTCAGCCTTTTTCCCCTTGTCGGCAGCATGGCGACCGCCACCTTTCAGAGCCAATTGGACAGAGAGGTAGGAGTTTGCAGTGATGGGGCGCACAGGAAATCTTGCTGGAGTGGGGGCTGGGGGGGCAGAACCGGCCCTGCTCCCCACCCAGACGAGACCCCAAGTGGCCACCTACGAATGGCTCCTCTGTTCCTGAACAGTCATGATCCCAGAGGCACATGAACCAATCTCGGAACGCAGTGGCTGCTGGCAGAAATACCTCTGGACTTAATTACTGAAATACCAAAATTCCAAAACCGCGCGGCTGCTGTCGTGGCAGTGTGACATCATATGCTCTTCATTATCAGCAATAGAAAACAAATTATCTAATGATGCCTTTTCGACAGGTCTGATTATTGGGGAAAATTCCAAATAATAATAGTGGGTTTTTGTCAAAAATTGAATGTAATCAAAGTAAAGAGAGAGTAAGGTTAAAATCATCTGCCACCCAGGCGGGGTGGGGGGTGAGGGGGGTAAACTGGGGTTCTTGGTGGTGGAACATATGCACTGGTGAAGGGATGGGTGTTGGATCACTGTATGACTGAGACTTAAACCTGAAAGCTTTTTAACTGTTCTCAAGGTGATTCAATTTAAAAAAAACATTTTTTTTAATAAATTAAAAATAAATGGACATGCCTGGGTTCTACCCTGGCTCGACAAATCAGCATCTGCAGAGGAGCTGCTGCAGTGCACTGAGCTCGGGTTTGTAAGTGTGTGTGTGGCGGGAAAGGGCCACACACACGCAAGGCCAGTGCTCTATGCGGAGTTCCAGCCCCAGGCCCTGGCTTTATTCATTTATTTGTAGGTTTTCAATTTGGGGACCACCCTTGCCGATGCTCAGGGGCCACCTATTTAGCGATGCTTGGACCTGGTGGATAGGGCCCTGGCCTTCGCTCCTGACCGCTGGGCACTTTCAGTCAGAGATCTGGCACAGGACCAGGAGCCACAGCATGGAGCCCAGCTGGGGAAGCCTGGGAAGCTCGGGCAGGGCGGACAATGCCAAAGCTTGTGGCTGGTACAGCATGGTGGCCAGGTACCCACTCACCGTCTCCTTCACCACATGGTCCCTGGCAACGGGCTAGGAGCCTCCTCGGGAGAGGACACTGGAGGGGCATGGCCAGAGGCAGCAGGTGCTGTGAGGAGGGGCGCTCTCAGCTTCCCACAGCTGTGTGTCCTACCCCTCTCTAACAGCCACCCTGGGCGGCCTCCTGGTCTCCGTGCTTTAAGAACCTTGGTGGCAGGGCTGCGCTGTCTTCTGCCCTGCTGACCCCAGGAAAACACTGTCTCTACTCAGGACATCTGCAGTTCAAGATGTCAGTTAAAACGAGCCAGGAGTAACCCCTGAGCTCCATTGGGTACGGCTTAAAAAGCAGAACCCAAACCCAAGGCAACAACCAAAAGACATAAACTGCAGAGGCCAGAGAGATAGTACAGGGGGTAGGGTACACGCCTCACATGCTCCCATCCTAGGTTTGATCCCCAGCATCTCATGTGGCCTCCTGAACCTGCCAGAGTGATCCCTGAGCACCTTCAAGTGTGCCCGGTCCCACCACCCTATCCCCAAAAAAAGAAAACAAAACAAAACAAAAACAACAAAAAACACCATACACTGCAGAAAATCTTCTGTAAGTAACCTCTCCAAAGGAAATTGTCTTCTGGCATGATCATGTCATAGTAAGTTTGTATTGCCCTTCTAGGTATAATACAACTGTTTATAGCTCTCTCCCTGGGCTAACTTTGATTTCAGATTTCTTGGTCCATTAAAAGAGGGCAAAAAGAATTTATCAACTATACAGAGAGATATTTAGCACCTTTTCTTTGTAGAAAGATTGTTGAGCTGGACTTACGATCTGTGAGAGAGTTGAATGGAAAAATCAAGAGGTTGTTTTTTTATTTTTTTTTTTTGTTTTGGGTCACACCTGGCGATGCACAGGGGTTACTCCTGGCTTATGCACTCAGGAATCACTCCTGGCGGTGCTCAGGGGACCATATGGGATGCTGGGAATTGAACCCGGGTCGGCCGCATGCAAGGCAAACGCCCTACCCGCTGTGCTATCGCTCCAGCCTCAAATCAAGAGGTTTTAATATTTTAATTTGAAATCTCATCTTTTAAAAAATTACATTTAAGTACACAAGGTTTGATAAGCTTGGGTAAGTACACATGCTTTAATATGCCTGGGTAAATACAACCTGAGTTAAATTACACTCAGTCTAATTTACCTTCCCCACAACACTGGTCGGCGCACCCCAGGCCAGGAGCATGCTGCTGCCCGCCCGGCCTCCCAGGCTAGTCTTTGCCTTCCTTGGTTTTCATTTGCTTGGCCCTTCTCCCAGCTCCCTCCAAACATCAAGGGTCTGCACCCCACTTCCCTGTTATACTTTACTCATAGCTTTCCACATTTTTCTCCTTGGGTCTGGATGATAGCACAGCAGGGAGAGCGTTTGCCTTGCACACAGCCAACCCGGGTTCAATTCTCAGCATCCCATATGGTACCCTGAGCACCACCAGGAGTAATTTCTGAGGGCATGAGCCACGAATAACCCCTGTGCATCATCAGGCGTGACCCAAAAAGCAAAAATAAATAAATAAAAATAAAGATAAAATCCAAAACTACTTGGAGAGCTAGAAAAGCTGAACCAGTCAGCACAGAAGACAAACGTTGCTCCGCTCAGGCCCCAGCCCTGGCCACCAGCAGCACAAAAGACTTCTTCAACTATGGCTGCCACCATATGGGACACCTTTGTATTTTGAAATTTTTATTATTATGTTTGTTTGTTTGGGGCTAGGGATCACTGCTGGTGAGGCTCAGAGGACCATATGAAGTGCCAAGGACCAAACCCAGGTCGGCTTCATGTAAGGCAAGAGTCCTACCTGCGGTACTAGCTCTCTCCCTGGGCTAACTTTTTTAAAATGGGCATAGGGTGGGATAACTGAGCCACACCTGGTGGTGCTTAAAGCTTACTCCTGGTTCTGTGTTCAGGGATCACTTCTGGTGTTGCTTAGGGGAACATATGTGGTGCCGGGGAGTGAACCAGGGCTGGGGTCATGCAAGTCTTGACCCCTTAACTCCTGTACTATTTCTCCAGCCCCAAATTTTGTTTGGGCACAGCCAGTGGTTCTGGGGGAGGAAAAAGCGTGCCAGGAATTTAAACTGTCCACCGGCTGCTTCTGCTTTTCCTTTGCTCATAACAGGTACCCTCTGCATCCCAGCCCCTTCCCCCTTTCTAACACATGTCACTCCTGGTTACTTGCAAATAAAGAACTCTGACAAGTACAGTCTCTCATAACCTATTATTATTTAGGGATCACTTCTGGTGGGGCTTGGGGGAGTATATGGGATGCCAGGGATTGAACTTGGGTTGGCTGTGTGCAAGGCAAGTGCCCTCACTGCTGTACTACCACTCTGGCCCCCCCATAACCCATCAATGTATGCTTTTATTTATTTATTTATTTATTTATTATTTATTTTTTATTTTTTATTTTTTATTTTTTTTTGCTCTTTGGGTCACACCTGGCGATGCACAGGGGTTACTCCTGGCTCTGCACTCAGAAATTTACTCCTGGCGGTGCTCAGGGGACCATATGGGATGCTGGAAATCAAACCTGGGTCGGCCGCGTGTAAGGCAAACGCCCTACCCGCTGTGCTATCACTCCAGCCCCTCAATGTATGCTTTCCCATTAAGAACAAGGACTTAGGGGCCAGGGAGATAGTACATTGGGTACAGTGCTTGCCATGCATGCAGTCAATCCAGGTTTAATCTTCAGCAACTCATATGGTCCCCTGAGAACCTCTAGGAGTAAGTCTTGAGCACTACCAGGTGGGTGACCCTCCCAAAAAAGATTAAGAATTTGAGTCAGCATGAGTTTTGATTTGTTTAAAAAACTAATCAGGTTCAGAAAACATTTTTAACTACTGTAACATTTTAGTATTATATATTAACATGTCAGTGTACAAGTATAGACATTATAGGCAACATTTGAAAACTTTTACTTCTGATTTATAGCATGCCAAAATTAAATCAGAAACTAATGCAATTTTTTATGGAGCTCTATTTTCAGTCCATTAATATGTGGTTTGGTGCTACCCCAGCAAGACCAGGGGCTCCTGCTCTGCTCTGAGGCCGTCCCTGATGGCACTCACAGCCAAGCAGCGCCAGGCATGGATCCGGGCTGCCTGTGCAGTCTGTCAGACACAGGCCAGTCTGCCAGCTACAAAGTGGCCATTACGAATGATCCATGTTTCACTGTCTGCTACAGAAGTTACAAAGATGTACAGTGTAACAGGGTAAGTGTCCATTCCTGAGTGTCTTCTCCCACAAGGGTTGGCGGGGGCTGTGCTGGAACTGAGCCTCCCAGCCCCACACTGTGTGCTGGACCTGACACAGCGCCAGCCTTCTCACAGACACGCTTCACACAGGGAGGGAGGGCCGCCTTGCAGCCGGCACCTGCCTTACCCAGCAGCTTCCTTCACCCTGGCTCACTGGCTTCCCTGCCACCCCGTGAGCAGAGCTGTGCTCTCTCCAACAAGCACCTCGGCCAGGGCACCCGCCCAACCCCCCCACCACACAGACTCAGCCCCGAGGGAGAGCAAAGATCTCACTGCTCCTCACACCTGAAAGGTGTTCTTTATGCTGACAGCCTGACACTGCCATCTCTGGTCAGTGACTGGTCCTTCATACTAAACTGTCCCTGTTCGGGGCTCAGATGTGGCTGAGCCGGATCTATACTTGGCCCCCCACAGAAAACCCCCAACACCGCCGGGAGTGATACCTGAGCACAGAAACAGAAGTAAGCCCTGAGCTCCATCAGGTGTGGCCGGAAGTTTTCCCCTGTTCCCATTACTGCAAGGCTCTCTCTTGACTCGGTAGGGTCTACTGGACCCCTTAATGCACGGTCTTCCCCGCAGGAACTATGGCAGTCACAGAAGTGTCCTAAGTGATATGGACATGTCATCAGAGGAGATCTCAAAGTTAAATCTGAGCAGCAGCATTCTCAAACAGTGAACCTGATAACAAGAGAAACTTCCTGCATTGGGGTAATACCATGTGCCCACTACTTGGTTCTTCTGGCTATACCTAGAGATGTTCAGAGGTTACTCCCGGCTCTGCACTCCTAGCACGGCTCGAGACAGTCCCACCCCCAGAACTTTTTAAACTCCAAAATATTTCTGTGCTCTAGAACTTGTGAGACATTGGAGGCAAACTGAGAAATGGCTCCTTTTATGACCAGAGAAAGGAAGAACACAGCTGGCAAGCTCGGGGCTCTAGGCCAGCACTGTGGGGACAGAGGCTTGGCCAGCTGAGCAGGTGACCTGGGGCAGCTCCGCACACAGACATTCTGCAGCTCTGAGAAGCAAAGGCTGGCTGCTGCCTGGGGCAGTCAGGGAGCCGCAAGGCTGGAATCGGCCCGTGCCTGCAACGACCCATGCTCGGCAGAGAGATGCTGCCACCAGTGTCCCCCCAGAAACACGGGAGTTGGGTTTGGACGTGAGAAAGCATGACATCCGGAGCAATAAAGGTCACAAATGCTGCTGCGAGGCTCTATAATATAAAACAGAGTTAGGGAGGAGGAAGACGCCGAGGAACCAAATGTTTCTGCTCCGAGTCTGGGCTGAGGGTGACAGTCTTCAGCCAACAACTCAAAGAAAGCAGTGTATAAACCTGGATGAACTGTGTACTTAATATGATGTTCTGTATCAATTTTACTTTTTTTCTAGAGCATAAATAATGACAATGTGATAGCATATATCACTTCAAAGGCAAATGGTTCCCATCATTCTTATAGGGCCAACTTTCTGCTAGTGGGCCATCATTCTGGTTTTCTCATTTATTTTTGAAAAGAGAATAGTACAGAGAGATAGTACAGCTGACCCCTTCTCAATCCAGTCACCACATATGGTCCCCTGAGCAATGCCAGGATTAGGCCCTGTCCAGCTGTGGCCCAAACCCCCACATCCCCCTAAAATAAAAACTAAAGAGAAAAAAAGGAAAGAAAATCTGGACCTTACCTCCTTAAAAAAATTTTAATGGAACCACAGCTAGCAACAAATTAATATATGGGTATTCAGACCCAACTCACTATTTGATTGTGAGAGTAATTAGAAATTTACCAAATTGGGCTGGAGTGATAGCACAGCGGGTAGGGTGTTTGCCTTGCACGCGGCCGACCCAGGTTCGATTCCCAGCATCCCATAGGTCCCCTGAGCACCACCAGGAGTAATTCCTGAGTACATGAGCCAGTAATAACTCCTATGCATCACCAGGTGTGACCCAAAAAAATAAATAAATAATAAAATAGAAATTTATCAAATTATGCTGCTTTTATTATCCACTTTCTCTCTGCCCTTTATGGCTTCTCACTATGAGAACTATGAGAACCACTAAAAGTAGAAAAAGTCTCTGGAGTACTCAGGTTCACCCTCACACATGGCCGGGACCACGCTTCTTAATGGGCAGGCATTAGTAAACTGTCTCCCGAAGCCTCCCAAGGCTCAGAGAAGCCCAGCTAACTTCTTTGGTGCCAAGAGAGAAAGCACAGCTACAGGAAAACACAGTGATTCCCAGGGGGACCCAGGCAACTGCCCCGCCAGGAGACCCATGGCCGCTGGCACTGATAGAGGCAACAGTCTGGGCACTAGAGACAAGGGCGTGACGTATCTAACATGGAGGAGCGCTGTGACCCATTGGTGCTCCTGCTTCTGGACACGTGTGTGCATACCCCAAGGCACACCCCAGAGCCAGCACAGTTGGGAACCGGACTTGGTGAAGGACTGCACAGAGGCACGTGAGGGGGTGTGGGCGGGAGAGCCCGCAGGGTGGGCAGCCGGAGGGGCTGCGGCAGTACACTGCAAGGGAGCAGGAAGAACAGCAGCTTTGGGATTCTGAACCCAGAGCCAAGATTCAGGCTGGGGAGAAGTCCCGGGGCTTCGAACGGAGCCTGCTGACATCAGCCCGGACGGGGCCGGGGCAGGCCCTCCAACGTCCAACCATCAACCATTCGTGGGCCACTGATCACCAATGCACCAGCTCTCTGTGTAAGGACTCTCAGTGAACCAAAGACACAAGGGCCCCATTTCTAAGGAGCTTATTATCCAGTGGGTAAACAAACAGAAAAACAAACAAGAGTAATTTCAGTTTGTGCTAAGTGCTATGAATGGCACTAGTAATCAGTAAAAATTTCCAAAATAATAAGTAACTCTGAAAAAGTTCTAGACAAACTAAATCTTCCCTTGTGGCTGGAGCGTCAATAGGTTTTATTCTTAGTACATAAGCATTTCCCCAAATCTACTTTTTAAAATTTTTGTTTCAGGGCCACACCTGGTGGCACTCAGGGTTTATTCCTTGTTCTATGCTCAGAGCTAATTTCTGGTGGGACTCAGGGGACCATACAGGGTGCTGGGGATCAAACCTGGGTGGCTGTGAGCAAAGGCAGGTGCTTTCCCGCCATACTACTGCGCTGGCCCCAAGTCTGCTATTTTTATGTGTACTTCTGACATAGATGCTGCTTTGAAACGTACTTGTCTAGGAATACGGAACCACTAGCAGCCAACCTATACCCATGGGGTGAGTGTAGCAGCAGCCTGATGGAGCCTTCAGGCTTCCTGTTACCCCAAAACTGCCACTGTGCCTCTGGCCCCAACAACTTGGGACCAAGTTTCCTAAGAAATTAAACAGCCAAAAGTTATTATGTGGGAGCCACACCCACAAACCACCTCCGGCTCAGCTATACAAGCTCATTTATTGCCCTTGCTTCAGAGACTCATAAATAAATCTCGAAAGAGATCAACAGCAACATAGTTAATCTCAGACCAAGCAAGGCTGAACAGACCTGGGTAAACTGGAAGGTGGAGGGTTATCCTGGTGCCTGCCCAAGCCCTGCAGCCACTTGCTTCCACAATCCAAAAGCAGCACCATGACCCAGCCTTCTCATATTAGGCCTCATGAAGATATAATCTGCTGAAAATTTGGGTATGCAGATTTTGTGACTAAAATCTCCAGGATTTCTCAGGCTGGGGATGGGCCACCTCCCTCCACCTCCCTGTACCTCCCTGGAAGCCTTGGCAGTCATGTCCACACCCCAAAGCTGCCACCAAGTTAAAAAGCTACTCCAGATTTACCATCCCGATAAAACACACAGAATGCCCTGAACAAACACGATGACCTCTCAGTACCTGTATTGCAAACCGTAATGCACAAAAGGAAAAGGAGGGAAAGTGCCTGCCATATGGGGAAGCTGGAGGTGTGGGTTGGGTGTTGGGGGATGGTGGGAGGGAAATGGGGGGCATTGGTGGTGGGAAATGTACACAATGGTAGAGGGATGAGTGTTGGATCATTACATGACTGAAACCCAATCACGAACAGCTTTGTAACAGTCCATCTCACGGATATTCAAAAATAATTTTTTTAAATAAGAAATAGGATGCAGGGGCTGGAGCAATAGCACAGCGGGTAGGGCGTTTGCCTTGCACGCGGCCGACTCGGGTTCAATTCCCAGCATCCCGTATGGTCCCCTGAGCACCGCCAGGGGTGGTTCCTGAGTGCAGAGCCAGGAGTAACCCCTGTGCATCGCCATGTGTGACCCCAAAAGCAAAATAAATAAATAAATAAATAAAATGCTGATTATATAAAAAAAAAAAAAAAAAAGAAATAGGATGCAGGGGCTGGAGTGATAGCACAGCGGGGAGGGCGTTTGCCTTGCACGCGACCGACCCGGGTTCGAATCCCAGCATCCCATATGGTCCCCTGAGCAAGCACCGCCAGGAGTGATTCCTGAGTGCAGAGCCAGGAGTAACCCCTATGCATTGCCAGGTGTGACCCAAAAAGCAAAAAAAAAAAGAAATAGGATGCATTTGTCTTGTGGACACTAGGATTTTTCTTTCCTTTTTGGGGGGATCTCTCAAGCAGGAATCAGGGAGCTCGGGGGTCACTCCTGGTGATATCTGGTCAACATGCCAGCAGCTCAGTGCGAGGGCCTGAGAATGTTTCACTGCTTGGGGCCTGCAGTGCCGGGGACCACTGGGGCTTCCCCACAGGGCTCCAGGGCCGCACCTGGTAGTGCTGGAGGCCTCCCGTGTGGGAACGCCGTCAGGGCAGGATGTAAGTACATATGAAGAATGCACCTTTGGCCCAGTGCTATTTTCCTGCCTCCCCATTTTTTAACTTGAGAGGGCAGCGAATGGTCCCAGGACCAAGCCTGGGGCTCAGAGAGGTGCAGCACGCTGCGCTCGACCATCTGAGCATTCTCCCAGCTGCAGTGTGCTTCCATAACACTTAAGTAGCGACCAGAATGGGTGGCACTTAGTACCCCAGGCCTAAATGAGCTTCCCCTCACTACTCATCTGTGACACTGGTTCTTCATATATCAAAGTCACATGTAATCAGAGGGCCTGAAGACCATTCTATACCATGAGTAACTGCTGCCTGCCAAGATCACAAGCTGGTTTAATTATTCCAGTTTCATAACATTTTGGTTATCTGCTACCATTTATTTCCTCATTATTTCTTCATTACTCTTTTTGAAAGAATTCTTTTACTGCAAGCAGGTGGCGGTTCCCACAGGCAGGTGTGTGTGACCCTGGTCATCGCAGCCACCACAGGCAAAGGATGGAGACACAGAACCACTCACCTAGGTTTTCATCCTTCCAGATGAAACTTGTATTTTGTCATGTTTTAAAACAAATGTTGGGGCTGGAGCAATAGCACAGCGGGTAGGGTGTTTGCCTTGCACGCGGCCGACCCGGGTTCGATTCCCAGCATCCCATATGGTCCCCTGAGCACCGGCAGGAGTAATTCCTGAGTGCAGAGCCAGGAGTAACCCCTGTGCATCACCGGGTGTGACCCAAAAAGCAAAAAAATAAATAAATAAAACAAATGTTACAGGACTGAGAGATAATACAGCAGGTAAGGCGTGTGCTTTGCACACAGCTGAGCTGGGTTCAATCCCTGAGCCACATATGATAGCTCAAGCTCCACCAGGAGTGATCCCTGAGTGCAGAGCCAGGAGTAAGTCTTGGGCAATGTGGAATGTGGCCCTGAAACCTCTGTAGGATTTAGTTTTCCTATTTGAGAAAAATCCACTTTTCTCCTTTTACAGGAACCTATCATTTTCATCTTACTTATTTCCTATGTTAAGCTCATTTCTAGGTATTTCTGGTTTTGTTGTTGGTGGTGGTATTTTTATTGTATATTAAAATAATATGTTTAGTAAAAATAGTAATGGCAAGTAAAAAAATGGCAAGTATCTAGTTATGCTATTAATATATCTACTTTGCATCAAATAACTTTCTAGCTGACAATTCTGGGTATTCTGAATATTAAACAATAATCATCATTTTCACCTCCTTATTTATTCATTCTCTTTTACACTACAGTGGGAAGGAGTCTCAGATTTCTCACCACTGTCAACACTTGTTCTGTTTTGAGTTTGTTTGGCCCCTATTTGTTTTGTACTGGGGATACCCCTGGCAGTGCTCAGTTCTTACTCCTAACTCTGAACTCAGGGATCACTCTTGGAGGGACCTGGGGGATTATATGAGATGTTGGGGATCAAACCTAGGTCAACTGCATGCAAGGTAGGTACCCTACCTGCAAGCTATACTACAGCTCCAGTCCCTATCCCACCAATATTTCTGATCCCTGTTATGTACATATCTTCACTCAGCTATTCAACCAAGCACTAAGTAGTTTTGCAGATATGTCAAAGTCAAATCCCAAATCAGATGGATCTTAAGATAGAGGGATAACCCATGTGGTCTGACCATATCATTGGATCTGGTGCTGCAGAGGTCAGAGATGAGAAGTCAAAAGGTCAAGGTTTCAGAAAGGACTCAACACCACAGCTGCTGGTTTAAAGATGAATGGAAGGTACAGGGCGCCTAGGAGTGGTGAGTAGCCCCCTCACTGCCCCGGCAGCTGGTAAGGAAGTAAGGGTCTCAGTCCTACAATCACAAGAGAATTCTGCCACTCAGGCTGGAAGCCCATCGTTCCCTTTCCAGGAGTACTCAGTCTGACACCTGGGTTCAGTCCACACAACCCTGAACAGACTCCAGTCCCACTACACCAGACACTGGCCTGCAAAACCACAAATAACCTATTTCTTTAAACCGGTGCTTCTCAACCTATCTCAGACTGTGGCCCTTTCAACCTAGTTTCCTTTCTGTTCCCCCCACCCCCACCCCGGTCCTATTAACTTCCTAGGTTCATGTCATGACCCCTCTTAAGTAATCTTCATCTGTGATCTCCTTGGAATATCCTGTGGACCCAAAGGGGGACAGAGAGCTCCTGGTTGAGAACTACCGCATTGTTGTGACAGTTACAGAGCAATGAAAGCTAGCATATCTGTCTAAGCCGGCAGTGTTACAGTGGAAGTGAGGAAGGAAGGTATTTGAGTGTATGTTACAGCCAATCTGATTGGTCCTTTTTGAATGGCCAATCAGATCACAGTTTTCAAACCCTCACGTCTATTGGGAATAACCAATCAGACAACGGGGCAGGGATGAAGTATAAAAGCACAGGCCATTTGGAGCTGCTGGCACTGTGGTGTAAAGAAGCCACCATGGTCCAGGGAGCTGGGGGTTCCTGTTGAACAGAGGTCCCTGCTGACCTCTGACGAGCTGTAAAGAGCTGTGTCACTGACAACAGTCAGTCGAGTGCTCGTCTTACTCACCATCCCCAAGAACCCAGAAGCTATTTTAGTTGTTTGTGCAGGAACAGCACTGTAGCACTGTCGTCCTGTTGTTCATCGATTTGCTCGAGTGGGCACCAGTAACGTCTCCACTGTGAGACTTGTTACTGTTTTTGGCATATCGAAAATGCCACGGGGAGCTTGTCGGGCTCTGCCGTGCGGGTGGGATACTCTCGGTAGGCTCTCCGAGAGGGATGGAGGAATAGAACCCGGGTCGGTCGAGCACAAGGCAAACACCCTACCTACTGTGCTATCGCTCCCGTCCATTATTAACCATATGAATATTATTTAGAAGCTAAGCACATAACGTACTAAACTGTTTTTGTGTAAATGTGTACTTACCTCAATACTTAAAACTTAAGCGCAAACAGCAGGACTGATATTAAGAGAATTTAGTAATGATGAAACGAGAAAGGTCCCTGCTGTTAGGAAACACAGAAGTAATTTGAGCTGGGTGAATTTTATAAAGGGTCCGTTAACTGGTAGATGAGAGACCGCAATCTAGCCATGGTCATTAAGGGGTCCAGAGGGAGCAAATGTCAGCCCTTCTCTATACTGAGGATGTGGCCACCACAGGGGCCCACAGGTCAGCCAGAGACTTAAAGGCGGCTCCAGGTCAGAGTTGGTTCATACAGGGGTTCATACAGGGCTTCCTGCGTGTGTGGGCGGCCCAAAGTCTGTGCCAATTGGGGGGGCGGCAAACAGGATTTCCAGACCCAATCTGCTGCCTGCTGCACCCAGCTCACACTGGACGGAAAGCCTCTCCTGCCCCAGTCCATCCTCCAAGGTGCATCCAGTACCCAGTGCCAGCACCGGAAAGATCTGGGTTTGTGCAGTTGGAAGAAGACAGTCAACAAAGGCCAACAGCTGTCCCCTTGCCCACTCGACTTCCCCGTGTCTGCTACACACACGTGAACTACCATAAACACCACACTGCTGCCCCCTCAAACCAAGTGCCTCTCTCCCCAGAAACAAAGATGCTCTCACTTCCTCCCTGCCAACAGTCACTTATTCACCCCCCAGCAGCTCTTAATTCAGTAAAGCCCCGTTAAACCATCTGTTCTCAAAAGTGGGTCTTCTTAGACTTCTTCCACTCACAACCCTTCCTTGCCCAAGAGCATAAGGGCACATAAAATAGCTAGACAAATTCAGTTTTTGCTGTCAAAAATTATTCTAAAACAGTTTTTTTTTCTTCTGGGTCACACCCAGTGAGGCACAGGGGTGTTACTCCTGGCTCTGCCTGGCAGTGCTCAGGGGACCATATGGGATGCTGGGAATCAAACCTGGGTCAGCCGCATGCAAGGCAAACGCCCACCCGCTATCACTCCAGCCCCCTAAAACAAAGTTTTAAACTTTTCACAACCGGGGCTGGAGAGATAGCACAGCGGGTAGGGCGTTTGCCTTGCACGTGGCCGATCCGGGTTCGAATCCCAGCATCCCATATAGTCCCCTGAGCACCGCCAGGAGTGATTCCTGAGTGCAGAGCCAGGAGTAACCCCTGTGCATCGCCAGGTGTGACCCAAAAAGCAAAAAAAAAAAAACAAAACTTTTCACAACCCCTACATTCAGTTTTGCTGTCATGCCATGGAGACTTGACCCATACTTTAAAAAGCCAGGCTAAATCATTCCCAACAATTTGTGTAAGAGGAGTCATCATCATCATCCTGTTGATCATCGATTTTCTCAAGCAGTCTCAATCCATCAGTCCTAGCCCTAAGATTTTAGAAGCTTCTCTTTACTCGTGCTTCCCAAAGGTGCCGCATTAGAGGCTCTTTCAGGGTCAGGGGAATGAGACCCATCATTGTTACTGGTTTTGGCATATCAATACGCCACGGGGAATTTGCCAGGCTCTCATCTCCTTCGCGGGCAGAAAACTCTTGGTAGCTTTCCAGGCTGCCAGGTTCTCCAAGGCTATCAAGGCCCAGTCCTGATCCAAGCAGGCTTGGAGATCTCAGCCCCGGGTCGCACACACCTGGGTTCCTCTGCGGTTCCTTCATGTGTGAGGCTCGTCCGAACGTGTGGAGAGGGGCCTTGAGCATGGCTGTTGGCTGGGTTCCAGAGGTCTTCGGCTCTGGGGGCTCTGCTCAGGGCGGGGAGGGAAACTCAACTCACCCACTCTGAGGGGCCCGGGTGAAGACAGCCAGGCGCAGGGGCAAGAGACTGTGCATGTATGAAGAGTAAGAAGAAACTATACAGATGTAGCACTGTAGCACTGTCCTCCCATTGTTCATCGATTTGCTCGAGTGGGCACAGTAACATTTCCATTGTGAGATTTGCTGTTACTATTTATGGCATGTCAAATACACCACGGGTAGCTTGCCAGGCTCTGCTGTGCAGGCGGGATACTCTCGGTAGCTTGCTGGGTCCTCCGAGAGGGACGGAAGAATCAAACCTGGGTCAGCCACATGCAAAGCAAACACTCTACCCGCTGTGCTATCGCTCCATCCCATACAGATGTAACAAAGGAAAAATACCTTGGGGCTGGACTGAGAGTACAGGGGGTAGAATACCTGCCTCGGAAGCAGGCTAACCTGGGCTCAATCCCAAGCACCCCAGAGGGTCCCCTGAGCTCCACCAGGAGCGATCCCTGAGACCAGAGCCCTCTGCACCTGACCACCTCCAGATATGGCCCAAAAACCAAAAAGAAAAGAAAAAATGTCCTAAGTCACTGCAGTTTCTGCATCTGGCATGAGGTCACAGATGGTACCCAGGACATTTCTGTTCCCCTTTCTCCACCAGAAGCCCCAAGTCAGGCTTGTCAACAGGTGCTGCCAACTCCATTCCTCTGGATGACTGTGCGGCCATGGGCTGACGACTGCCGACTCATCTCTGGCATTAAGTGATTCTCTCCCTAAACAGCACTGGGATGTTACATCACATCCCAGATTCATGAGTCTCTTACAGAGAAATGATGAGGATCTCAAGTCCATCTACTCCTTTCCTGCTTTCTGGGCTGCTGATGTCTACCTTCACTGTTTCCTACAGTTAGTGTTACTTTGGGTTCCAAGCCATCTACCAGCCCTCCGCCCTCCACTGCATTTTGTTCTTCCTGCCTCTCCAGATTTTCATCCAGGATCATTTCCCAACTCTTGGAAGTAGTGTGGACCTGCTAGTGATAAATTCTAACCAGTTTTTGTCTGTCTGAAAAAAATATATGCCCCAATTTTTGCCTAATACAAAATTCTAGTTGGTTGTTACTTTCTTGACAAACTGAAGATAGTGTTTCTTATGATTTTCATTTCTTCTACAAAGTCGATTATGAGGAGTTTTATGATTGTTTTTTTTTACTTCATTTAGCTTACTTGGGACTTTCTTTCATTTTCCACAATTTTTTCCTTTTCTATCTTCTGTGTTTATTGTGCTTAGCATCATAGGAACGCTCCAGTCTGGGTCGGAGTCAGTTTTGAAAGACTCTCAGCCATCCTCTCACACTCATGACTTATTCCCTCTCCTCTCCTTTGAGGCCTTGCCGGTGCTCCCTTGTCTTGTTCTTTATTCTTTTTTTTTTTTTCACTTTTTCATTTACTATATGGAAAAATTTAAAATATAGTTATTGAGACATCACATTCTTGACAATTAATTATTACTATAGCCATCAATAAATCCAATTTTTTGGCTAAATGCCTTGAGTCATGTAATTATTTAAATGAACAAACTTCACAAATAAATGTATTTGCATACAAAGTTGTTTTTTATTCTTTCCATTTCTTTTGGCCTTTCTACATCTCAGCATGGATATTTTCTTCTAATTTTCCTTCCAGGTTTCTAGTGCTTGTTTCAGATGTGACCATTCATATAGGAAATCAGGCTTCTTGATTCAGAATTTCTACTAAATATGTATCAGGAGATTTGCAGTTTCCCACAGAAGTTCTCATTTGTCATTTCATTGCCGAGCATCTTAGATTCTCAGTCCGAGAACCCTAAAGCCTGGCTCTCCATGGCGTCCTTACTGTTTTTCTTTTCAGACCTTTTTTTTTTTTTTTTTGCTTTTTGGGTCACACCCGGCAATGCACAGGGGTTACTCTTGGCTCTGCACTCAGGAATTACCCCAGGCGGTGCTCAGGGGACCATATGGGATGCTGGGAATCAAACCCAAGTCAACCACGTGCAAGGCAAATGCCCTACCCACTGTCCTATTGCTCCAGACCCTCAGACCCATTCTTCATGGAGCGCTAGCCCCTGATGTGAACAATTCTGAGACCACCTGAGGCTGCGGTCATAGTAACTGTCCTCTAGCCAGGATTTACCTTGGCTTTTTAATAAGTATAAGCAAACTTGAAAGTCAAGGCAAATCACTCTAGTCAATTCAAAAATCAGGTTTTAGTCTGTGTGAGGGCTGGATTCAGGATCATTTATGGTCACTACCATTTTGTGGGTAGTTTAGGGAAGTGGGCAGCACCAACCAGAACTGTTCACAGGGGACCGTCTTCTTCTGTCGGCCCTGAACTCCAGTACCGGGCTTCCCTTCTCCAAAGTCTCTGAGCTGGCTGACACTTCACTCCATGTCCCTTTTCTGTTTTTGCATTCCCAGGACAAACCGCACCTGTGCTGTTCCACCTCTAGAGGTTTCAGAGAAATACCACTATAGTACCAATCAAGTATGCTTTCTTGTAAGTTCTCAGATATTTATATGAAAAAATCTTTTGTTGCTGTCATTTTCACGTTTTTAATATCATTACATAAGCTTTATAAATAAATTGAATAACCTACCCTCTTATAAGTTCTGAGATAATTTACACAGTAAATACTAAAAAGCATGAAAGAATTATTAGCATTATCTAGAAAGGAGAAACCCTCGGGAAATAATTCTTTCATAATTAAATTTTCTTTCATGTGTTTTAGGCTTTCTAGGTTTTCAAAGGATTCTGTACAGGAGATGAGGCACTTGCCCTGCACATGGCCAACTCTGGTCTGATCCTTGCACAGCATATGGTCCTGAGCACTGCAGGGGATTACTCCGGGCACTGCCAGGTGTAGCCTGCAAACCTCAAACCTACCTGCTCTCCCCCCAACTAAAAAATGCAACAAAGTGGAACTGGAGAGCAGGTAGGGTGCTTGCCTTGCATGCAGCTGATCAGGGTTAGACCCCCCCCCCCAGCATTCCATATGAGCACTGCCAGACGCGACTCCTGAGTGCAGAGCCAGGTAGAGCCTCTGTGCATGGCCAAGTGTGCCCCACGCCCCATCCCTCCCCGCAAAAAAAAAAAAAAAAAAAACCCACAGAGTAAAGACCTGACCTTACACAGAACCAGGGCTCTATGACAGTAAACATCTTTTGTTGTAGAACAGTCCAGAAATATCTACTATTTCTGAGTCAGGGAATTGCTTTTTATTACCCAAAGCTAAAGAATTACTTGGGCTCTAGGAAAGATTGGAAAGGGATAATTACTGCTCCTCTACCTTCCCCATCACTAGGAATCTCATCAAACTTCAAAGTGGGTACCAACAGAAATCAGTACACACACACATATGAAGACTGGACTATCAAATCAAGCAACAATACCAAGTGCCAACCAGACGTTAAACCACTAAGTCAAGCTTGATGAAAGATGGAAATAACTAAATGCAAATTCTGCCTTCAAGGAGTTTGCAACTGAAGAGAAAAAGAATTGTGCAAAAGGTAACAAATCAGAGGCTGAAGCAACAGCACTGCGACCAGGGCACTTACCTTACATGTGCCTTACCTGGGCCTGATCACTAGCACCCCCGAGTCCCGCAAGGAGTAAGCCCTGAGCACTGCCAGGTATGGCCCCCAAACTTAAAAGGCAGCAAAGCACGTGTACACCTGCTGGGCACTAACTGGACAGGCTGGACACCAGGCAGTGAGGAGTTAAGCATTTTGTTTTTCTCTTTTAAGGTGCCAGGAATTGCACCCGAGTCCCATATGTGCAAGACAAGCATTCTACCGCTAAGCGACATCCCTGGCCCTTAACTTTCCTCCAACCTACCTCTAAAATGAAAACATCTGTAAAAGCTTTATATATAAAGTGACTATTTGATCATTTTCTTTTGGGTTGGTTCTGGGTCACATCTGGCAGTACTGGGGCTGGAGCAATAGCACAGCGGGTAGGGCGTTTGCTTTGCATGCGGCCGACCCGGGTTCGATTCCCAGCATCCCATATGGTCCCCCGAGCATGGCCAGGGGTAATTCCTGAGTGCAGAGCCTGGAGTGACCCCTGAGCATCGCTGGGTGTGACCCAAAAAGCAAAAAAAAAAAAAAAACATCTGGCAGTACTCAGGGCTTACTCCTGGCAGTACCAGGAAGACCACAGGAGGAGCTGTGGGCCGAACAGGGCTGGCTGCGAGCAAACTGAGTGCCTTCGCCCCTGTGATAGCTCTCCGGCCCAGAGGTGTCCGAAGTCTCAGCAGAGCTTCTTGTTGTTGTCCCACACCCAGAGGCTAGAGGCAACTTCCCATGTGGGGCCTGGGGTGCTCAACAGAACAATTTTTATTTACTCTGGAACGCTTTCTGGTAACCCACAGTGAGGAACACAGTGTGTCAAGCCGACAGAATGACTGTCACTAACAAACTCCACCAGTCTGCAAAGAACAAATTCACTTTCTACCCCACCTTTTGCTCATTTGATAATCTGATATGCCAGCACTTGTAGATGTTTTCAGAGCAGAACAAGCTCTCTTCCCACACTTTCTAAATCATATCAAAGTGATTACCATGGTCATATGTGCGGTAGGATTAATATAAAGCCACTCTTGAGACTTGAACCACTCCTCTGAAATTATAAACACAAACAGATGACACCGCAAATGTAAGCTATAGAAAAATAGATTTTGCAGCGCTGAATAAAGGCTGAAGAACTGTGCCTACAAAGTGTCAGATGCATGCACGGGTGTGGGTGGGCAGAGAGAAAGAACAGGGCTTTGCACTTGCCTTGCATGCAGCCGATCCCAGTTCAAATCCCTGGCACCACATTTAGTTCCCCAAGGATCGTCAGGAGTGGAGATCCCTGATCACAAATATATGCATTATCTCACTGAGTTCATACGATTGCCCTACCATAGGCGTCAGTGTCCACAACTTCCAGGTGGCAAATAAAGGATCAGAGAAACTGGGAAAAAATGAACGCAGTCAGCTAGGAGTAAAGGTACCTAGAAATCTAGCCAAGAACCAAGTCCCCAGACTAGGCTAAAACTGGTGGTTATCAGTAGATGAGAAAGTTGACATGATTCCACATTAAAATAACCTTCTCAGAAGGCTACATTTGCTCAGTTTACAGGATTCAACTCTAAGTGTGCTTTCTACTTTTTAACATGGGGCTATCTTTTATCTCATACAGCAGTAAGTGGATTGGTGGTAGATTTTATGTGAAGATGTGGTAGGTCTTAATATGAAGATGTTCCCACTGTTATCAAAGCTTGACTTAAAGTCCTTAAGTCTCATAACCACAACAGCCTTGACATTTTTTTTTTTTTTTTTTTTTTTGCTTTTTGGGTCACACCTGGCGATGCACAGGGGTTACTCCTGGCTCTGCACTCAGGAATTACCCCTGGCCGTTCTCAGGGGACCATATGGGATGCTGGGATTTGAACCTGGGTCGGCCGCGTGCAAGGCAAACGCCCTACCCGCTGTGCTATCTCTCCAGCCCCTGCCTTGACATTTTCAAAGGACCAGATTTCCCCCCAAAGAGGAATGTATGTGTAAGTCATATTTGAGACAATTACTTTCCTAGAATACAAAATATTTTAAACTGTTACGTGCAGCAATCTTCAAAGGCAGAACTCTAGGGAGGAACGCTCCCGCTTCCCTCTCCATTATCTTTACAGCGGTTACTGGGGGGCGGAGGGCAGGGACAGGCTTGGTTTCACTTGTTTTTAAATCTTCTCTCCAGCAAGGTCTGTCTCACTCCTCAATCGATATGTTCCTACCCTGCCCACTGCAATTGTTCACAGATGTAAACATACATCAAAATTTACTGCATGCACATTTCATATGCAACTTACTATATGTACAACAAAAATAATCAGTCTTAATAAAGATACACACACACACACACACAAGTCCTTCCCTCTTTCCCTCCCTTTGCTGCTATCTGTGGTGATGTCCTAGGTTGCAATGCACAAATATACCAAAGGCAGTGGCAGGGACCCCACTCAGCAGAGGGCCAGGATGGGGATACAACTCTCAGCTGAGGGGTCAAAGAGATAGTATAGTGGGAGGGCACTTACTTTGCATGCAGCCAACTGGTTTAATCCCAGGTATCGCAGGAGTAATTTCTGAGCACAGAGCCAGGAGTAACCGTGATCATTGCTGGGTGTGCCCCAAGAAAACAAACACGCAAAACCCAAAAAAGCCCACCCAAAATACAACACAACCCCCCCCCCCACACACACACACACACACACTCCTCGTGGCCTCACGAATGATGCAAGGTGAGTAGAGCCAGGATGGAACCTTCGGCCTTTATGCCTCCTTAGCCCTGGAACTGTTTTTCTAACTTTCACTTGTAAATGGTTTATACAACAAAATATCCAACATTGATGCAAGAGGCTTATATCTGTGACCATACTAAACTTGTTTTACTATTTCTGGCAGCTTTATCTTCAGGGATTTCTACAAGCAGAAATCATTTTGCCAAGAAAATGAGTATTTGCTTCTTTTTCCTAACTACATGTCTTCTATTAATTTGCTTTGTATACCTGATTACGCAGGCTGGAATCTGCAGGAGAACATGAAGCAGAAGCATCCATCAAGTGTGGCCACCCTCATCTCACAGCCAGTTCTAGGAGAAGCAGTCACTCACTCACCGGGTACACATGGTATCTTGGTGTTTGGCGGGCTCTCCATGTCATTTACTAAGCTGAACAATTTCAAACTCTACCTAACCTATTGAGTCATCATCATGATAGTGTGTAAGATTTTGTCAAGTGCTTTATTTACTTTATTTATTTAATGCGTGAGTTAATTAGACAATGCTTTCCCTTATTTTATTAATTTGGTATTACATTACTTTTTAGTGATTTTAAGATGTTAGCCTCAACTCACAATCCCAGAATAAATCCTACCTGGTTATAATACTGTTTACTTCTCTCCCAGTGTGAGGAACCAAACCCAGGGTCTCAAGCACACCAGGCAAGCACGCTCCCTGAGGCTACACCCCCAGGCCATCATCCTCTTGATGAGGTGCTGGGTTTGCTTTCCTAATGTTTGACTGGTGACCTTGTGTTTGTATTCATACTGGATACTGGGTGGCAGTTTTATTTTCTTTTGACATCTATGGGTTTGGTATCACAATAATGTTGGCTATATAGCTGGGAACTACTTCCTTTATTTTCTAGAAATGCTTGTGAAGGCTTGGTATTAGTTTTTATATGTTCCAAAAATGACCAAATATGATGCCAAGATGACCTGAACTTTTTCTTTATGTCAAGTGCTTGGCCTGGCAGGCATGGCAGTTTGATGCTCGGGGCCACCAAGTTCACAGCAGGTGGTGCTGGGGACAGCTGTACTCGGGCACACAGTGCCACAGGTCCAACCCAAGGCCTCACACATCCTCGGCATTTGCTCTACTGCTTGAGTCATCTGCCCAGTCTCCTGTGATAAGATTTTTAATTATAAATTCAACTGCTCTCCTTATATGTGTCCACTCAGATTTTTCATTCTTCAGTTAATTGTGGTAATTTGTCTAGTCCTAGGATTTTGACCATTTAATTTATGCAGCTGGATTTGTTGGTATAAAGTTATTCATGGTGTCTTCTACATTTCTGAGAAAGAACTCACATGTCCCAGGTTTTTATTCTTGATTTTCATAATTCGTGTTTTCTCAGTTAATGTCTTGATCAGTCTAGCTAGAGTTTTGTTAATCCTGTTATCTTGCTAATTATACAGTTGTTTTATTATTTCAATTTTATTGACCTCCACTCAATATTCATGTTCTTCTTGTTACTTGCTATGGGGTATTTAGTTTGTTCTTCACTTTCTGGATCCATTTATTTGAAATTTTCTTCTTTTCAGACTTAACTATAATCTTGGGCCAGTGAACTACTTCAACAGGATGAAGCACATGCTTTGCATTCAGGAAGTCCAAGTTTGATCCCCAGCATGGTCCCTTGAGCACCACTGGGAGTGACCCCCAAGCACCAAGCAGGAGTATCCACTGCTGGTTGTGACCAAACACCCAATAAATAAAGAAATAAATAAACGGAGCCAGAGAGATAGCACAGTGGCTAGGACACTTGCCCTACATGCTGCCAACCTAGGCTCGATCCCTGGCACCACACATGGTCCCCTGAACACCACCAGGAGTCATACCTGAGCATGGAGCCCAGAGCAAGCCCTGAGTACCACTAAGTATGGTACCAAACACCAAACAAATAAACAAAGCTATACCTTTCCCTCTCTGTAAAGCTTAGCTGTACCACTAAATTCTGATGTTTTCTTTCAGATCAAAGCACTTTGCCACTTTCCCTTATGATCTCTCCTTTGATCCACAGGTTATTTAAAATTTCATTGATTTTCTGATACACGGCACACGGAGAAAGGAAGGGAGTCAGCGGCACCCAGTCCACGGTTACTGAGTGCAGCAAGGAGGAGCGAAAGTCGCTTAAGGAAGAGGAGCACAGCCATGAGCCCAGGAAATGGGAGCACTCACTCTGCAGTCACCTGCAAGTCAAATGTGAACACGGCGTCTGGGGAGTGTCCAGACTGGGCACTCTTGATGTCTTCAGGGGAGGTGCGGTACTTCCAGGCCCCAGCAAATTAGGGCAGAGGCACAAGTGTACACAGAGAACTCAAAATGGACAAATGAGACGATGGTTTGGTGAAGGGAAGCAGCTTTGTGGGGACATTTAGAATTTGATTTCATGTAGAAGTCAATTCAATTACTCGATGAGCTGTAGATGTAAAATAAACGTTATCACATGATAGATCGCATGTCGCGCCTGTGGCTGAAGGAGCATTAATAACAAGAGATGCAGGTCTCATGATAGATGTTTTATGAAATAGGCATATTAAGTTTGATGTATGTTTAATACAATGCTAACATCTTTAAATTAACCAAGTAACTAAATGATATCTTCCCCTTACCCATTTCCCCCGCCTCTAACCATCTGCTTCGCCATCAGTGGATTTCAGTGTATATTCTTCTTGAAAGGTGTGATAGCAAAGTAAGGAGCTAAACTGTTCCTCTCAGGACAGTCTGTGATTCCAAAGCAGGTGCTGAACCCCCTTCCTCAAATATTGGTAAGGGTTTATCCTACTCCAGTCCATCAAACTGCAGCGTGGAAGGACCAAAAGACAGAACATGAAAGAAAAACGGGTCAAGTGAAGGAAATTGCTTTCCAACTGAGATCTGAGATTGACTAGGAAGTCACTGAATTAGAAAGAAGAAAGACAGTGATTGCTCTTCACATGCTGCTCTTACATATCAAAGGCAGCTTACTTCTGGCTTACCTCATTTAGGTAAAGCATCCTGGTTTCAAGGTGACACAGATTTTTTTTTACAGAAATATCTCCTACTCTTAATAATTTGATTTAAAGCTAGAATTCTTTAAGTAGGTTTAAATTCTTCAGTAATGTTAATTTTCAAATAATGCTTCAAAGAAAAACCTGCTGTGACAGGAAAAAAAAAAATCCATGACATCTTTGTCTCAGATATACTCCTGGTCTACACTGCATTCCAGATGCCAGAGAAATCAAGGGGGGAAATTTGCCATCCAGGGTCTGGAGTGAGTAAGTACAGTGAGTAAGGCGCTAGCCTTGCACACGGCCGACCCAGGTTCGATCTCTGGCATCCCATATGGTCCCCTGAGCACTATCAAGAGTAATTCCTGAGTGCAGAGCCAGGGGTAACCCTTGAGCATCACCAGGTTTGAGCAAAAAACCCAAAACAAAGAACTGGCCATCCAGTTTGTCACACAGAAATAACATACATTCTCAACACATCTAAATTAGTTTTCTCTTAACACAGAACGAGCTCAAATAATAGTTTTGAGCTGTGAACCAATTATACACAGGCTATTTATATAATATTTGACACTTTTCGTAATTAGTGAGTAAGATGCTACAGATCAAATCTGGATTTTCTTTGGTTTTAGTTTAAAGATAACAAAAATTGGGGGCTGGACGGGCTGGAGAGATAGCACAGCGGGTAGGGCGTTTGCCTTGCACGCGGCCGACCCGGGTTCAAATCCCAGCATCCCATATGGTCCCCTGAGCACCGCCAGGGGTAATTCCTGAGTGCAGAGCCAGGAGTAACCCCTGTGCATCGCCAGGTGTGACCCAAAAAAGCAAAAAAAAAAAAAAAAAAAAAAAAATTGGGGGCTGGAGCAATAGTACAGTGGGTAGGGCATTTGCCTTGCATGTGGCCAACCCAGGTTGAATTCCCAGCATCCCATAGGGTCCTCTGAGCACCGCCAGGGGTGATTACTGAGTGCAGAGCCAGAAGTAACCCCTGTGCATTGCCAGGTGTGACCCGAAAAGCAAAAAAAAAAAAGAAAGAAAGAAAATTGGGGTGCGGCTAAGGTGCGTGCCTTGCACACAGCCAACCTGGGTTCGACCAGTCGACCTGGCTGGGTTTGATCCCTGGCACTGCATAAGGTCCCCCAGGCCCTATCAGAACTGATCCCTGAGCACAGCAGAGCCAAGAGTAAGCCCTAAGCACAGCCACAAGTGGCACCCCCTAAACAAACAAAAGATAACTAAAACCACTCAATTCCCCGAGAGATGGAGAACAGTCAGGAGCACGGTTGCCATGATCCAGAATCCATGACGTCTCCAAGGTGCCTCAGGTTTTGGTTGAGAATAAAGTAGGTAAGTCCTTCTCTGTACTTGGCAATGACAATCACTAGGACTACTGTGACTGTTATGAAGCCTGGAGCCCTTTCCACAGCTGTGAGTGTGTCTTCAAAGAAAACAGGCTTAGCACTGTACCACCCTCAGAAGTTAAGAGAAGCTGCCTGTCACCGTGTCTCAAGCTGAGCCTCTTCTCCCATCTCTGATGCACACATTTCGGAGAAGGGCTGATGAAAAACACTGAAGAACATGAAAAGAACAAATAAAGAGGGGTGGGGAAAGCTATGAGAAAGACAAGAGGAAGAGAATCTTTTGAGGGACCCTAAAATTAGAAATCTGAAATGTGAGATTCAGTTGGGAAATCACGGGATAAAAAGAAAGACCTGGGGGGGAGGGGGTGTGGAGCGATAGCACAGCGGGTAGGGAGTCTGTCTTACAGGCAGCCGACCCCGGGTTCGATTCCCAGCATCCCATAGGGTCCCCTGAGCACTGCCAGGGGTGATTCCTAAGTGCAGGGCCAGGAGTGACCCCTGTGCATCGCCGGGTGTGACCCAAAATGCCAAAAGAAAAAAAAAGGGAAGACCTCTTAGACCATGGGATCCACATCTTCCAAATTCTGCATCAAAGGTATTAAGATATTATATAAGATCTTTAAATAACCATGTCTAGTAATTTTGCTAAAGGACTACATTGTGAGTTGATAAAAATTGATTTCAGGGGAAAAAAAGCCCTGATAACATTCTTTAAAAATGTGATTTGATTTCTACTGAGTCCCTCTAGAGGAGAACACAGTAATATGTGTAATATTAAGTTAACATATGCTAACCAGACAGAGTGTCTGGATGGTCGGGAATGATCCGTTAGTTACAGAGTTCCTTTTTCTAATGATCTAGTATCTGAAGACGTCCCAAGGCCCCTGAAACGCAAACTAGGACTTATTCTGTGATAAGTGCACAGACATGCAATTCAAGCGCCTGTGACAAATGGCTACTTTGCAGTCACCAGCAGGGCCCCAGCAGCACAGGGAGGGGAGCTGTGTTCCTGGCTCACACACGCTAGCCTGGGCCAGGGTCCTGCTGAGACCTGCTGGGAGGACTCCTCCTACTGTCCTCTCTTCACACCTGGAGTTCCTCCCTCCATGCTGTGTGGACTCACGGAAATAAGGCCACTTGCTTAGCAGAAGCAAAATTCATCGACCAACGCTTTTCCCTCCCCCACTGATGTGGAAACAACATCTCTGAAGACAGAGACGACTCAAAATCAAACCCAAAAAGTGTGTATCTCAGTAGCTGTGAAATACTGCAGAAATTTTAAAGATACAAGTTATTAGGCCTGCTGAAGAAATAAAGCCCTCACAGAGAAATGACACAGTGAAGGACTAGGTGGCAGGTTGGCCTGAGTCGCACTGGGATTAGCGCTAGGCCAAGCACTCATCGACAAACCCAGAGCCCTAAGGTACACAGAGGTGCGATGGTGGCCAATGTTCTTACCACCTGACTGTGGCTAACTAATATAATTTTGCTGTTTTAAAGTCTTCCCAATTCACCCACAGAAATCTGAAAAGGGTGAGATGGGGTATGTTACAAATATTTCTTTGTTAAGGAGAACTGTATTGTCACTTATGTTTAAGGAGTTTATTAAATGTATCTAGTCTTTAAAAAACTCTTTTAACTTAACAAGATCACTCTGACAGAAGTATATAGTTGTAACCTGACATTCCAGATCCTGGAAGTATTGAAGATTGTTTTTCTCTTTTCTGTCAATATTATAGATTTATAAAGTTTACAAATATCTGAGTCTGTTATATAAACTCCAAGTTAAAAATTATTTTAAGGATATGGTACTAAAAAAAATCGATTTTGTTGAGAGCATTCTCCGTAATTAACAGCAGAACCCTATTATTACATGGCTCATTACATACCAGGATTTATGTTGTGAGTCAAATAGCTACCCCGGGATCTCACACAAGAAATTCTCCTAAAACTGCTATCTTATGTGTCAGCTTCCCCCATCAGCATTTTCAAAGGACACACTGTATGTATTTAACAAACATTTTAACATTTTTATCTGCAATGACTTAATTTGAAGTTTCTCCAGTATCTGGCAGGAGCAGAGTACTAAGAAACTGACCTTAGAACTTGTTAGTTCCAACAGCTGGCAGAGATCACTCTTCACTATTTGATCCTCCTCACTGTCCGTAACACCTCTTCAGTTGGACCCTACCCATTCTACGTGTCCAAGCTTGCATTATCTTACAGACAAATACAAAGGTCTATATCAACAAAAAAAAATTTTTTTAAATAATAATAAAACCATTCGCCATATAAATGGCTTTCATGCTTCTGATTTCCCCTCCATCCATCTAGTATATATTGATTCAAGGAAAGTTTCTACTGTCCCCCTGGGTTCCTGCTGGGCCCACCAACCACCTCAACAGTTCCGAATGGAGGGGCTATGCAACAGGCCTGCTAAATCTTGCTGCCAACATGACTTCAGTTGTAACCAGAGCTGTTTCACTGATTAGCAAAAAGACTGATTCGAACCTTCAGGTAGGCCCTTACTAGTCCCAACCATTGACTGCCTACTTGGCTCTTTGAAGAAACGGTCCTTCCGTCTAGCTGAACCCTATCAACCTTCCAGGACCTGTTCCTGTGAAGCCGCAGCCCACGGCCGGCCTCTGGCTCCCCACTCTCCCAAAGTTCACTCTGCTGAATGAAAAGGCAGCACGGAAGGAAAACTATGACCGGAGGTCACAAGAGGTTTGGAAAGACTCAGCTAATAAAGAAAGGTACACATTATTTCTTTTGCAGCCAGACCTTTCCAAGAATCCAAGTATGTTTGAAATCACCTTCAAGAGGAGAAATAAGATCTAGAGCCCTTTAATTTCACAGACATCACAGATTACTGTCACCTATGAAGCTCCCCAATGTGAAATTGCTCTCGGTTTGGTTTGGGGATTTGAAATTTTTACTTATTTGGTACCTGTCTCCTCACTAGCAAGTCTGATCAGGAGGGCGAGGGCACGACCTGTTCCCTGGTCACAGAGGCATTCCCTTTTCTGGAGTAAAGGAAGAAGTGACCATGCTTGGGGCCTTCTGAAGGCCACACAGAAGGCAAATAAAGAGTTTACCTCCCACATCAGAGGGCTTAGACACACTTATTAAAAGCTCTGGCTTTAAACAAATTAAGGAACCCCCCCTCACCTTCCCAATCCAAAAAATGACACAGAACCAGCAATGACCTTACAAATTGCCTTTGAGGGATCATTAATAGATAAAAAGTGTTCAGAAAGCAAAGCATTCTACGAGCCTTACCAAGATTAGCACAACACAGATTAAAAAAAAAAAAGATTCATCATCTTGGTTTCCCCTTCTGGTTTCCCCTTCTACAGAGGATCTTACAGAAACAACTACTTTTTAGGACAGGAGCAGTAGGACAGCGGGCTGGGCATCTGCCTTGCACATGGCTGACCTCCCCACATCCCATATGGTCCCCAGAGTACCACCAGGAACAATGCCTGCGTGCAGACAGGAGTAACTCCTGGGGACCACCATGTATGGCCCCCCAAAACAAACAAACAAACACTTTTTTGTCTTTCCTCTCTTCATCTATAAATAGAAGTCACAGAAGCATCCTTAGGGGCAAGGGGGGAGGATTATGAGGAGTAAATAAGGTAAAATTCATGTTATGTCTTCAGTATGCTATTACAGAATAGCATAAACCTTAAGGGTCCAGAAAGATAGTACAGGAGTAATTTCAAGCACCACATAAGGAGTAATTTCAAGCACCGCGTAACATTTCCTGAGCATCACCAGGAGTGATTCTTGAGCACAAAGCCAGGAATAAACAAGCACAGCCTGGCTATCATCTCCTGTATGGCGCCCGAGAGATAGTTCAGTGGGCAGGGTGCTTGTCTTGCAAGCTGGGGGACCCAGGTTCAATCCCTGGCATTCCATATTCTTCCCCCGAGCATCTCCAGGAGTAATACCTGAGTGCAGAATCAAGAGTAAGCCCTGAGCATCGATGGGTGTGGCCCCAAACCCAAAACAAACCAAAAAAAAAAAAGATAATATAGTAGGTAAGGCACTTTCCTCGCATACAGCCAACCCAGATTTGATCCCCAGCACCCCAGATAGTCCCCCAAATCCCAGAGCCCTACTAGGAGTAACTCCTGAGCATCATCAGGTGTGGTTCCAAAATAAACAAACAAAAAAAATCCCAGAATAAATATTCTTGTCTTAGCACCAACTCACAGATTAGTTTTATTCTATTTTTTAAATTATTTCTTATTTTTGGTGATGTCTAGTCCTGGCTTCAGGTTCTATGCTCAGGGGTCACTCCCAACAGTGCTTAGGGGACAGACAGCATGTAGTCTCACGAGTCAGGCATGTAAAGGCAAGCACCTCAACCCTTATATATCTCCAGCCCCATCTACGGAGGACTTGTTCACACTCACTGGTGCCCAAGAGGTTACTGTCAGCTCAGTTACCATGGGACTATGTGGTAACGCGGATTAACCTGGGGGCTTCTGCATGTAAAGCATGTGCTCCAGTCCTTTGCGCCATCTCCCCAGCCCTGAAGATCTTTCTCATGAACTCTGGTTACCTGGGAGAGAGCTTTCTAACTACCATTCCAAACTTCCCTTCTCAACTGTTCTAGACGTGCTTGCACATAGCCACCACCTTCTTCCCTTACCCCTCTCCTCTCCTGACCCCAGTAAGCCTCCTTTAAAGCATCATGCTCCTGAAGAACAAAGCCTATTAAATCCCTTTCCATTTGCTCTCCCCTCCCCCTTGGTATTTCATGTTCCAGATAGAGCGTGAGAAAACAGGATGCAATCAAAGGAATCATTCTGCACCCCTGTAATTTCTACACAGCTCTGCCGTGAGCATCTCTCAGTGTGCATGGCTGGAAAGGTGAGAGGACGGACCCATGTGGCCATTTCCCAACTTCAGGTCTGACTTCTACTTCCAGCTGCTATTTTACATTTTCTCTGCTTCTTAAAAGAGTAATTAAAAAGAAATTATCTTGGGACCAAGGAGAGATAGCCCCAGAGTAAAGGTGCTTGCCTTGCACGTGGCCAACTCCAGTTCAAATCCCCAGCACCACATGTGCTCCCCAAGCAATGCTCTTGAGAACAGAGTCAGGACTAAGCCCTGAGCACCACTGGCTATGGCTCACCACACATGCCCCTCATCTTCCCCACCCCTCCTATCTTACTTGAAAAAAATTATCTTTGGGAATAAAAAGTAAACAACATCTTTGCCAGGCTCAACCCAAACAACTGATTTGAGTTGTGATCTTATTTAGAATGTCAGGGTGCTAGGGATCAAACCTGGCCTCACAGTGGTAGAGAGTTTGCCTTGCACGTGGCCGAACCGGGTTCGATTCCCAGCATTCCATATGGTCCCCTGAGCACCACCAGGAGTAATTCCTGAGTGCAGAGCCAGGAGTAAACCCTGAGCATCGCTGGGTGTGACTCGAAAAGGAAAAAAAAAAGGTCTCACACAAATAAGGCATGAGTCCAACTGCTGAGGCTCATCCCAAGGAAGGTCAGCAGGGCCATACACAGAAGGAACCAACAGGACAGGGTCCCATCGATCACCTCGGCACGACTCACCACCCATGCTGAGAGTAACTGGGCTTTTGGAGGTTTGTAGTTGATGGCATTGTGAAGAACACTATGAAGACACAAGAGATTACTAGTTTCTAAGACGTTCTAGAGAAAGAAACCAAGGGCTGGAGCGATAGCACAGCGGGTGGAGCGTTTCCCTTGCACGCGGCCAACCCGGGTTCAAATCCCAGCATCCCATATGGTCCCCTGACCACCACCAGTAGTAATTCTTGAGTGAAGAGCCAGGAGTAACCCCCTGTGCATCGCCAGCCAGGTGTGACCCAAAAAGCAAAATAAAATAAAATAAAAAATAAAGAAAGAAACCAGAGAGGGTCTCTGAAGAAAAAAAGACTGTCCAGGTATCTGAACTCTAGAGCTAGGGTGGGAAGCTTGGTGGCAGTCTGAGAAATGAGGCTGTCTCACACTGGGCTGCAGGGTAAAGGGGCTGAAAACCATGGTTCTGGGCCAAGCTAAATCAAGGGGGGTGGGGGAGAGAGAGAGAGGAGAGAGAGAGAGAAGAGAGAAAGAGAGAGAGAGAGAGAGAGAGAGAGAGAGAGAGAGAGAGAGAGAGAAAGATGGCCCTCTATGGGCCCCAGTATATTCCAAGATATTAGAGCTGAAAATTGCATAAATGCCGGGTGTGGAATGGCCTAGACCAGAGGGTCCACCAGAAGGATGGGGGAGGGGAGCATGGTTGGAAATAGCTGAGACTGTTCCAGGGGAGCCCCATCACAGGGGTCCTTTGGATTTAATCAGATGCCAGTTATAGAAAATGGTGCAACTTTGATAATGGTGTGAGCTGACACTTGTACACTGCTTCACTTTTTTGGGGAGGAGGGCACACCTAGCAGTACTCAGGGCTTACTACTGGTTCTGCAGTAGGGTCACTCCTGGAGGCTCAAAGGGGACTATACAGGATGCTAGGATCAAACCCAGGTGGACCATATGTAAGGACAACCTGCTATACTATTGCTCTGGTCCCTCATCTTCATATTTTTACACCAAAAGTTTTAAGTCTGTTGTGTCAAAAAATGTTCATAAGGAAGGGCTGGAGCGATAGCACAGCAGGTAGGGCGTTTGCCTTATACGTGGCCGATCCGAGTTCAATTCCCAGCATCCCACATGGTCCCCCGAGCACTGAGTTATTCCTGAGTGCAGAGCCAGGAGTTAATCCCTGTGCAACGCCGGGTGTGACCCAAAAAAATAAAAAAAAACGCTCATAAGGAACTGAAGTTGGAACCAGTGGCATCACACCAGTCCTGTGGACTCTGGGGAAGGGACCCCAGAGAACATCTGTCTCAGGAAGGTCATTCAGCAGCAGGAATGACAAGCTGAGACAAACGAGGAGAAAGGGAAAGTGGAGCAGACACCCCAGTAGCTGTTCATTCCAAGCCAGCTATTTTTTTTTGTTTCTTTTTGCTTTTTGGGTCACACCTGGCGTTGCACAGGGGTTCCTCCTGGCTCTGCACTCAGGAATTACTCCTGGCAGTGCTCAGGGGACCATATGGGATGCTGGGAATTGAACCCGGGTCAGCCGCATGCAAGGCAAAGGCCAGCCCCTCCAAGCCAGGTATTTAAACCCACGCCTCCTGCTGTCAGAATCCAGCCAGGTCCATCTTCATTCATTACTATGCAAAACTAAAGCCAGGAAGCACAGCTGAAATGCAGAGACCTTAAGGAATAAGGAGTCCACACAAAGCAGGGTTTCCCAAGCCGGGTTTCCCAGGCCCTTCGCTCTGGGGTGGTTCACAGCTACAGAAGGGGGTTCACAATGCTGGGAACAACTAGGGGTGCCACAGCAGTGAGGGTTCACAGCCAGGTGCCCAACGGCCTAGCTCTGCACACAGCTCTCCAGTCTCCCGGGGTACAGAGGCAGAGAGCTCGTCCAGATGCTCTCCACAGGGCAACACTCCTTTCTTTGAAAGACCCACGGCCCAATGAACTCATTTTCAGTAAATCTTTAAAAGCAAAAGTCTCACTTTCACCATGCTACACATCCAAAACCTCCTTACATCCCAGGTGGAGAATTTTTTAAAAACTGTTTCTTACTTTCTTGTGAAATAAGTTACAGTTCAGGTGCATAACTTGTACAGCAGAAATCTTAGCGGTTCACACACTTCTTCATGCACAAACTTCAACTTCACATCTACAATCTTTAAACAGGGTCATATACTTATTTCTGACAAGTAATCTTTATATTATGAAATAATCACTTTCCTGGATAGTTGTATATAAGGTTGAATATCCAGAGAGCATCTTCATACTCTAAAGTTGATTGAAAAAAAGCTTAGTGTGTATTTTTTTTGCAAAGTGAAAGAGTGGGCCAGCCAACCTGGGTTCTATCTCTGGCATCCATGTGGTCCACCGGAAACTGTCAGGAGTGATTGCTGAGTACAGAGACAGAAGTCACCCTTGCACACCACTAGGTACAGCCCCTAATAACTCCCCCAAATATTCTCAGATTGCATAATTAGATTATCTTAAAATAAGATTTCCCATAAAATCTACTTGGGAAATAATGACTAGCTCTCACTATTCTGCTCTTTCTGAGGACTATTCTATCTTCAGACAAAACTAGTGAGATGGGGTGGGGAAGATAGCTCACAGGGCTGGGGCACATTTTGCATGCTGGAGTCCCACATGGTCCCTGGAGCACCTTCCTGGGAGTAGCCCCTGAGTACTGCCAGAATAGTCCAAAAACGTACCATATTTTAAAAATGTTAAGTTGATGTTTTCATTTTTTGGCTTTTTTGGGTCACACCTAGCGCTGCACAGGGTTAATCCTGGCTCTGCACTTAGGAATTACTCCTGGTGGTGCTCAGCGGACCATATGGGATGCTGGGGACCAAACCTAGGTTGGCCACATGCAAGGCAAACACAGTCCCCACAGGACTATCACTCCAGCCCCCACAATGGTAAGTTTAATTAAGCAACTAAAATCCAGTCAACTTCACTGTGAAACCCGCTAATATAAGAAAACACACACACACACACACACACACACACACACACAAGTTAATCTCTGAATAACTGAAACAACTTCAATTTAAGAAAATAAGAACAGGGGGCCAAAGCGATGGTACAGCGGGTAGGGAATTTGCCTAGCACGCAGCCGACCTGGGTTCGATCCCCGGCATCCCATATGGTCCCCCAAGCACCGCCAGAAGCAATTCCTGAGTGCAAAGCCAGGAGTAACCCCTGAGCATCGCTGGGTGTGACTCAAAGAGCAAAAAATAAAATAAAATAAAATGTTAAAAAAAAAAGAGAGAGAGAGAACAAGAACAGGGGCCAAGGCAAAAGTACAGTGGGCAAGGTGTTTGCCTTGCATACAGCTGATCCAGGTCTGATCCCCGATACTACATATGGTCCCTCGACCCCCACCAGGAATGATCCCTGAGAGCAGAGCCAGGAGTAAGCCCTGAGCACAGTTGGGTGAGCACAGATGGGTGGGGCCCCAAAACAAACAAAGAAAACAAATCAAAAATCCAAGAACAAAACAGTTACCTGGCTTTTCCTCACTCAGAATCTTCCACAAACTGGCACCCAGGGCTCAACCTTCTGCTCCCACACTGTCCTCCTCCCAGTTCTAATCACTCCATGAACCTGTCCCTCTTCTCTCTCAGACTTTCGGGAACCAAAGGCTTCAGTTGCTCTGGCTAAGTAATCTTGATCTTTGCTCCACTCTGAGATCTTAATCCTCTCAAAAGCTATTCTGATACGTGGAAAGCCTCAAAATCAACTGCTGATCTATTTCCTTTCTTATAAATCTTCTTGAACATCACCTCTGCACAATAAACTGATCGATAGTCATCTACAACACATGGAAGAAATCTCATGGATATAATTTCCTATTGGGGATGGCTAAAAAGACCAATAGTCTTACACTTCAAAACGCTAGGAACACTACACGATGCCAAATGCATTCTCATCATTCATAATTTTTAGTCTAATCATATTATGAATTAACTAATTTCCACTAATTTTTTAAAATATAAAAAAATCATCTTTTTTTAAAACTTGAAATAGGGGTCCTAGAGGATGACATGTGCTTTCCACGCAGGAGGCCTGGGTTTTAATCCCTGGGAACCTCACAGTTCCCAGAGCACTGCTGGGTGTGACCTCATATGAAATTAAAGCAAAACAACTTGATATTGAAATTTTTTTAATTGCATATTTCTTCTGAGTTCAGCAAGAGTATGTTTACATTCAGGATCTTAAGGTTCTCACTTAGAGATGGGGAAACAATACAACATGCAAACACCTTTTCTCATACTACAGGAATTTTATCTTCGCTCCTTTCCAATTGAAAGGTGTCTTCACAGGGGGAAAAAAGCTGTCCAACTGCAGCCCTGACCTCCTCCCTCTAGTCTGGTTTTGGGAGTCAAGGCAAATTTGGAAAAGCACAAATTTGTCTCATTAAAGGCATCTGTTTAACAAAATGTGACGGTGGAGAGAAATACTTTAATATTTCCTCTATTCCTCCACACCTCCCCATGATTTAGGAAGTTTTAAGTTATTATGAGTCAAATAAAAGTTTACCCCACTTTCCCTCATGAGCACTCTAATATAATTGTTTGCCCGAAAATACTCAGGCCGTGTAAATAGAAACCCGTCACACTATAATCTTTAGGTGTTAAAATAAAGGTGACTAAAAAAAAAACAAACGTTGGAAGACAATCTAAAGCGAGCATTTGCATGTACTCCAGGTTACTCCCAGATGCTTGGTTCCCGTCTCCGAAATGAATCACTGAGATGAAGCCTTTCCTGTCAGTGTCAACCGTAATCAATGGCATACCTCAGTAGTAAAACAAATGTTTGGACACAGAGACACGTGTGTGTATTATATATCAGAGTATATTATATATCTGGGATTTTAAAGGATCATTCTATCGCCACAAGAAGTGTTTGCTGGAGAAATCATCTGTCACCATAATTTTACTTCATGAGTTTCCTCTCTTCTGGGTTTTCGATTTCTCATGACCCAATCTGAGAGAAAAACAGGTTCTAGGAAACCTCTAGTCTTACCAGAACAAAAATACTAGTAACTTTCTGTCGAGAAGAGTAATCTTCCAGCAGAGACAAACAAAGTAGCCAGTACTCGAGCGCTATTGTCTTCTGCAAACACCAACAAAAACACGCGGATCATACAGTCGTTTTAGAAACCTCATTTTGCATCAATTTCCCCCCAGCGCCGCGTCCTGCGGGAGCCACAAAGGGCGGTGCTGGACCCCCGGCCGCCCCGACCGAGGGGTGCGCGCTGCTGCCTCCGAGGCGCCCTCTCGGCGCGGCAGGTCCCGCGGGCGGCCGCCGCGCTGCTCGGGGCGCAGGAAGCGGGATCCCGGCGGCGGCGAGCGGTCAGCGGCCGCGCGCGTCTCCCGCTGGCCAGCAGCGCCGCCGGGCGCGGCACGTCCCTCTCGCGGCGCTGGCCGCGGCCCACGACCCCTTCCCTGCCCGCCCGGGGCCCCGACGCCGGCGGCACCGCCGGGGCCACCCCGCGCCGCGGGGGAAGACGCGGCCCGCGCGCGGCCACACAATGGTCGGGGGCAGCGGCCGGGCGCCGGCCACTCGCAGCCCCTCGGGGACGCGCGGGCGGGCGCCCCGAGAGCACCATGTCGCGGCCCGGACGCGCCGCCCGCGCCCGCCAACTGCCGAGCCGCCCGCGCGGCGGAGGTGCGAGCCGGGGGGCGCGGCGGGCGCGGGGGGCGCGCGGCCGCCCCGGGCTCCTCCCGCCGCTCGCGCCGCCGCGGCCGCCAGGTGAGGCGCGAACCGCGCGGCTGACAGCGGCGGGAGGCGCGGCGCGGGGCGCGGCCGGCCGGTGACAGGCCCGCGCCGGGGCCGCCGCCGCCCGCCCGCGCCGCGCCCGCCGCCCTCCCGGGAGCGGGGCCCCGGCCCACCCCGCTCGGGGGTCCCGGCGCGCCCCCCGCGAGGCCGGTCCCCGCGCCGGGAGCGCCCGGTGCCGCGCCGCGCGCCCGTGTCCCGCACACTCGCGCGCCCGCCCGCCCGCCGCTCCCGCACCCCCGACGGCCGCGGCCCGGCCCGGCGCGCCGCACGCCCCCCGCCGCCGCCGCGGCCCTTCCCGCCCAGGGGGGTCGCCGGCGCCCCTCGCGCTCCGGGCCCGGCCGAACAAAGGCGCCGCGGCGGGCGGCCGGGCGGCGCGGCCCCGGCCCGGCGCGGCCCGCGCTCACCTGGGCTCCGTGTCCGGCGGCCGCGGCGGCGGCTCCTCGGCGGGGCTCCGGCGGCGCGGGGCGGGCGGCGGCGGCGGGCGCGACCCCCCGGGCGGCCGGCGCGGGGCCTGCGGCGCGCTCGGGCGGCGGGGGCCCCCTCAGCGCCGGCGCGGCGGCGCGGCCCGGCAGGTCCAGTCCGGCCCCGGCGACGCCGCGACGCGCCCTCGTCCTCGCGCCCGCGGGCGGGACGGCGGCTCCGGCGCGGCCCGGGACCGAGGCGGCGGCGGCGGCGGCGGCGGCGCTCGGCCGGCTCCGCTCCCTCCGCGTCCGGCTCGGGCGGGCCGGCGGCGGCGGCGGGGGGCGCGGCGGGCGCGGGGACGACCCTGTCACGGAGGGCGGGCGCGGCCGGGGCGTCTCTCAGGGCTGCGGGCCGGCGGCGCGGGCGGCGGCGGCTGCGGCTCCCGGGGCCGTCGCGCTGAGGTGCGGAGCTGCCACCGCGGCCATCTTGTTGCTCTAACTGACAAGAACCCCCCTCCCCCCGCTCCAGCCAGACGGGGCGCTCGCGCCCCCTTCCCCGCCCCGCGCGGGCCTCCAGCAGGAAGTCGTCCCGGCCCCTGGCACGTGACTCCACGGTATCTGCATACCGAAGGGCCCGCTGGCCAATGTGAGCGCGGCTCTCCGGCTCCGCCCCCGCGCGCCTCCAGAACCCATTGGCTCGTCTGGAGCCAGCCACGCCCCCTCCATCTCCCTTAATACCCGCTCTCGAGGCGCTCCTGCAGGCTGCGCGGGGCGCGCGCAGATCTCCCCGTGTTCTTCTGCTCTTCTCGCGGGCTGCTCCCGGGGGTCCCGGGCAGCTCCCGGGGAGCGGGGAGGCCCGCGCGGCGCCCTCGGTGTTCTGTACCTGCGGCGGCTTGGCGTCCACGCGCCGGACGGCGGGACGCGCCCGGGGCCCAGCGCGGCCTCCCGCTGCGCGCGGACGCCGGGGTTTGCGCGGCGTTTTCGCCCCGCGGCGCTGGCTTTCTCTGCCCCGCGCCCGCACTGGCGCACGTCCCGCCCGTGCCGTGCACACGCCTGGCACCTCCCCACCGCGCACACGGTCGTGCACGCGCCGGCCCGGGCCCTTCCTGCTCGCCGCGCGCCTGCTAGCCCGCCCCTGCGCGCCGCGGCTCCCGGGAGAGCGCCCTGCTGGGAGCCAAACAAGCCTCGCTGAGAAACGGCTCCCCGGGGAGACCTCCCTCCTCCCCCTCGCTCCCCGCCACCCCGAGCGCGAACACCCCGCCCCCGCCGAATCAGCAACCGGGCCGCACCGAACCTCAGCCCCGCGCCTCCTTCCCGGCGCGCGGTACCCGCTCGGGCTCCGCATTCCCCGGCTCCTGGCCACACGCGCTAGCCGCTGGGGGCCGAAGCGAGACGCAGCTTGCGGGGTCCGGGTCAGGTCCTGGAGCCAGGGGTGCTTCGGGTCTCCGGCGTTCCGCCCGCCCAGCCGGGCGCCTAGAAAGTGGTCGGTGTCGCAGGAGGCCGTTCCTGCCCGCGCGGCTCCATCTTGAGCAGATAATGCCACGCGCGCTCGCAGGGCAGTTTGGCCAACGCAAGTGCTGGGCTGCGCTCAGGCTTGGAAACAGCTGGACCAAAGGGACGCGCCCGCCCCCCGCTCCCCTCTGCTCCCGGGGCCGCGGGCGGGCGCGCCGATCCGTTTTCTTTCCTGCTGCCCTATTTGAAGCTTGGTCGTCAGACCCCGACCTCTCCCCGAAGTCCTTTTCTAATGCCGGGGCTGTGCACTTCCCCTCTGCAAAGCCTCATCACTCCGAAGGACCTGAAGCCAGATACAGCTGACTTAGAGGTTTCTGCCTCTTAGCTTCAGGGTCCGGTTAACTCGAACTTGGGGCAGGAACGATCGTCCAGTGGCGAGGCCGCATCCCGTAGGGTCCCTCTAGCACCGCCAGGAGGAACCCGTAAACACCCCCGATGTGACCCAAAAAGAAAAAAAAAATCCCCACACAAACCAAACAACCAAAAAAAAAGCCCAGAACCCCTGTGGCGGAGAAACCTGCTCGGTAGATTTCAGAGGCCGGGTGTGTGGCTGCCTCTGGCTCTGGGGAGTACAAAAGAATCTTCAGAACACGAGATGATGTGACCAGTCGGACTTCACTTCCAGAACCTAAGCGCACTTTACCTGCTTTCCATTTGTTTCATGTTGGTGCTGGATGTTGAATTTGTGACTGTGACCTCTTAATTTTAACCCTTTACTGCCCGACCTTCCTTGGCTTACCCCCGCCCCCACTGCAAAATAACCCTCTCTCATTATCTCAAAGAGCAAATACCGGGAGGAAGGGGGAAAAAAAGCTTCTAGGTTGATAAGGTTTTATAAACTCCAAATTAGACTCATGAGTGTGCCCGTAGAAAGAATATTGAAGAGGGGCTGGAGTGATAGCACAGCGGGTAGGGCGTTTGCCTTGCACGCGGCCAACCCGGGTTCAAATCCCAGCATCCCATATGGTCCCCTGAGCGCTGCCAGGGGTGATTCCTGAGTGCATGAGCCAGGAGTGACCCCTGTGCATTGCTGGGTGTGACCCAAAAAGCAAAAAAAAAAAAAAAAGAATATTGAAGACCGGAGCCACCCCGAAATACTGAGGCAATGGATGGGTATGCAGAATACAGGGTCAGTTACTGGTGCTGTTGGACTGAATTAGAAATGAGTACTGGGGCAGGAAGATAGCACAGTGGGTAGGGCACCTGCCTTTCAAGCAGCTGACCTGGGCTCCATCCTCAGCACCACATATGGTCCACCTGGCACTGCCGGGAGTGAGCCCTGAGTACAGAGCTACGGGTAAGCTCTGAGCCAGCTCAGTGGTGTGGACCCCCCAATCAATAACTAAAGAGAAAACAAGATCTCAGGCAAAGTCGCAAAATGCCTAAGTTTATATTTGGGGTCTGTCATCCTCGTTAGCCCTGTCACTCCCCACCCCTCTGCCCACCGCTAAGGTCTGAGTTAATCTATGAAAAAGGGGGAATTGTGCAGACTTCCATTTAAGAGGATTACAGGCTAACCGTGATTCTCCAGGTTGGGGATGTGGCTAACGTGGAAGAGCGCGTGCTCTGCATGTGGGGGTCCCCCTTCATCCCTCCAGAGGTTCTGATGTCTCTGAGGTCTCCAGAACTTCCTGCTCCCTGCCAGCACCGCTGGGGATGGCCCTGGTGCCCCTGCCTTTTAGCTTCAGGGTCGGGTCTTCCACAATTGTGGAAAAGGTCTGCTTTGGTTAAAATGTACCTAAGTGGGGCTGGAGTAATAGCACAGTGGGTAGGGCGTTTGCCTTGCGCGCGGCCGACCCGGGTTCGAATCCCAGCATCCCATATGGTCCCCTGAGCACCGCCAGGGGTGATTCCTGAGTGCATGAGCCAGGAGTGACCCCTGTGCATAGCCGGGTGTGACCCAAAAAGCAAAAAAAAAAAAAGTACCTAAGTAAGGATAATAATAATAATAATAATAATATAGTAATAATGGGCTGGAGCAATAGCACAGCGGGTAGGGCATTTGCCTTGCAAATTCAGAGGTTCGATTCCTCTGTCCCTCTCGAAGAGCCTGGCAAGCTACTGAGAGTATCTCGCCCGCAGGACAGAGCCTGGCAAGCTACCCATAGCGTATTTGATATGCCAAAAACAGTAACAAGTCTTTCAATGGAGATGTTACTGCTGCCCGCTCGAGCAAATCGATGACAACAGGATGACAGTGATACAGTGAAGTAAGGACAGCTGGGAAGTGGATGGCCACAGCACATGTGAAAAACAGTAACAAGCCCAGACAATAGGACAGTAGGGAGTGCACCCAGCACATGTGTCCCCGGAGCCCTCAAGGAGTGATCTCTGAACGCAGAGCCAAGAGTGACCCCTGAGCACCATCGGGTGTGGCCAAAATCCAAAAAGGTTGCTTTGTTTCGGTCTTGGGTGCCCATCGTATCCAACAGGACTGCACCCTGTGTAGCAATAGTACAGCGGCGGGAGGAGCCAACCCGCTTTGATCCCCCGCACCTCACATGGTTCCCTCAGCCCACCAGCAGTGACTCCTAAAGTAAGGAGTCAGGACTGAGCACTGCCAGGTGTGGTCCCAGGCTTCCCCAAATGAAAGCAAGTCAATCAAAAGTGCAGACTGTGCATGCAGGCTGGGTCCCGTGCTAGGGGTGGTCCCGGAGCTCCTGGTCCCACCTGGAGCCTGAAGACCAGCCATGGACAATTCAGTAAGGAAAATTGGCAAACTGGCTGGGGGAGACTGGCGCGGGCCACAAAGGCGGGCGGCCAGTGGCACCCCAGACCTTCATACAAACTCTCCCACCCAAGCTGGGGAGCACATTTGTGAGAGTTGCCGTGCTGGCTGGGCGGGGGTGGGGGGGCTGGATTTGGAGGCTAATTTTGTTCCCATCCAAGGGAGACCAGGAGCATCAGCCTGGGGCGGAGCCTGCAGCCACCAGCCCTGCAGCCGCGGGGCTGTATCCCTGCCTCAGGCACTGGGGAGCCCCTGGGGCCTGAACCCCACGGTGGAATGGGTGCGGGGACTCAGTGCCATCGGGCAGCCACCACCTGCGAGTGTGCTGGCAACGTGGCTTCTAGACCCACAAAATGGGTCTGCTGACTCAGAAGCCCCTCCTGGGGCGGTGAGGGCGGGTGGGGACACACCTGTGTCTTTTTTTTCCTTTTTTCAAACGTAGGAGTACTGCTATTTATATTGATTAGGCAGATTGAACTGGGCATGAACTCCACATTACTTTTTTTTTATTATTATTTTTTAATTGGATATCCGTGAGATAGACCATTACAAAGCTGTTTATAATTGGGTTTCAGTCATACAGTGATCCAGCACCCATCCCTCCACCAGTGTACGTTTCTCACCACCAGTGTCCCCCCCCACCTCCATCCCCCCACCCCTCACCCCTACCCCCAGCCTCCCTCTGTGGGAGACACTTTCCTTCTTGCTCTCTGGCTCCTTTTCCTTTTATGCATTATGGTTTGCAATACACCTGCGTCTAAGTCCTGCGGGTGATTGGAAATCAAACTCTGCCTTTCCCTCCCCCACCCCTCCCTCCCTCCCTCCTCCTCCCCTTACCCCTCCCTCCCTCCCTCCCCACTCCTCTCTCCTCTCTTTCCCCCTCCCCTCCCCTTCCCTCCCCTTCCCTCCTCTTCTCTCCTATCCACCACTTCCAGCGCACAGGGCCCCTCTGCCCTCCGGGCCTCCCCTCCCCTCCCTCCCGCCCCCCTCCCTGCAGGTGCCATTTGCATCCTCTTGGGGATCTGCCACAGGGATGGGGAAGCTTCTGGACTTGAACAACTGCTTTTCAAATTTAAAAAAAACTGGAAAAAAACGAGCTGGAACTGGGCACCTCATCCTGCTTGCACCCCCAGGCACATAGCAGTGGACATGGCCTCCAGCCAAGGCCTTCCCCTGAGGGCCTTTCCCGGCGGATGCTCCTGACACGGGTCAGAGCACTTAGCCTGTTCAAAATACCAAGGCCTGGTAAGACTCCGGGTGAAGCAACCTCGAGTGAATGAATGATAGAATGAATGAATGAATGAAAGTAAGGGGCTCTCAGTCTGGGGGTCTGTGAAGCTGCATTTTGACCTGACCTGACCGGCTCTCTGCAGGGGTTCTAAGGCCACTAAGGTCAGCAGGAGACTCGCGGGGGGGCGGGGGGGGGGGCGGGGGAAGGGTAAAGAGCCTCAGAGGGACTGGGGGCAGCTCAGACACGGGAGCCCTGGGACCATCCCCAGCACCCAGAAAGAACAGGGGAAAGAACAAAAGCAGAGCAAGGCCGGCTCCCACGCTGGACCCATCACCGCGGCGCTGGCGGTTTTCTCTGTGGTTTGTGGCAGCCGGAGTGAGGGGGAGGGAGACCCGAGAGACGGGCAGAGGGTCCGGTCACAAGGAGCATGTCCGGTCTCATAAAGGAGCTGAGCTTTCTGTGACAGAAATGGGGAGGAGCCTGTGCAGGGTCGTTAGTGGGCGGCTCAAGTCTGTCTGGGCACACTGCGGGTGACACCGGGAAGACAGCGGGTGGGGGATGGGTAGGAGGCCCCAGAGACATCAGAACCTCTGGAGGGACAAAGCGGGGCGACAACTGTCGGACAGGCGCCCTTGGAGAAAAAATTCTAGCCCCTGGGCAGACCCGGCCGGACTTGGGGCTGATGTCCGGGCTCAGGCCGGGGAGAGGACGGGCTAGGACAGGGCCTGCCGGAGGCCAAAGGCGGGACTTGGGGAGAAGAGCTGAGTGTGGCTGGGCAGGGGGCACAGGGAGGCGTGAGACGTCAGGAGCGATGACGGGGCTGAAGGACCGCTGGGAGGACGGAGCTGGGCAGGGAAGCAGTGTCCGCTCAGGTCACCAGCCAGGGCCAGGGGTGGTGGTGTGTTGGGGCCACATGTGTAGCTGTGGCCATTGTTCCCGCTGAATTGTGGGACACACACCTCGCTCCCCCCCGAGGGCCTCAGAACGGGACTTTCCCTGGAGAGATGTTTTTGCCGGGCCAGCAGGTTGAGTGAGGTGGCCAGGGCGGGCAGCCGGGGGCAGGTGGGGTGCAGGCTCCCCGGAAGTGGTCAGCAAACCACCAGAGGCAAGAGAGAGCCCTGGGGGTGGCTCCTGCTGGCCTTGACCTCAGGCCCCTGGTCCTGCTGGTGGGAAGCCACGAGAAAGGAGCTTGGTTTCAGGGGCCTGTTCCAGGGACCCCGGAACCCCACACCGTCCCCGGGAAGGGGGCTCTCGAGGGATGTGAGGCACAGAGGGGGTGCCCGTCTCCTTCTTTTTGCTGCTGGAGTTGGGGGCACCTCTGCTCGTGGGGTGGAGCTCACATTCCTTGTGCTGCTCGCTGGAGAGTGCTCCTGTGTCCTGTCGCCAACCTGCAGGACGTGGGGGTGTCACCCTTGCAAGGCAGCCCCCACCCATCGCCAGCCAGCTGCCTGACCCGGGTCTGCATTTTCTAAGGGAGAACCTGAGCGTTCTCATGTGCTGAGCAGAAGGGCCAGGAGTGAGGGTCAGGGGTCCTGGCGGGTCGAGGGGCATGAGAAGGGCCGCCTGGGGGTCTGAAACCAGAGGGTGGCAGTGGGGGCTGCTGCAGGGGCCGTGAGATCTGTGGACTTGCAGGTGTGTGTGTGTTCAAGCGCACGTGTGTTCTCAGGGCCGACATAAATGGGGCACATTGCCATCTCTCCCACTTGCTGTTTTTGGAGGAAGTTGAAATGGCCTCTGAGTCCTTTGAGGGCCTGACTCTGAAGGGACAGTGAGGATGTGGCTCAGTGAGAGGCAAGTGCTGGGCTCGGGCCGGGCCTTGGGTCCCCCAGCACCACAGGAAATGAGAAAAGATAGAGGCCAGAGAGAGAGAGGAGAGTGCAGGGGTGACAACTCCCCCTGCAGTGCAGCGGGTAGGGTGCTCGCACGAGGCTGACTCAGGTTCAAGCATGTACAGGACTCATCCCTGAGCACAGAGCCAGGAGCAACCCCTCAGCAGTGCCAGGTGTGTCCCCACTCCCCCAGCAGTCCCCCCGAAATACCCTCTTGCCTTTCAGGCAATTGGCCCTGTTTTGATTCCTGCATATGGTGCCCCAAGCCCCACTAGGCATGACCCCCGAGCACAGCGCCAGGAATAAACCCTGAGCACCGCTGGGTATGGCCCACCCCGCCCCGCCTCCCACACACATACAAATTCATAAATAAAACAAAGTCCTGTTTCTAGATCATTTGGAACTCAGTCACTACTTAGATTCCACTTATTGCTTGATTCTGCGTGAACAGAATTGCATTTGAATGGATTGTCTGGAATGCAGGAGACCTAATAGGTAAGCATATTTTTTCTTGCCTGCCTGCCTGATATACAGCAAATTCCACGCCCAGGCTGGGGGGGAACCAGGTATCTAACAGCGGGAGTGGCGGGGGGGACATCCGTCTGCCTTTGCTCCATGGGGTCTGAATTGTGATGTGACAGCCCTGAGTCTGGAAGGCACTGAGGGACTTTCCTGTCTGTCACTCTATGCGGACGGGACGCTGACATCTGCACAAGGTCACCTGGGGCCGGAGACTGAGGGCCCCAGGAGCCTCGGTGTCTCTGGACTCGGGTTCGGAAGCGGCTCCGGGCTGCAGACCGGCACCCTGCAGGGGCGGGGATGGGGTTCAGGAGCGGAGGCTGGTTGCGCAGCCTCCCTGCAGCCGGCTTCTGGCGGCTCCGCGCTGCAGATGGGCTGATGCCCGCCTTTCTGAGGCCGCTGGTGACTAGGCAGGCTCAGGCCAGGATTAGCTCCCTGAGCCTGTATTAATTAAGCAAATATTTGGCAGGCTGGCCCGTGCAGACCCGGTGGATAACCCCAGCGCCCAGGCCATCGTCCTCCACGGGGTGGGGGGGGATGAAGACCCCAGCAATGTCACCCCCGCCCGCTGCCTGCTCTCCTGTCGCTAGCCTGGCTGTGATTTGTCCTTGCGGCTTCGGGGGAGCTGGGGGTTGTGCTCACTGAGGTGTGGCAAGCGCCCAGAGCAGCGCTGCCTCCCGTGCCCAGCAAGCATTTCTTTGTGGGGCTGAGTGGGGACGAGTGGGTGAGAGTGGGCAGCTGGGCAGGGCGCGGCCAAGTGCCTCCTCTCTCCGCCCTCCTCTCCCTCCCTCTCTCCTCTTTACATCCCTCCCTCCCTCTCTCCCTCCTCTCCTCCTCTCTCCTCTTCCTTTCCATTCCTCCCTCCTTCCCGTCCTTCCTTCCCTCCTCTTCCCTCTTTTCCTTCTTCCCTCCCTCCCTTCCCTGCTTCCTTCTTCCCTCCCTCCTTCCCCCTCTCTCTTTCCTTTTCCTAGTAGCCTGCTGGTTATTGGCGGATTTAGGACAACACATGGAAAATACCAGAACACTTGACATTTACGACAGACATTTCCTGAGGCCATTGTGGAGAGCAAATAAAAAGAAAGCTAATAATGATATGGTTTTCCATTTTCTCCCCCTCCAAAAGTCCACCAAAAGGCCTGCAGGATTCTGAAGAGACCAGGGAAGGAACTGTGAGTCATGTCCTGCCGGGTAGCAAACTGCCCCCCGCCCCTCCCAAATCTGGCAACTGGGCACGGTGGGTGTTCTGTGCCAGGGGCTGGGAGTGCGGGAGCCGGGAGCAGGTTGGCTGGGCGCGGGCTCAGGGCTCACCCGAAGACTGTGATCATTGGGGTGGTGGGCGGTGGGGGGCTGCAGCTCACTCTCAGGGGTGCCAGGTTCAGGGGGCGGGGCTTTGGTATCTGTCCCCGGCTTCCCACACACACGAGGGTCGCTAGGATCTAGGAGACCACACCCCAGAACTGTTCTTGCGCTCCGTGTCGGGGGTGTTTCTGTGTTAGGATCGTACCGGGCCTGATTTATAAATCGATTTGGTTGTAGACATGTGTATAAAGAAAGACAATCAGGGCTGGGGAGATGGCGCACATATGAGCTCCATGTTTAGTACCCGGTTCCCAAAGTACCATGGAGCCCACACGGGGGTGTTCAGAACCAGAGACCCTGGATGGGGAACTGTAGTGCCATGGTCCCCCAGCCTCGCGCCAGGAGACCCTGAGCACCGCAGGTCGGGACCATCGAACAAAACTACCACTGGGGCTGGAGCGATAGCATAGCGGGTAGGGCGTTTGCCTTGCACGCGGCCAACCCGGGTTCGAATCCCAGCATCCCATATGGTCCCCTGAGCACCGCCAGGAGTAACTGCTGAGTGCAAAGCCAGGAGTAACCCCTGTGCATTGCCGGGTGTGACCCAAAAAGCATAATAAAAACAAAAACAAAAACAAAAAACTACCACCCTCGAGTCTATACAGACCGTGGGGTCTTGGAGCGGACCCCTGGCATGTGAGTTCAGTTTGGGGATTTTTTGCTTGTTTTATTGCGTCACACCCGGTGGTACTCAGAGCTTACTCCTGACTCTGTGCTCAGGAATCACTCCTGGAGGGCTTGGGGGACCATGCGGTGCCAGGGGCTGAACCCGGGCTGGTCTGTGCGAGGCAAAGCACCGTCCCCTCTGTGCGGTCCCAGATGGGGGTTTTGGATGCTACGGTCCCCCGCACAGTCTCAGGTGCAGGGGCCCCAGGCCATGCCGTCAGGACAAGGTTGGGACGTTGCTGGAGATCAACTCAGATTCCTGGCTCAGAGAAATTCAGGCCCTGACGTCCTGCGGCCCTTGGGGTGCCTGCCGGGACGCCGTGTGTGTCCCACCCCGGCTGCTTCCTCTCCCTTCTCTGTGCCCGGCTGACTGCACCACCTCAGACAGCATCTGCTCAGTGCCCGGGAAACTCCGCGCTCGTGGTGCAGTCAGTGACCGCTTCAAAGAGGAGGTGGCCTTGGCATGTGAAAACTCCCACTGTCCTTAAAAGGAGGGGAGCGATGGTGGCAAGAGCTGGGACCCTAGAAGATTCCTGTCGGGAAGTAGGAACCAAACCGTGGGCTGAGGGGCTGGAGCCAGAGCACAGCGGGTAGGGCGTTTGCCTTGCGCACGGCCAACCCGGGTTTGAATCCCAGCATCCCATATGGTCCCCCGAGCACCGCCAGAAGTAATTCCTGAGTGCAGATCCAGGAGTAACCCCTGTGCATTGTCAGGTGTGACACAAAAAGCAAAAAAAAAAACAAAAACAAAAAACCGTGGGCTGAGTCTAGCTTTTGCATGTGGCAGAGATGCCGCCCCCTAATCCATACCACCTGGGTGCCAACCCAGGGACTACATTTCCCAGAACCCCCTTCTCAGCAGAGGGCCCATGTGACTGCTTCTGCCCAATGGGGTGTGAGCTGAGGCGACTCTTCCACACGGAGACCAGGTGGGAGCTCTGGCGCCTCCCCCAGCCTAGGTGCTTGCTGGGCGGGGACATCTGGGAGGGGAAGGGGCCCATGGTCGTCCGTCAGCAGGAGGAGAACGTTCCTGCAAGCAGAGAGGGCCGGGTCGGGGAGCAAGCCTCTGAGTGCGGGGTCGAGAGGCGGCCTGGTCCCCACGCGCGGGAGGGACCGCTGTCAGGGCCTCGGAGTGGACGCCGGGGAAAGGGCCGAGTAACGGTGCACCCGGGGAGAAGGCGGCCAGCCGAGGAACCATCCTGAAGCTGTGCCGGCTGTGCGCTCAGAGACCGGGCCGGAGCCGGAACCGGAGAACCCCCCGGCCCAGCCCGGAACCGGAGAATCTTCCAGGCCCAGCCCGGAACCGGAGAACACCGCAGCCTCCAAGCAGTTTCAAAGGGCGGGACGGGGAGGGCAGGGGTGTGTCCCGGCGGTGGAGCACTTACATGCCTTGCCTGTGTGAGGCCTTGAGTTTGATTCCCAGCACCACGCTATCCTCCAGGACTGCGGGAGCACCAAGCTGTGAGCAGCTTCTGAGCACCTCCCGGGACGGCCCAAACATGAAACCCAAAACCAAAACCCCCAAACCAAAAGTAAACACAAAAGAAGAAGGCACTTGAAAAATACGAATAGTTTTGTTTTTTGTTTTTTGAAGTCAATTGGTTTGCAGAGATTGTACCGCCGGTAGGGCGTTTGCCTTGCACGTAGCTACCTTGGGTTCAATCCCCAACAATTCCACAGGGTCCCCCAAGCACCGCCAAGAGTGATCCCTGAGTGCAGAGCCAGGAGTAACCCTTGAGCATGGCCGGGTGTGGCCCCCCAAATTTTTTAAATTAAAATTTAAAAAGTTGGGAGCTGGAGCAATAGCACAGCGGGTAGGGCGTTTGCCTTGCACGCGGCCGACCCAGGTTGGATTCCCAGCATCCCATATGGTCCCCTGAGCACCGCCAGGAGTAATTCCTGAGTGCAGAGCCAGGAGTAACCCCTGTGTATCGCCAGGTGTGACCCAAAAAGCAAAAAAAAAAAAAAAGATTAAAAAGTCAATTGCATGTTATTAGTCTTAAAATCAAATACAACCTCTCCCTTTTGCCATGGCCCAGCCTCATGCCCTCGTCCCTCTTCACCCACCCAGAACCATCTTCAAGTCCTTCAGACTTCTAAAACACACATGTGTTCTTCCTTCGTGAGTTTTCTACTTTGATATGACAGCTTCCTTCTCTGGAAGACAGGAATTGGACTGTTAGACAGCAAATCCCACTGTCCTGCACATTCTTTCCTCTCTTAGAAGAATTTCAGCAGCAGAATTGGACATGAGTCTTCTAGATGGGTGACACAAACACAGCAGGGGTCTGAATGGTATGCATGCTAGCCTGGAGGTTAACCAGAAAGCTAGAAAGGTAGGTCAAAACCAAGCACGGAAGGGCTGGAGTGATAGCACAGTGGGTAGGGTGTTTGCCTTGCACGCGGCCAACCCGGGTTCGATTCTCAGCATCCCATATGGTCCCCTGAGCACCGCCAGGGGTAATTCCTGAGTGCAGAGCCAGGAGTAACCCCTGTTCATTGCCAAGTGTGACCCAAAAAAAGCAAAAAAAAAAAATAATAAAAATAAAAACAAAAAACAAGCACGGAGTTCCAGCAGGCTAGACAATTAGACTAACTGGGAAACAGGGGGGAGTCATTGAAATTTTTAGGCCGGGAGTGAATGGAGCAAAACCCAGGTGACGCCACGGTAGGATGGATGCAGAAAAGGATCACCTGACATCCTGAGCTATTGGCCATCTACCCGTCCACCCATCCATCTATCTATATACATCTGTCCGTACATCTATTTGTCTACCCATCCGTTTACCCACCCACCCATCCATATACCCACCCAACCATCTAGCCGTCCACCCAGCCCATCTATTCACCACCTACCTACCCATCTACACACCTACCATCCACCTCTCTGTGCACCCATCTAGTTAGCTTTGCACTCATTCGACCACCCATCCATCCAACTACCCACCCGCCCATCTATCTACCCATCCAGCTACCCACCCACCCATCCATGTATCCATCCACCCATCAATCTACCCCCCACATATTTATCCACCCACCCACCCATCCATACATACATACTTCCATCAGTCCATCTGTTTGCCCATCCATGAAGCCACAGATCCATCTATCACCTATCCACCAACTCATCTATCTGTCCACCCATCCAGCCACTCACCCACCCACCCAGCCAATCAGATTTCTCTTTGACGCATGGCTCTGCATGAGTGCCCACCTCGCCCTCTAAACCGTCCTTTGCGAGCCGTGGAGAGTCTCATTCCTTCACATGTGCCCTGTCCCCGCCCCTGACAGTACCCCAACACTGTAGGTGTGTAAGACAAGTTCGTTGAAGGAAGAAAAGACGGACATCAGTAACACCGAGACCACTAGGGTGGTGGCTAAGATAAAAGATGTGAGAGCGTTTCACACAGGCATCAATTTTGGTCACTTATTGGAGGGCAGGAAGTGAGGGGAGTCACAGTGACTCAGAGGGGGGTTGGCTGAGTGGAAGAGGTGGTAGGAGTAGGAGGATGTGGGGGTCTCAGTCCCCACCCACGGCGATAGTTCCTCCTTAATGATATTGGAATAAGCAAATCACCATTTTCGGTTTGTTATTAAGGCCAACTCCAGAGAGGCTTGACCCTGTTTCAGAGACGATCCTCCCTCTGTGTTGCCGTTCCAGATGCCCAGGGCGAGTGCAAAAGCCTCGAGTCCGACTCCCAGCGGTTTCCTCTTGGTCCCTTTATGGAGCTCCCGACATCACTAAGCACACACAATCAGCATGCAGCGCGTGAGAGGTGCTTACTGACTATCTGCTGGATGGACTGATGGTGTCTGGGGGGAGAAAGAGAGAGAGGGAGGGAGAAGGAGGGCGAAGAGAGAGGCCTGCAGGTTCATGCAAGGGATCCAAACCACTGGTTGCAATGGGGGTGCAGTGAAAATGAGGCAGCTGCCCCCTCTCCTGGGACCCAAGCGTGTTCCTTGCTTGGGCGTCAGGGCTGTGCTGCCCCAGGACCCAGGGAGTTGGGGGTCGCCCTGTGTTGAGTCTCAAGTTTCTGTCCATAAAGCTGTCCCGTCCCGGCTGGGCTGCAGGACAGGTCCTCCAAAGGGAGGAAATGAAGAGCCCCTTGTCTTTCGAGGCTGGTCTCCCTGCCCCGAGAACCTGCTTTCTGCAGGGGCCACTGCATTGAATCCCACATGACCACTTGCGTGAACCTGTGTGTGCATGTGAATGTCATGTGTGTGATCACGAGACCCCCCACCCGGGAAGCCTGGAGGTTGCCAAGTTTCTACATTTGGCATCTCATGATCTGGCCAAGAGGTGCTGGTGAGCTGGGCAGACTGTGGGCATCAGGCAGCAGTGGCCAAGGGAGAGAGCTGGTAAGGAAGTCGCTGCCCCCAACACTATAGCAAGGGCTGTTTGTTTATGACTGTTTATTTTATCCTTTCTCCCCACCCAATGGCAGATGCTCTGTATGAAAATGTAGAAAAGAAGAAAACCATCATGGTCGGCTCCCCGGAGGCGTGGGCACTTCATGGTGCCACTCAGAACCCTGGAACCATGTGGCATCCTCGTGGTCTGCCGGTCCCAGCCACTCCCCAGTGACCACGGAGGCTTGTCTCCTTCCTCCCTTTATTTACTTACTTATTTTTATTCGTTTTGCTTTTTGGGTCACACCTGGCGATGCTCAGGGGTTACTCCTGGCTCTGCACTCAGGAATTACTCCTGGCGGTGCTCAGGGGGCCATATGGGATGCTGGGAATGCAAGGCAAACGCCCTGTTTCCTCCCTTTATTTAAACATCGCGGTTCACAAAGCTGTCCAGGATACAGTGTTACATTCCATATTCCAACCCCACCACCACTGTCACCTTCCCTCCACCTTTCTTCCTGTTTCCCCAGCCAACTCCCAAGTCTACCTCCTTAGCAGGCACAAAATAATTTAGTTTATATTGCTTGTTACAACTAAAAGCTGATAACATTATCAAAAAAAATACTCCAATAAAAGAAAATTTGTGACAATTGTCATATCTCACCCTGGGGACATGAAGTCTTTGTCTGAGGGTTTGCTAAACTGTTGCTAGTTGAACCTTGTGTCAATGTTTTTGTTTATTGAGCTCAGTTGGCTTCTATGTTGCTTTCCCTGTAAATGCTGTGCTCCCACTGGCATGTCTTGTGGAGTTTGGAGGTAAGTACAGCTACATTCGCTGCTGCATGCTCCAAAAACTCCAGAATATTTAACTGGGCCGAGTGAGGTGGTGGCGGTCACAGGATGTGGGTGAGGCTACTGGGGCAGGGCAGGCGGTAGCCGCCCTCACCCAAAGCAGACCCAAGAGTTGGTGTACCTGGAATTTTTGACAGTTTGGCGGAAAGACTTGTCTTATCCAGGACTAAAACCTGGCTCTGTGTCCCGTGTACGCATTTAGCTCCGCAGGAGCACTTGACAAGAAGAGCAGACGCCTCACTTCATCCAAGGGCTTGGCTGTCACCTCCCGGAAGCCTCAGCTCTTCCACCTGAGACCGGCTTCCGTCACGCCGCATGGGGGCGGGGCAGAAGATGAGGGTGTAAAGGCTTGAGTGGGGGCTGCCTGCCTGTTCGCGTTCCTCCTGCAGTCACTGGTGGGCATGTCCCACAACCTGACGCAAAGACTGTCTACACTGATTCTGGGCAACTCTCATTCCTCTGGTCTTCCTCCCTTCCCACGGCCGGCCAAGGGAGAAACATGTCACCACGTTGGCGGTCCCACATTTGGCGCCAGGGCACTGGGGGTCACCCTTGTGACATCCTGGATGCCACTTGGAGTTTCTGGGATTGAACTCGAGGCTGTAACTGGCAAGGCAGGTGCTCACACCCTGGTGCCTGTCTTCATTTTTACGGCTCACCAAGTAAATGGGACTACTTTCTTGACTCTGAGCGCTCCAGGCAGCCCGGGCTAGCACTAGACCGGTGGGTGGGTGTGTGGGTGGGTGGGGGCAGCAATCTTCAGCTAGACTTGCACACCTTTACAACCTGGGGCTACCTCAAGCCTCCTCAAAGCCCATTTCCTTCACCAGCTCAGCAGGCAGCTGAGGCCCGAGGCAGGGCTGCACCCGGGGACAGGATCTGACGATGACTCCTGCCCTGGTCCTCCTGCCCTGACAGCGGTGTCCAAAGACGTAAGATGCTTCCCCCAGCTGTCTGGGCACAACTGGTCTTTGTGCATCGGGGTCGGGCACAACTCCTAGTTGGCAGTGTAGACAATGCACCTCTGTGTTTGTGCCCAGAGAACAACAGCGATCTGGAGCTAAGACACGTGCTTTAGTGCCTGAAAAAAGGGAGCAAGAGCCTGACATCGTCCCTATGACGTGCCTGATGGGGTAGCTCTGAGCAGCCTGCAAGGTTTGGAGAGGCTTCATGGAAGGACCTTGCTGGCCTCAAAGTCCCCCTGTTACAGCACAAATGGCTGAAAGTGGCCAGTTTCTGGATTCCGGGGACGGGAAGAACAGCACAGCGGCTCTACTGCCTTGGCTTCTTTCTAAGGGAAGCCCCAGTCTGCTCCAGGACAGCGAAGCGGAGCACCCCAGGGCCTGTGCTTATATACCTCACACGTCCCCACCCCTGTCTTCTCATTGGCTGTGCCTGATAATAACAGAGGTGTCAAAACAAAGCAATCTGACTTGTTATACAAAATGACCAATCAGAGCACCTCGATAAAGACCAATCAGATTGCTCCGATAAAGGCCAATCAGATCGTCTCTTACTCGCACCACCCAGATGGTATATATAGAGGTGCTGCTCTTTCCCTACTCTTCTAGCATCTCTAGTCCCAGGTCTTCCCAGTCCGGGAGGGAGGTCTGTGCCTCTGAAGCTGCAGGGGAAAGCTGCCGCGCATGCCCGTGAAAGCCACCTCCTTTGGCATCCTGATGCTGGTAGCTTGGAGACTGGGACTGAGGTGGCAGATGGCAGAGCCATGCCCTTGGGCATAGTCGCAGAGAAACTCTCTCAGGAGGGGGAGAGAGCGCGTGTTTACAGCCAGAGGTGGGCAAACACTCTGCGTGTCTGTTCCATGTGTCCGTGTGGCAAGGAGAGCTGCCTTGCTAGGTGAGAAGGTGGCAGGCAGGTAAGCCGAGCAAAGGGCTGGTGCCTCACTCCCATAGCTGAGTCTGGACACAGGGCCCCAGCTTCCTCAGGTGTCTTTTGGGGGAGGCTCACCCAGCAGTGCTCAGAGATCACTCCTGGCAGTGCCCTGGAAACCAGTACAGTGCTGGGGACTAAACCCAGGTCAACTGCACACAAGACCAGCACCTAACTGGCCATACTGTGTCTCTGGCTCCAAGACCTCAAGTGTCTTGAAAAAGGCCTTTGCAGGGGCCGGAGCAATATACAGCGGGAAGGGCATTTGCCTTGCCCATGGCCAAACCAGGTTTGATCCGTGGTATCCCATGTGGTCCCCTGAGCACCGCCAGGAGTAACCCCTGAGCATCCCCGCATGTGACCAAAAAAGCCAAAAAAGAGGGGCTGGAGAGATAGCACAGCGGGTAGGGCGTTTGCCTTGCACGCGGCCGACCCAGGTTCGAATCCCAGCATCCCATATGGTCCCCTGAGCACAGCCAGGGGTAATTCCTGAGTGCAGAGCCAGGAGTAACCCCTGTGCATCGCCAGGTGTGACCCAAAAAGCCAAAAAAAAAAAAAAAAAAAAAAAAAAAAAAAGCCAAAAAAGAAAAAGACCTTTGCAGCCACAGCTAAGACGACGTCTAGCCAAGCACCAGGGTGGCTCAGTGCATCTGACATAGGATGAACCATCACGCCATCTCGGCGCTGGGTGCGGGGGCCTGCAAGTCGGATCAGGGAGGCAGTGTGCGTTGTACGGCCCCACCCCCATTACTCAGGCCTCACGCATGGCCAGCAGGACCCACCCCCCGCTCTGCCAGGGCCTGGGCAGACTCTCCCCAGCATCTCCCGGCCCCCTCGGTGGGGTGGAGAGCCAGGGTTATTCTGCCGGATTTATGGGCTTCCCGCCGCCCCGTCACGGGATGTGACGGTGATGGGAGGCGTCAGGCCGTCACTCTGGGGATGAGGAGTGTCACAAAGGTGGGCCCCGGGAGCACCATTCATCATTGCTGCCGGCTGAAGGCTCGGGCGAGGGGGCTGTCAACGAGGCCTCAGAGAAATCGCTCCCAGAGGGGGTCTAGGAGGCAGCCGCATCCCTGGCTCTTCCTGAGCACTTAGCACCAGGTGCACCAAGCATTTAGCTAAACGCTACGTGGTGCATTTAGCACCAGAGACAAGAGGATTTTCTGGGTAAAGCAGAAAGTGTTGGGAGTTCCCAAATTTGACCATGGTGTGGGGGGGGACACAAGACCCCCAATGCCTTCCAGAGGGCTCATCACCCCGCCTTTCAAAGAATGATCTCTCGGGGGCTGGAACCATAGCACAGTGGGTAGGGCATTTGCCTTGCATGCTGCTGACCCGGGTTCGATTCCCAGCATCCCATATGGTCAGGAGTTATTTCTGAGTACATGAGCCAGGACTAATCCCTGAGCATCGCGGGGTGAGACCCAAAAAAAAAGCAACAGAAAAAAAAAAATCAAAGAATGACCTCTCAGGCTCAACCTGAAAATTTGAAAATGCTTCCGGTTGCAGGCCCCGGGAAGTCGCTCAAAGGGTCAGCGCACACATGTCCACGCAGGAGTCCGGGGCTCTAGCCGGCCTGGGCATGGGCACGCGGCACAGCTGAATGTGGCCCTAAGAGAGGAGTATTTGATTGTCACACACGTGTCGGCACCTGAGTGATGAGCTAGCTCAGTATCTGTCACTCCAGTCTGGTACCACGCAGCTGTGCAGTGGGGAGGGGAGGAGGGCGCTGGGCAGGCGTCCATCACAGGAGCCCATCACAGGAGCCCAGCGGCAAGGAGGGCCGGGAGGAAAACACCCTCGCCATGGCAGCAGCCGCTGTCTGTGGGGCAGGTGCTTGGCTGGCTCTGCTCTGTCAGATTCCTGTCTGCCGGGGCCGGAGAGAGGGCCGAGGCTGCGGCATTTGCTTTCCCTGAGGTTTGACGCCTGGCACGGTCCCCTCCCGCCCGCACCACCAGGAGTGATCCCCGAGCACAGAGCTTGGACTGGTCCAAACCTCCCCCAACACACACCCCTCAAAAGTGGGGAGCAGATTCAGCGGTCAACACCTCGAAGAATAGTGCCACTCTGTGTGCGCCCATCCTCCTGGCAGACAGGACCAGTGCCAGAGAGAACCCAGCTCTGGCGGCACAGTGACGAGTCCTCACCGGGGCTGGGCTCCGGCCCCTCGGCCTGGAGGAGGCTCTGGGCTTCCAGGCTCTTCCACACGGATCCCAGACACCCAGAGGAGCAGAGGCAGCTGCTCTCTGCTCCCTTCAGCCCAGGCACACGCCCCAGCCCCCGTGGGCCCCCTCGCCTGGAGCGCCTCCCTGGGTGTGGTGGGGGTGGGCTGGGCGAGACCCGCGGGCACACACAGCCCACGCCCGAACCTAGAGGGGTTTTCCCAGCCAGTGTCTGCATGTCCTGCTTCCTCGCAAGGGAGAGAGCGGGCTTGGTGGGCAGGGCTGGGATGGTGCCTACCGTCCCCAGCTGGAGGCACAAAGAAGGAACTTGGGGACCAGGAACCCCAGGAGCGGGGGCTGTCTGGGGCTCACAAAGCCGTACCTGCACTGCAGAGTTAGGCGGGGGCTGAGTTTCCTTCCTGCCGCTGGAAGCAAACATATTTGCAGTAGCAACGCGGTTTGATAAATAAGTAAGGAAATCATGAATAAACCATCAAATGCAGTCAGGGTTGCCGGTGACAGTCACAGACGGAGAAATAAGTTCAAGCAGACGATCAAAAATAATGACCGGGACCAAGAGGAAGGGGCCGACGACACACAGGGCTTGGGGGGGGGGTGGCTGAGTCCTGGCCCACACTGGGCCAGAAGTGGGGGAGTCACCGGCCTGCTTCGCAGATCAGAAGGGCCGGTGCCCCTGCTGGCAGCCCAGGAAGGTGGAAGGATTACAGGCCCCCCGAGACTTCCCAAGGGCCCATGCTCAAGGGCCTGGCTTTGTTGGAAACCAGACCAGGGGCCAGTGAGGGGAAGGGACCTTCTTCTGTGGCCCTTGGGGGCTCCTGCTCTGACCACTGGGATCACGGCGCAGGCCCGCGCGGGGCGGCCTTTACGCGGAGGCTCCGGGCGAGGGAGCTGCGGGGGTAGCCCGGAGGGGCTTTGCGAGACGCCGCAACCATCCAGGCTAGACTCGCCCCGGAAGGAAGCGGGACACGGGATGTTTGACCAGACAGACAGGGAGTGAGCAGGAGCACAGTCACGGCTCAGACCTCGTCCTCGGGGTCAGGGCGTCAGTAAGCCGAGCACTTCTGCTGAGCCCCGCGGCCGCCTCACCCGAGACCAGGTGTCCTCCACTCCTCGGGGGGCTGCAGCTTCATTTCTTGTTTGTTGGTTTGTTTGGGGGCCACACCTGGAGATGCTCAGGCCTGACTCCTGGCTCTGCACTCAGGGACTGTTCCTTCCTGGTGGGTTCCGGGGAGCCAGCTGGGGTGCCGGGATCGAACCCTCGTTGGCTGCAGACGTCAGACACGCAGATGGAAGTCAGAGAAACTGGGAGGAAGGGGCGTGCAGGTGAGTTTCGGGGCCCTGCAGGAGAAGCCAGTGGTGAGCCATGTCCCCAGCTCTCTTCCTGGGGGTGAGAAGGTAAGCAGAGCCCGCCATGCAGGGGGGCTATGTCAGAGGGCTGGAGGAGGCTGGCGGCAGGGCGAGGGGAAGCTGGAAGGGAACAGAGACACTGGGTGAAGCCGGGAGCTCTGGGGTCAGCGGGAGACGGAGCAGAAGAGGACACAGAGGAGGCGGCAGTCCGCGCAGCTGCCCTGCGGTCTTGTGGCGAGTCTGGGGATGACCCGAGGGGGTCTTTGCACCGTGGCTGGGACCCAGGGGACTGCCATGGGCGGAGCGGGCTCATGGGGCAGCCTGGGTGGATGGCCGGGCCTGGGGATGGCCGGGCCCGGGGGAGCCCTCCCGTGGTCACTGGCCTAGCCCTGGGGCAGCCCTCCTGTGGTCACTGGCTCAGCCCTGGGGCAGCCCTCCCGTGGTCACTGGCTCAACCCTGGGGGAGCCCTCCCGTGGTCACTGGGGCAGCCCTGGGGCAGCCCTCCCATGGTCACTGGCTCAGCCCTGGGGCAGCCCTCCCGTGGACACTGGCTCAGCCCTGGGGCAGCCCTCCCGTGGACACTGGCTCAGCCCCGGGGCAGCCCTCCTTCACAAGGAGCTGGTCCTGGCTGGGCAGTGAGGGAAGCCTGAGGGCAGCTCGCGGGAGCCGGCGCTTGGGGCAGGTTCTGTGGGAAGCGGGTTTCTTTCTGGCTGCCACAGAACATTCCAGAGATGGCTCCGTCACTTTTTCCTCCCCCCGCCGTCCGGCTCCGGAGTCTGGGCCCTTCCCCTTCTCCTCTGGCTCTGCTCCGTGAGGGCTGGGGGGGCGGGGCTGGAGGGGACGCAGCTGTGTTTGCCAGACTCCCCCACTCGGGGCCCCACAGGCCAGCCTGGGTGTTCCAGAAAGAGACCGCGCAGGGGGGTGGCTACGCCCTGCGGCAGTTGGGGCTAGGTTGGTGGTTTGGGGGTGTCTGTCTGAAAATGCTTGGGATCTCTCAGCCCGTGTGAACGTGCAAGTGTGTGCGTGTGCGTGAATGAGTGCACATGCACGTATGTCCATGTTCGTGCAGGTGTGCACATGTGTGCAGACATGTTCAAGTGTGTGGTACAACGTGCATGTGCGCTCATGTGTGTGTTGCATGAGTGCACATGTGCGCATGTGAGTGTGCACATGTGAGAATGTGTGCATGTGAGTATGCATGTCTGTGGGAGACTAAGATCATGTATGAGTGTGTACTGTGTGTGCAGAGCAGCTGTGTATCTGTGTACATGTGGCTGTGTGGCTGTGTGCATGTGTGCATGCGTGTGTTCATGGCTTCACATGTCTGTGCATGTCCGTGCAGAAGCAGCTTTCCCCAGGAGCAGAGCACCCAGTGTGCGTTTCCCCAGTGACCCTTTGAAATATCCGACAAACAGTTAAAACAAAAGTTCACTTGGTTTTGTGCTGTGATTCCCAGTATCCGTTCCAGTTAATTACAGTGATTTGAAGCCATCTGCGTTTAATAAAGACCCCGCCCTCCCTGCCGGCTTCTCAGGCCCCCGGACTGACACAGCAATCACCACCCCAAGCAGCAGGCCGGGCCAGCAGGCGCAGGAGAGACTCGAGGCCCCAGTGAGGGCCGTGAGGGGCCCAGGACGGTGGGGCTGGAGGCGGAAGCGGAAGGAAGAGGGGCAGGTCGGGCGCCTCAGAGCCGGGAGTCGGGAGTGGGTTAATTCTGCGCCTTTCTCAGGAACCTTGTTCTGCAGCCGGGCGGGCCCTCACGCTTCTCGGGGTCCCTGGGGTCCCTCGCTCCCGGAAGGGGGCAGGGAGAGGCCGAGGCCCATGGGGAGCTGGACAAGTGTCCACACTTGTGGGGGAGGTGCCTGATGTTCGGGGGTGCCTGCCCTGGGGGACCCTCAGGCCAGCCCGGCCTGTGCACCGTCCCCCCAGCCTGGGGACTGTTCTGAGGCCCGAGCGCCTGCCCTGGCCCCAGGGCACCTGGACTGCCGAGGACAGCCCGCCCCGCTGGACAGTGGCTTCAGCCTTGGGGAGGCCTAGGGGGCATGTGGGGCCTCTGGGAAGGTCTGTGCAAGGGGTCTGAGAGGCACCAGAGTCACCCAGACTGACGGCAATGAGACAGCGGGAGGGCAGTGGGCTCGGCCCCGGCCCCCAAATGGGCCCCTGAGCACTGCCAGAGTGAGCCCTGCGACCGACATGTGTGCGGCCTGGGCTTGGGGGCGGCCCAGCTGCTGACCTGGAGACAGCGTGCCCCGGGGCACCGAGGGGGCTCCCCGAGCTTCTCCCCTGCAGTGCCCGTGCAGGGTGGCAGCGCCCCTGCAGGGTCCTCGGAGCACGCAGCTGCCAGGGGTGGGCGAGGGACGAGGAGACCCTGCAGGGCTCGGGGACCCCCATGACCAGCCTCCTCTCCGCGGGGGCCCTGGGCGTCGGGCACGCCTCTCGCAGGTGGCCTCCTGCCCACCGCCCGCCCCAGCTGCTCAGGACGGCGCTGGGCGGTTGCTGACGTGGGCAGCGAGCACCGGGCCCAGCGGGCGCCAGGACACGCAGGAGGGCGGCTGTCGTGCACTCCGGCCGCAGCTTCCGGACGGGCCGTGGCGCCTCCTTGCGCCCCCTCACCCCCTCTATCCTGCCCAGCCCCGCCCGCTCCCCGAGCCCAGCACCCAGCCACACCCGGCCCCTTGTCCTCAGAGTCGCTGGGACCAGATCTTCCCTCCCACCTTCTCCAGCTCCTCTGTCCGTCCGTCCGCTTGTCCCTCTGTCCCTGCCAGGAGGACCCAGCCCAGCAGCCCCGCCCCCAAGGTGCTTACAGGTCCCCTCTGTGGCAGCCAGCCCCCCCCCAACCCGGTCACTGGGCCAACTCCCTGCCGCCTCCACTCCCCTGCCCAGCTGGGACGCGCGCGTGTCCCCCCCTCCTGTGGCCCCTCTGCGTCAGGCTCCCCAGCTTCTCTGCAAAGACTAACGGCGCTGGTCCACTCTGGCCTGCGTGCCCTGGGCCTCTAGGCAGTGACCCTCGCACTCAGCCTTGTCTGTAGGGAGAATGTTCCCTGAGGGTCCGCGGGACCCGCTGCTGTGTGGCCTCGGCCAAATGGTGGACAGCTGGGTCTTAACATTCTCATCTGTAGAATGGGCCACGAGTCCATGGCGCCCTCTCAGTGTGGTCTTGAAGGGAAGTGCAGCCTGTGGAGGTCAGCTTGGGGCCCCACCCTGGGCCCTGCGAGCCCGTGAGCTTCCTCTCTGCGCTGCCAGGCGGGTCCCTCCCGCCCTTCCGTCTCGGGGTGCCTGTGCAAGGCGGGCTCTGGCATCATTGCTGTAGCACTTCCGGCCTTTGCGTTGGAGTGGAATCAAACCTGCATCCCGGGGGGGGCCCAAATTTGGTGACAGGGGGCTCTGAGGGGGGTCTGACCTCAGAGCATCCTAGGTGGACGGGCCCCCCACAGCCCAGGCTCGTGTCGGGCGAGGGGAGTGAAAGCGGGGCAGCTGACTCGGGCGTGCACGCATGGGAGCGTGTACGTGAGGGTGAGGATGTGAGGATGTGTGTGCATGTGAGGGATGCTGTGGATGGTTGTACATGTGTGTGTGTGAGGTTGTGTGTGAGCATGTGTGTATATGAGTGTGAGCATGTGTGTGTGAGGGTGTGTGAGCGTGTGTATATGAGTGTGAGCATGTGTATGTGAGTGTGTATGAACGTGTGTATGAGTGTGAGCATGTGTGAGTATGTGTGAGCGTATGTGCGAATGTGTGTGTTGTGAGCATGTGTGTATGAACATGTGTGAGCATGTGAGTGTGTGAGCTGTGTGTGTAAGTGTGAACGTGTGTGTGAGCATGTGCGTGAGCATGTGTGAGTATGTGTGAGCATGTATGTGTGAGTATATGTGCGTGAGCATGTGTGTGTGAGTGTCTGAGCATGTGTGTGAACATGTGTGAGCTTGTGTGAGTGTGTTATGTGAGTGTGTATGTGAGTGTGTGAGCGTGTGTGAATGTGTGAGCGTGTGTGAATGTGTGTGAGCACGTGTGAGTGTATGTGTGTATGTGAGTGTGTGTGAGCGTGTGTATGTGTGTGAATGTGTGTGAGTGTGTGTATGTGAGTGTGTGAATGTGTGACCGTGTGTGAGTGTGTGTGTGTGAGTGTGAGCGTGTGAGTGTATGAGTATGTGTGTGAGTGAGTGTGTGTATGTGAGTGTATGAGTATGTGTGTGAGTGAGTGTGTATGTGAGTGTGAGCATGTGTGTGAAAGTGTGTATGTGAGTGTGCGTTAGTGTGTGAGCATGTGTGAGTGTGTATGTGAGTGTGTTAGTGCATCTGAGCGTGTGTGTGAGTGTGAGTGTGTGAGCATGTGTGAGTGTGTGAGCGTGTGTGTGAGTGTGTGAGTATGAGTGTGAGCATGTGTGTGAGTGTGTGAGTGTATATGCTAGTGTGTGAGTGTGTGAGCATGTGTGAGTTTGTGTGAGCGTGTGTGTGTGAGTGTGTGTGAGTGTATATGTGTGTGTGAGTGTGTGTGAGTGTGAGGCTGTGTGTGCTGAGTGCAGGGCTGGGTCCGTCCTGGTGTCCCGCCTCTCCCTCTCCTGCCCAGGGCTCCCCTCTGGCCTTCCCTGCAGCAGGGCTGTTCACCCACAGAAGTGGGCTGAGCCCCAGAAGTGGGTGCACGGTCCAGTCCTGCCAGCGTGAGGTCATGACCTCCTTCTGGCTCTGCTCACCCAGACGTGCGGCTTCCAAGCCTCTGCTCTGGAGAGGGTCTCGGGGAGTGCTGGGGGCCATGGGGGGTCCTGGGGGTTACCAAAGCCCAGGACTGTGGAGTCCTCCGGGGTGCAGGGCTGGGGCCGAGTAGGCTCTGGAGCCGGGCCTGCCCACCCGTGCCGGGCTGGGGCGAAGGCCAGAGGCTGTTGGGCTCTGCGGGGTCACGGGCACCTGGGTCTGGGCGCAGCCTGCGCTGCCCCCGCGCAGCTCCCCGGCAGACGCTGGCAGCCTGGGGGCCGTCCTGGGGGGGGCCGCGTGCAGGCGGCACAGCTGCGGGGAGGATCCCCCCTCCGCGTCGGTGCCCCCATTCCTGCCCCCCCAACAGTGCCCAGCACCTCCAACACTGGAAAGGAGCCTGCAGCGCCCGGGGGTCCTGGAAGTCCTGCCCAGGGTGGGCACAGGTGGGCACAGGTCCGGCCAACACGGGACCACCCACTGGGGGTTCCCACAGGCCGGGGGAACAGGGCAGGCCCGCAGGCCTGATGTGTTGCCACGGCAACACCCTGACAAACTCCCACCCGCCACGGGGATGGGCGGGGACTTCAGGATCCTGGGGGCAGTGACCAGCAGTGAGCAGTGGCGAGACCCTTCCCCTTCCTGCTGCTTCTCTGCTTCCCGCTGACCTCATGCCCACCCCCTGGCCCTTCCCCGCTCCCACACAGAACCCACCTCCCGCCCGCCTGCGCCCAGGCGCCCAGCAAGGCTTCTGAGGAAGGTTTGCCCGCCTGGGCACTCCCGCCCGGACCTCTGCTGGCATCTGGGGCCAGAGCAGGCTCCAGGGGCCCAGGAGGGAGGACGGGGCCGTCTGGCCCAGAGCAGGACACACTCACCGGAGGAAGCAGAATCGGAAGGAGCCGCAAAGTCACTCTGCTTCTCAGTAACACCGCACCCCGTAATTCTCAGCGGCGCCCCTCAGAGGTATTTTGATTGGTGTAAGTTGTGTAAGTTCTCTCTCTATCTCTCTCTCTCTCTCTCTCTCTCTCTCTCTCTCTTTTGCTTTTTGGGTCACACCCGGCGATGCTCAGGGGTTACTCCTGGCTCTGCACTCAGGAATCACTCTTGGCGGTGCTCAGGGGACCATACGGGATGCTGGGAATCGAACCCGGGTTGGCTGCGTACAAGGCAAATGCCCTCCCCGCTGTGCTGTCGCTCCAACCCCAATTGGTGTAAGTTCTGCCCCTGGCTCAGTCCCGGGTGGGCGCTGCGTGCTTCGTGGGGGCGGGTGTGAAGATGCCCGTTGTGGGGCTGGGCGCTGTGCTCTTGGCGGGCCGGGGTGTCCGACGCTGATGGCTTTGGGGACGGTTCTTGTAGCCAAGCCCCGCGGAACTGCACTTCCTGAAACCAAGCACGAGCCTGCAGGGACCAGTGCTGGGAAGGGCATGAGGGGGAGGCGGGAGAGCGGGGTCCCAGCCCCGCACGCAGACACGGCAGGATGAGTCACGACTCAAGGCCGCAGCGGAGTCTTGGCTCACATCTGAGACCCACGGATGGTGGAGTGGGGACAAGAAACCTTTGGGGCTCAGTCTGTACATGGACAAAGTTGTGATTCTGGTCGTTCTTAAAATTATTTTTCTTTGGGGGGCTCAGGGGCTACTCCTGGCTCGGTGCTCGGGGACCATGAGGTACCAGGGATTAAACCTGGAGCTGCGGCAATCAAAGGGGGTGACCCCGCCCTCCGAGCTCTCTCCCCCCCCCCCCAGTTTACGGGATTGGAATGATTGTCCCTGATTAAAATGATTCCTGCAGTTCCAGTTTGGGGGTCCCACCTGGCAGTGCTCAGGGATCACTCCTTGGAGGTACTGGGGGGGCTGTGTGTGGTGCCAAGGACTGAGTCCGGCTCTGGAGCACGCGAGGCCGGCACGGTGCACACTCTCACTCCGCCCCAAAACTGTTCCTCTAAAGTTATTATTTGAATCACAAGTCAAGGAAAAAAGCAATCCTTTAACACCGATTAAGGCTGGAGGGGCTGGAGCGACAGCACAGCGGGGAGGGCGTTTGCCTTGCACGCGGCAGACCCGGGTTCAATTCCCAGCATCCCATAGAGTCCCCCAAGCACCGCCAGGAGTGATTCCTGAGTGCAGTGCCAGGAGTAACCCCTGAGCATAGCCGGGTGTGACCCAAAAAGGCAGAAAAAAAAAAAGGCTGGAGAGTTGGTGCCAGGTTTGATTCCTGGCACTGGGTGGTCCACTGAGCACCACTGGGAGTGACCTCTGAGCATCTCCAGGGGTGGCTCCAAGACAAAGGAAATAGCAAATGAATAGGCTGATTAGGAGCCTGGAGAGATAGTACAGTGGGAAGGGCGCCCGCCTTGCCCACGGCTGACCGGGTTCAATCCCCTGCACCCCGTATGGTCCTCTGAGCCCCGTCAGAAGTGATGCCTGAACACAAAGCCAGACTAAGCCCTGAGCACCGCCAGTTGTGGCCCCAAGTACAGAAAAAGACAGAATACAATATTAAACATACTCTGTTAGTACAAGACACATGGCACCATCAATATCATATTAAATGTATAGCATTAATACTTATAAAATATACTCTATTAAGCATACTATAATAGTATTATGTTAAGTGTAAGTATGTTTAGTATTCTACTTAAAACCCTTTCTTCCCCCTTTCCCTCCTCCCTCCCTCCCGTCCTTGGAGATAGCTCAGAGGGATGGAGTGCCTTCTCGGCATGCAGGAGCTCTGGTATCCCCTGAGAATGGCCAGGAATGAACCCTGAGCACAGAGCTGGGAGTAGACCCTGAGCTACTCCCAAATCAAACAAATCAAACCAGCCCCCCCGAATGCATACGCATACTTTATTCATGATGCATCATACCGTACCAAGTATACTGTATTAAATACTGTTTTTAACGTATTGTATCACACACACCATATCATTACTATATTAAACAAAACGCACCTGATACTGTATTAAATGCACTGTATTAAATACGCTAAATTAAACACGCCATATTAAACATGCCGTTTACAATTCTGCATCCCATGCAGTATTTTAAATGCACTGCGTTTGTTTCTTTGTTTGTTTGGCCTACACTCAGCTGCGCGCGGGGCTTACTCCCGGCTCTGCCTCGGGATTACTCCGGGAAGCTCGAGGACCATGTGAGGTTCTGGGGATTAACTTGGATCAGCGGTGTGCGAGCCCGGCACCCTCCCCGCTGTCCTGTCTCTCTGATCCCCGAAAGCGTCGTGTCACACGGGGTTCCCGTGGCTGCGGGCAGATGGGGAGACGCACGGATTTCCCACCACAGGAGCCTGGTGTTTGTCTAGCCGAGGCCGGGGCCTGGCACGGGGGCCGGGCCGTCACAGACCATGGTCCACGCGTTGTGGGCTGTGCCCCGAGCCTCTGGCAAAAGCGCTGCCCATTTGTGAGTCCGCCACAGTCCTGTAGCCCCTGCTCCTCCCACGGCTGTCCCCTCCGCCCGCCCCGGGGATGCTTCCCCCAGGAAGACTCGGGGGCAGCCGCCCTTGTGGGCCCTTCCGCCGTGTTTGCAGAGTCCCCCCTGCTGTCCCAGGCAGCAGATTCCAGGAATGAGGAGACTGGGGGGTCTGGTATGCAGTGGCCCAGTAGGAGACATCAATCATTCTGTGGTCTGGGCTGGGGGGGGTGTTCAAAGGCCCCCCACCCCGATGTGGTCTGGTCTGGCTGAAAGGCTCGTGGAGAGCGGGGAGGGACACGCGTGGGCGCCCCTGAGCCGGGCCTGCTGGCGGGATCGCCCTTTCCCGGGGGAGCCCTGGAGCAGCCCGAGAGTGACTCAGTGGCACCCGCAGCACTTCGAAGCAGAGGCCGCCGTGCCGGGCACTGAGGGCCCCGGGCTCTGGGCGGTGAGAGCAGACGGAGCTGACGGTGGGAGCCTGCAGGCGCGTGCGGCTGTGCCTTTGCTTATTTGGTGCTGACCCCTAGGGCCACCTCTTCTCCGGCTGCACCGCCTGGGGCTCTCGGCTCTGTCCAGGATGAGAGTCGCCTCGGGCTGCTCTCACGAAAATCTCTTTGTTGTATGATGTGGGGGGCTACCGCCAGCGACGCTTAGAGGCTGCTCCGCACTCGGGGATCATTCCTGGCGCCCTCTGGAGAGCCTCTGGGATGCTGAGGATCGAACCCGGGTCGGCCGCCCTCCCCGCTGTGCCCTCTCTCCGCGCTCCCCCACCCCACGAACATCTCTTGACCGTGTCGCTGTCCCCTTCCGGGCGTCTCTGAGATCAGAATTTGGTTCCCAAGTGGCTGTCCACACCTTTGTGCCTTCTTGTTTCCACGGCGACGCTGTTGGACTTTCTTCGGGGTTGCCCCCGACATGCTGAATCCTGTGCACTCAAGGGTGAGTTCTGAGTCTCCCAAATGGGAGAGGTTTCAAACTGCTCCTTTTGAGGGGCTGGAGCAATAGCACAGCGGGGAGGGCATTTGCCTTGCACGCAGCTGACCCGGGTTCGATTCCCAGCATCCCATATGGTCCCCTGAGCACCGCCAGGAGTAATTCCTGAGTGCAGAGCCAGGAGTAACCCCTGAGCATCGCCAGGTGTGACCCCCCCCCCAAAAAAAAAGCAAACTGCTCCCTTTGAGGGCCCTTTTCTGCAGTATCATGAAATGTCACTGTCTGAAAATATGGACTCGGGGGGGGGCTCTCCCCAAATCCCTGCACCCAGAGACTCGCCCTGCGGCTCTCAGACTCCGCCTTCCTTCCAACTCTGCTCCCCAAAGCAGCGGCATAGCCACAGCACGCCCGCACACCGCACACCGCCGGCAGGCGCCTGCGCCAGTGCTCTTGCTTCACCCACCTCCAGTGCTCTTCGGGCTCACCTAGACTCGGGGGTGGGGGTCTCCGGCAGGATAGGACAGATCCCCACAGCCCAAAGGCCGGCAGTGAAGCCCACACGCCGAGCCTTCGGGCTGGGGAGGCTGTGAGAGCCTGAGCACGCGCTTGCGGGTCAGAATCCCGGGGCCGTCGCCGGCAGCACGCGGTCCCTTAGGCACAGCTGGGTGGGGACTGCCTCGAAATAATATTTTGAGGGCTGGAGCGATAGCACAGCGGGGAGGGAGTTTGCCTTGCACACGGCCGACCCAGGTTCGATTCCTGGCATCCCATACAGTCCCCCGAGCACCGCCAGGAGTAATCCCTGAGTGCAGAGCCAGGAGTAAACCCTGAGCATCGCCGGGAGCGACACCCCCCAAAAAATAAAGCAAAAATAATAATAATAATTTTTTGAAAAATCAAAGAATCTTAAACCAGACGCTGGGTGGGGGGTGAAGGAGGAGAGACCCCAGTGAATTAGGAGACATGCCGGTGCGGCCTGAGGCAGGGCAGCGAGTGGGCACTTTCCTTGCATGCAGTGGACCTGGGTTGGACCCCCGAGACCCCGCAGAGTCCCTTGAGGCTGGCGGGAGTGCTCCCTGGGTGCAGGAGTCAGCCCCGAAGTACACAACCAGTGCACAAAAACCAAACAGAAAACCACCCCCAGGACAGGAGCCAGAGAGGGGGGGCCGGGGGGGTGCCCATTGCTCACAGCCCCGAGTCAGGCATCAATCCCGCTGACAGGAACACAGACAAAGCGCAGGGGACGTCTGCATGTCACCGCAGCCCTGTGCGGGGACTCAGCCTTGTTATTTACCGGCGCGCAGCAAGGGCGGCTCCGGCAGCCCCGGGCCATCCGTCAGCCCCGTCTCCCGAGCAGCTGCCGCACCGGGCAGAGAAGCCACCGGCTAATTGATGCCCTAGGCCCCGCCCGCCAGCTCCTGGCCTCTAAGGACCAGCGTGCCGGGATCTGCTGGTGGCAGCTGTCCAGCCCCACCTACTCCTGGTGCCGTGGGCCAGGCCGTGAGCTGCCAGCGCAGCCGCGGGCACCAGTGGCGGCGTCCCTGGCTTTGGCGGCCTTAGTGGCGGCTCTGCAGCCTGCACGGACGTGTGCCCAGGGCAGGGACCAGGGACTGAGAGTGCCACTCGGGGTCCCCCAACCTGGCCAGTTTCCGCCTCTCTGCCTGCTGCGTCCTTCCGGAAACCCAGACACTCGCCTGAGCCCGCGAAGGTGCTCCGGATCCGCTTCAGCCCTAGAGGAACCGGTTTTGTCCTCAGGATAGACTGCAGGGCACACACCCTCACCCCTGCCTCCGGGCAGGGCTGAGCTGCACGCTCGCACTGGGGCGCGGGTGGGGGGGCAGGGCTCGGGTGACTGCCTCTCCCGGAGAGCTGCCTCTTTCTTTCAGATCCCACCTCTGGAGCCAGGGTTGGCCGCTGGTGACTAGGCGGCCCTGGGAAGCAGCCGCTTTCCTCACGGCAGACCCACCCCGAGACAGCCGTGCAGACTCAGTCCTGCAGAGCAGACCCTGCTGAATTGATTTTATAACAACAAAAAAGAACCTATTGTGTTTCCGCGGGCCTGTCTATTGATCTGCGGCCCCAAAGAAGTAATGAAGAAGCCGGGGGGATCAATAGGGCCAAAGCGTATCTTCTCGAATCTGTCCTCCGCCCCTACGCGTGGGGGCTGCGGGCCGGCGGATTCCCGGGCGGGCGCAGAGACACCTTCTCCACTGGCATCAACATAACAAATGAAACCCGACGACTCTCCCGGCTCTGAAAGCCAAGAATATATCACATCCGTCATCATTGTGAAACACACAGGAAGACAATTGGGAAAAAAAAAAATCAAAGAGAGAATAACCATGCAATGTTTAACCTCGCCTCGGCTCCTCCCCCGTGCTTAATTAGGATAATATTTTACTCCCTGGCTCTGGCACTGGTCCTAGGTCGCATCTTTTTCTTTCTTTCCCGGCTGTATGCTCCCCTCCCCCCTCGTCAGCTGGTTTCCCGTCTCCGAGAGCCCCTGGGCCGGGCTGGTGGGTGCTGAGCGCAGGTAGCTGTGCTCGAAGGCTGATATTCGGAGTCGAGCCGGCATCACCATCTTACCCGTGAAGAAATAATAATACCGTTGGCGAGATAAGGCAGCTGGGGAGGGACTGGGGACCCCCGGGGCCTGTGCGCCCGGCTGGGAGCGGGAGACCCATCCCGCATCTTGGCTGCTGTTCATTTCAGAATCCATCATTTGCATTTTGCCCTTAAACCTGCGGCGCTGCCTGAGGTGGATTCTGAGCAGAGGCTGAGCAGACCCACTCCGGGGCTCCGAGGGCTTTAGGGAGCTTCCCCCGGCCTGCGCCCACCGCAGCCCCACCTGCACCGGCAAGGGGGGAGCTGTGTGATGCAAATGAGAGACCACATCATTTATTTTTTTAATATGGTTTTGGGTCACTCCCGGCAGTGCTCAGGGTTTACTCCTGGTTCTGTGCTTAGGGATCAGTCCTGGCAGATTCACAAGACTAGAGGGATGCCAAGAATCGAACCCTGGTCGGCCGTGCGCAAGGCAAGGGCCCCCCTGCTGCACTCCTGCTCTGGCCCCTTCCGAGGTTTGCGTGTAGCCACTGACTGGATTCTCACCCCGACCCTGTGACCTGGGGAGATATTATTCTTCTGGGTTTTATTTTTTTGTGGTTGAATTTTTTTTCTTTTTTTTTCTTTTTGGGTCACACCCGGCAATGCACAGGGGTTACCTCCTGGCTTTGCACTCAGGAGTTACTCCTGGCGGTGCTCAGAGGACCATATGGGATGCTGGGAATCGAACACGGGTCGGCCGCATGCAAGGCAAATGCCCTCCCTGCTGTGCTATCGCTCCAGCCCCGAATTTTTTTTCTTTATTGAATCACTGTGAGTAGAGCATTGAAAAATTGCTCATGATATTATTCTCCTGTTTGAAGAGGGGGAAACTGAGGCACGCAGAGTTTCAGTCTTGCCCATCAGTCGTCCCATTCAGGTGGGGAGGGGAACCCCTGTCCCTTCTCCCCTGGAGCAGGAGGGAATGAGTGGGGGTGTCTTTAGCCATGGAGCTCTGAAAGGTAAGTCACTGCCAGGAAACGCAGGTGGGGGGGTCACGGGGGTCAGAGCCCCGGGGCTTGTGTGGACAGTTGTGAGGGTGTGTGGTGGGGGGGCGGGTGGCAGCCGCGAGAGGGACAACATGGGCCGAAGGACACACACTCAGGCCTGGGGGGCGTGCTGTGTTATGTGTGTGTGTTGTGTGCTGTGTGCTGCGTGTGTGCTGTGGTGTGTGTGGGGGGGTGCTGTAGTGTGTATGTGTGTTGTGTATGTGTGGTGTGCTGTATGTGTTGTGTGCAATGTGCCCTATAACGGTGTGTGTGTGTGTGTGTGTGTGTGCTGTGTGTGTATTGCAGTGTTTGCCGTGTGGGGCGTGTGCATGTTTTCCGTGTGTTGTGTGGTGTGTAGTGATGAGGTAGATGAGGGGGGTGGGGGGAGGGCGAGGGCGGGAAGAGGGTGGTAGGAGGGGAGTTGAGGATGGTGGCAGGTGGGGCGTGTGGCTAGAAGGAAGGTGATTTTTTTTTTTGCTTTTTGGGTCACACCCGGTGATGCTCAGGGGTCACTCCTGGTTCTACACTCAGGAATCACCCCTGGCGGTGCTCAGGGGACCATATGGAATGCTTGGAATCGAACCCGGGTCGACCGCGTGCAAGGCAAACGCCCTCCCCGCTGTGCTCTCGCTCCAGCCCCTAGAAGGAAGGTGATTTTCTGCCCCTGATCGTGGCCCCACAGGAAGTGCTCCTGGGGTGTGCGGGGGCGGGACCAGAGCAGGGCCATCAGCCGCGTCACACAGGAGTGGGGGACCCTGGTGGGGAGGCAGGGGGAGTGCCTGAGAGACCCCAGCCCTCTGCGCCCTCAGAGCCCTGAGCTGAGACGCAGGCAGGTCCCAGGGACACGGGGACAGGCGGTTTTCCCGGGAGTGAGACGCCGACCACGCGGGCAGGCAGGATGACATACATGTACACGTGTGCCCGTCCACCAGAACACATGAGCACACACAGACCTGTCCTGGTCTCTCCACGTGTACGTGCCCAGGTTCACTTCAATGCCTGTGCATCTGATGGGTCCATGTACGGCTCCAAAACATGCACACGTGTATCCATACCTGAGTACACATGTGTATCGGCACCTCTGCACACACACGTGTTTCTCTCCACCCACACACACCTTCTCCCCCCTTTATCTCCAACAGACTGTTTTCCTTGTGGGGGCACTGCGCGGCTCGGACCCGTGTGCCCGGCTGCTGAGCGGGTGCCCGGCCGGCACCTCGGGGCGACAGCCAGAGGTTTGCTCCTCCGAGAGGCCAGGACATCCCCGTGCCTTCTCTGCTGCGTTTTCTGCACAGGAAAGAGCAGTTTGAGCCTGGGGGTGGGGGGCGGGGGGCTCCTCCGGTCCCAGCAGGAGCCGAGACCTGGGGCTGCTGGTCCCCTCCTCCGGGAAGCGGAAACCGGAGCCTTTGCAGAAGGATGCGCCTGACCTAGGCTTAAAAATATGGTAATGCAATTAGCAGCCGCCGGCCTGATGAGGCCTCTCGAAGGCTGACACGATCCCGCGAACGAAGGTGCTGAAGAGCCTCTTCAAACTTTGCAGAACGTGAAGTGCGTCCTTGTGGAGAAAATGGCAATCGAGCCTCTTTCTCTGAGGCTCGAGATTAATTAGGGGCTTATTTAGTGCATGAGTGAGGGCGCAAATGAACCCTTGGGTCGCAGAGCCTGAAACCATGAAACCAGTCTCTTTACCTTTTTTTAAACAACCACATTCCTATCATGAAAGTCTCGCTAGACACGGTCACCGGTGAGGGTTGTGCTGGGGACTGTCACCACCCCGGGCGTTTGACAGGACTGCGTTTCCTTTACACGAAGAAAAAATGCGTTTATTCTGCCCGATTGCAGCGGCCGGCTGGGGTTGTCGTCCAGGCTGCTGGGGGCTTGGTTCCCACGTCCCACCTCAACCTGCATTCACCTGTTTCTGCCATCGACGGGGCCTTTCTCAAACACCAGGACACATCGGACTCCCTGGACAGTGCATTCACTCATCCATTCATTGGACATGGCGTCCATCCTTCCTTCCATCCACCCACCCACCCATCAACCACCCACCCACCCACTCATCTACCCACCCACCCATCCGCCCACCCACCCATCCACTCATCCACTGTAAGATAACATTGGTTTGTCCTTTAAGTCTTGCCACAGGGAGCTTAGGTTTATTGGGTTACTCCCATCACAGTGCTCCCATTCCTCTGTGTTTATTTGTAACTTCTTTTTTTGTGCTCTGTTGACTTGTAAATATTGTTTTTCTCTTCTCCTTAAGTCCTTTGTATAGTTAATTCAAAGCAATGTCCTTTTTGTATGGGCACAAGAAGACAGTTAATGCTATGCTTTTGTAACGTGGGAGTTAATTGACTCAGAATGATAATTCACCCCTGTTGGGCATTGGTTCTCTCGACTTAAGCCACAGCTGCCCTTAATTCCTAACACCCCAAAAGCAGGGTCCCGACGAGGGACTGGATGGACCCAGGGCAAGCTGTGAGCTATGAGCTACCCTGGCAATGAGATGGCCCTGGCCAAAGTGCCATAATGCTTAACAATAAGTTAAGACCCTGGTCATGGACAAATTCTGTCATGATCCAAAAAGTAACAGCTGAATTAGGACCCTGCTAGGGTTAGGAAAGATTAATCCGGCCTGAGCACTGTAGTCTGAGTCTATGGCGAGATGTCCCCAGGAGAGCTGCCCTATAAGCTCAATGTGTCTCTTACAATGTTTCCATACAAAATAACCAATAAAGAAGTAGAATTAAGGTGTCAATTAAGATGTTAATTGAGTTGTTGGGCCAAGGAGAGGAAAAAACCCCTAGGTGGGATTTCTGCCCTTGAGCCTGGTGGGCGGTCAGGGCGAGAGAGAGCGGGACAGCAAGATGGAGCGCAGAGAGACTAGCAGGGGGCAGAGGGAGGAGAATGCAGGGGAAGGACGCAGGCGTGGGCGCAGAGAGACGGGAGACGCGTCTGCGAGAGGAGGCGCGGAGAGATGAGCGCGAGAGACAGGAGCCGGGAGTGAGGGCCGGAGTGAGACCAGGGCAGGGGCTCAGAGAGACGGGCCAGTCCAGCTGCATCAGGACTCTGGTCCGCCAGCCCCCAGCTCCGCCAGCACCCAGCCGCTTCCAGTGCTCCCCCAGACCCGACCTGCCTGTCACGGCAGGACCCAGCCCAGCGCTGCCGGCCTCTGTGGGTACTGGGGGGCTCGTCCAAGTGCCCGACTCGGGGTGCTCTGCTCGCAGACGCAGGAAGGGGAAAGGCCCTGCACAGAGCCGGGAGTAGTCACTGAGCACCACCGGGTGTGACCCCCAAACCAGCAGACGGCACCCCGCTGTCCCTGGGATGCCCTTCAGGCTCTGGGGCGTCCGCGTGTCGGTGGGGCCACGTGGGCGTGGGGGTGACGCAGGGGGGTGATGCACGGTAGCGAGGAGCTAGGTGGGGCAGGGGCTGTGGGTGGGGTCCCCTCGCCACTCCTTCATCTGCCCAGTGAGACCAGGGGCACATCCCCCGCTGGCTGTGGAGGGGCTGGGGCGCCCCAGGCCGGGGCAGTGATGCGGGTCACTCTGGGGTGGGCACAGCTGATCTGCTTCCCGTGAGACCCCCGTGGCCTCAGGCCTGTGCTCCCTCCGTGGTGGGCACTGATCGGCTCTGATCTGCTGCGCGGAGGGGAGCGAGTCGGGGGGGGGCACCCCTGCATCCAGGCAGCGCCGGCCCCGCGGGGCTGGGGGCTCCTGCACAAGCTAAGAGCAGCAGGCACAGGACCGGGGGGCAGGAGGGAGGGGGCTCGGGAGCCACAGACGCCTCTGCCGGCCCCTGCCCGGGGCTCTGGGGGCCGGGTGCAGGGGCTGGCCCAGAGACCCCAGAGCGGGGCGGGGGGCGGGGGGCGGGGGGAGGTCGAGGACGCCGGCAGCTCTGAGGAGTGGGCTGTGGCGTCATAGTCCCAGCCGGCCGGAGCACCCACCGAGTGAGCACGGGGCAGGGAGCCCCCGCGGGCCCTTCCTCTCCCACGGCCTGTCACACCTCAGACCAGGGGCCCTGGGAGAGGTGCGGGGAAAGCCAGCACCCTGGCGGGGCACCCAGGGGCGCCGTCCCTCTTGGGTCCCTCTTGGCCCTGGGAGGCTCTGCCTTGCCCCCTCTCTGCTCCTCCTCCCAGCTGGCTTCTCCAGGACACAGTCCTGAGGCTCTTCCCCAGAAAGTTCCAGATGCCTCCCATAGGGACCAGGGTCCCCGGCTCCAGCCCCACGGGTGTGTGGCTTCAAGGTGCCTGGACAGCAGGGGCCCCGCCTGACTCTGCCCCAGAACAGGACCCCTAAGGCTGCCCCAAACTTGGCAGCCTCGGGGAGAGAATTTCTCCCTCATTGCTGGGCCGGCCTCAGCAGCCACCCCGCCCTGCTAACGAGGGGGGCATCTGAGCTTGGGGTGCCTGTCACTGGCTCTCCCTCCACACAGAAAGGCTTTTTGCAGAGAGGGGGTGGCAACCCTAGGCTCCCCACCCCCACCCCAGAGGAAGCGGCCAAGGGCCTTTCTGATTCAGGAAGTGCTGGGCCTCCTCAGAGCAGGGGGGTGCTGGGGGAGCAGGGCTAACAGACTCAGATTTGCATCCGTTTTGCATGTCATTTGCATAGGGCCAAACCCCCTCTTGGCCGGCCCCCCCCAGCTCCTGGCTCAGATCCCTGCCCACCCTGGGCTGGGTGGGCCCACCCTGCTGATCCTGGCACTCCCGTGGGCCAGGGCCAGGCTCCTTCCAGCTCCAGAACAATCTCAGAGAAGCCAAGTGCCGCCATGCCAACAGCGGCTAATCTCAGCTGCCTCCGTGCTCACTGCTGCCTCGGGTCCGAGAGACCCGGGAGGGAACTTGGGGTGCCTGTCCCAGTGAGCTCCCGCCACTCTCTAGCACGGTGGGCTGCCTGTGGGGGGAGGGGAGTTGGGGTGTAGGCTGGGGCTTCGCAAAGGACCAGCTCTCCCCACAGCACCAGGATTGTACAGGGGTGGGTGTGACCGGGCCAGAATTCCATGTCTACACCGCCGCAGGCCTGACCCGATGCCCCCACACTCCCCTAGCATGCTGAGTTCTAGAAATGAGGCAGCGAGCATAGGAACCTAGGGTCCCGCATGCTTCCCTCCTGAGTGGTGACACAGAGCCCTCCAAGGGCTTTTCGGGCCAGCCCCCAGGCCACCACTCACAGGCAGCGGGCCTGGGTCAGTCCCTCCTTTTAGATTTTGGGCCACACCAGATAGCGCTCAGGGGTCACTCCTGGCAGTGCTTGGGAAGCCGTTCGGGGTGCCGGCGATTGAAGCGGGGTCCGGCGCTTGCAAGGCAAATCCCTTAACCTCCGCCCTGGGTCCAGCCTTGACGTCAGTCTTCAGTTCAGCGTTTCAGGCAAAGAGCAGCCGCAGCTCTAAGGGCCTGCCCCCCAGGCTGGCCAGTCTGTCCCTGCCAACACCTGGCTGGCTGTCCTGCAGGGAAGGTGGCATCAGGGAGCACCTTGGTCACCAGATACCACAGCCCCTGCTCAGAACCAGAGAAGGGGGTGCAGGGGGGACAAGGCTGGGGTCAGAGAAACATGAAGCAATGAAGGACTTTCAAGTAGGTTTTCTTTAATTATAGACTTGGGAAATTCGCTGGCCTTTCAGCCGCGTTATTAAATGACAACAGTAACTCATCTCCCGGATTCCAGAGGAAACCTTCACTGTTTATTAAACTCCGCTGCTCCCTTCTCTAATGAAGGCAACAAAGTAACCCTTGGACCCCGAGGTGGCAGCGGGTGGGGAGTGGAGGAGGGTCCTGCCCGTGCTGGGGGCAGCCAACCCGTCACCAGGGGGTCCTGGGGCGGGGGAGGCAGTGAGGGTCAGCATCTTCGCAGGGGGGGTGCGTGTGTGGGTCTCAGGATGGATGAGGGGAGACCTGGGTGGGGTGGGGGTGAGGGGCCTCCCCCTGCATGCGGGGGCTATGTGGGCCGGAGGGCAGCCCGGAGCGCCTCTCTGTACCCTCTGGGGGGCTGAGTAAGGATGCTTCAGTCAGGCAAGTCAATGATGTCCCGGGAAGTTCACACCCCCGGCCCCCCACCGCCTCCCTGTCTCTGCACCTGGGTGGTCTGCAGGCGGGCCAAGAGGCTGGAAGCTTCCTGACTCCACGCAAGCTCCTTTGTCTCTACCTGTCTCTCCACGGGGCCCTCGCACCTGGGCACCCCCCACCCCCAGCTCACCCGAACCTCAGACATTGCTTGATCTCAGACCAGACAGCCCCGGGTGGACGCCCAGCTCTGCTTGGCTGGGGGATGGGGTGACGGTGATGATGAGGCTGAGAACAGCAGCAACAACAATGACAAGGAAAGCATTCTCGAGGGCCAGGGAGCGAGCTGAAAGGGCTGGAGCACAGGCTCGCATGCAGGGGCCCCGCGTTTGCTCCCTGAGCACTGTGGGCTGTGACTCCGGTGGTCCTCAGAGCTCAGGGCCCACTCGCTGGACCATCAAGTCGGGCCTGCCGAGGAGCTCATGCCACGTGTTGGCACTCACCCCAGCACTGCGGGGAAGGGCCCCCTAAAAGGCAAGCTTCCGGCATCGCCCTCCTCTGGGCCTGGGTAAGAGCGCCCCAAGGACTTGTGGGAAGAAGTCACTGAGAGCAACTAGTCCTCTTCCCCCAGCTCTCTGCGCGCCCACCCTCGCCCTGCTCTGGGGGGTCTCACCTTCGAGGCCAGGACACAAAGACACAGAGCTGCTCCCCAGGGGGCACGTGTGTGTGTGGGGGGGGGGGGGGGCGTTGCTCAGCGATGCCGGGGACAGAACTCAAGGCCGGTTCGGGCAGGGGCCGCCCTCAGCCCTGAGCCACGTTTCCGGCCCTTATTCCTGTTTCCTGCCCGGAAGCTGAGGCTCAGCCTTTTGAAGGCAGGTAGGTCCGCCTGTCCCGATGGAAAATCTGACCTGGACGTGACCTCCCCGGCTGGGGGTCCAGGGCAGGTGGTGAGGGGCGGGGACTCTGCAGGGAGCACCTGGGAGGGTCATGCTGCCGGAAGGGCTGGAGGGGCCTGGGGGTCCCCGTGGTTCTTTATTTTGTCGGGAGGGGCGCACCCGGCAGTGCTCAGGGCTTACTGCTGCCTCTGTTCTCAGCCGGCACTCTTAGAGGGGCTGGGGGGGGGGGCTCCGAGGGGCTCAGGGACGGAACATCACATGTTGGCAGCTTACCCCAGCAGAGAAGGGCCCCCCCGAAAGGCAAACTGGGGTGCCGGGGATGGAACCCAGGTTCTGCGTGCAAGGCTGCAACCTACCAGTCGTACTATGGCTCTCACTGCCTCCCTTTATTGTATTATTTATCTTTTCCATTTTGGGCCCTCCGAGAGGGGCGGAGGAATCAAACCTGGGTCGCTGTGTGCATAGGCAAACACCCTACCCGCGGCCGACCCGGGTTCGATTCCTCTGCCACTCTCAGAGAGCCCGGCAAGCTACCGAGAGTATCTCGCTGGCACAGCAGAGCCTGGCAGCTCCCTGTGGCGTATTGAATATGCCAAAAACAGTAGCAACAAGTCTCACAATGGAGACGTTACTGGTGCCCGCTCGAGCAAATCGATGAGCAACGGGATGACAGTGACAGTGATTTGGGGCCCAGGCCTGGCAGTGCTCAGGGCTTCCTCCAGGCTCAGTGCTCCCTCTGGACCCTCTCCAGCCCCGCACCCGCCTTTTGAAGGCTAAGTGTATTCAGGGGGCACCTCCAGGAGAGGCACAGAATGGGGGGCTCCGGCAGGGGCACCCACAGAGGTCCTGGCTCTCTACTAGGCGGGGGAAGCCCTCCCAGACCAAGTAGGCGAGGCGGGGGCTGCTGGGGCCCTCTGCGCCATCCTTGCGGGCGGGGGTCCAGCCTCGGGGGCGGGGCTGCGCCCCCGCACTGCCTGTGGGCTGCTTCTCATCCCTGCAGTTGCCAGCTTCCCTCCCAGCCCCTTGGCAGTGGGTCACGCCGCAAACTGCAGTGAGCGTGTGGGGGGCTTCCAGGGGGGTCTCCGAGCGTCGCAGGAAGCCGCTGCTTTGCAAGAGGCCGTCTGCGCCCCATTCCGTGCCTTCCCCGAGGCGCCCCAGCAGGACGGGTCCCCCAGGTCCCAGCACCCCTGCCCTGCCGCCCGCCCGGATTTCTGGGGGTGTTTACAGCAGTGAGGCCCCGCGGGACGGGTGGAAGGAATGAATGAGATCACCGGGCAGAGCTGATTGGTGGAGCCAGCCCCAGGGGGCGGGCCCGCGGGGACTGGGAAGGGGGCGTCCTGCCTGGAGGGCCCCTGGGGAGCAGAGCCGCGTTTTGAGGAGTCCAGGGAAGGCTTGGAGAGGGAGGACGTCGAGGCTGCCCAGTTCCCCTCCCTGCCCTTCTCCAGGGCTCTCTGCCGGGCCCTTGGGGGTCCTACATCACCCCACTCCCACCCCGCGGTGCAGGAGTGAGCCCGGGTCAAGCTGCTGGAGCCGACGCCCTCCCCCTGTGCTAGGGTCCCGCCTCCCCGCTGTCTCTCTGGCCCACTCTCTGTCCCTTCTTGACCCTGGCCTTCCCAGCACCTGGATGGGGGGAGCGCCCCATCCCCCCTGCCACCTCCGCACCCCTGCAGTGATGCCTGGCGCGGTGTCCTGGGGACTCTCTGCCGAGGGCCACCCCAGCAAGTGTCCCCTCAGACACCCCCGGGCTTTCACTCCCTGCAATGAGGCCCGTTGTGGGGAGTGCGCGGCACACCCGGGCAGGCTGTGGAGTGGCAGGGGTGCCCCAGGCCAGGGGGTGACGTGCGTGTGTGCATGTGTGTGCGTTTGTGTGTGCACATGTGTGTTCATGTGTGCGCGTGTGCACGTGTGTGTGCACGTGTGTGAGGGGAGTGGGGAATAAGCTGCGCACACATATCCAAATGTCTCTGAAAGCCAGAGGTGCAAGGCAGGCACCCCTCGGGCCAGTGACCCTGCGCCCTTTCCTCTCTGCTTAGGGCTCCTGAGAAGCCAGCCAGCCCCCGCTGCCCGCTGCCCCTGCCCGCTGCCCCTGCCCGCTGTCCCTGCCCCTGCGCGCTGCCCGCTGCCCGCTGCCTGCGGTGCCGGCTCAGGCCTCTGTAGAAAGTGCGGCTGAGCTGGCCGAGGGCGGGTGTCCGAAGCTCACGGCCGCCCCTGGCGGGCAGTGTGGGATAACCGCGGGGTCTGAGGACCCTCCCTTCCTCTTTCATCTGTTTTTGCTGTTTCCCGGGCCCCACCTGACCATGCTGGCCGCGGGGCGTCTCCTGGGTGGGTGCTCACGAGCCAGCCCTGGCTGGGGCTTTACGCGCGGCCTCTCTGCTGCTTCCTCTTGCCAGGGCCGCTCCCGGCCCCACAGCTCAGAGGGCACCAGCGCTGATCTGTGCCAGGGCCGGGCAGAGTGCAGCTGGGCTGGGCAGGCTGGCAGGGGGCACCCCTGGCAGACACGTGCTTTCCTCATCCTCCAGCCTCCGCTCCCTGGTGGAAACTCCTCCTCGTGTTTCGGTGTGTGGTTCGGGGGTCACTCCCAGCCGTGCTCAGGGCTTACTCCTGGCTCTGCGTCAGGGATCATTCCCGGGGGGCCTTGCGGGGTGCTGGGGTTCAAACTGCAGTCAGCCCTGTACGAGGCAAAGGCCCCGAGCCCTGTCCTAGCTCTCCACTCCCCCAGCCCCCTCTGGAGGTTGTTGAAGCCACGGGCAGGGCCTTTGTGACCTCCCCCCACCCCCACGAGGTTAGGAAGCCCCCCCGTGCCCTAGTGAGCCTGTGGGTGCAGCAGGGGCTGGGGGCAGGCGGGGACAGGGAGGGGCAGGGCGGGGGCTACTGTCTGCAGGGGAAGAACAGCAGTGCATGGAGCACTCGGGATGGGAGCACCGAGGAGCAGAGCTGCGGGTGCCCGTGTCCCCAGCCCAGCCCAGCCCCCTAGCGCCCACCACAGACACACTCCGGGGGCTGGGCCCTGGAATCAGGCAGCTCGTGGGTCTCGCTTCTGGGCCCTGGAAGAGCCGAGACAGCCTCTGGGCCCTTCCCTTTGAGGAGGGATTTATTCTTCCTTCCTCTCCCTCTAGGCACCATCTCACCATCCATCCTCCACCCACCTATTCATCTGCCCATCCATCCACTGACCCATCCACCCCTCCCCCCACCTACTGTCCATCCGTCCATTGACCCACCCACCCAATCCATCATCCATCCCCCTCACCCCTCACCCATCCATCCTCCACCCCCCTCACCCATCCATCATGCATCTACCATCCTTCGCCCCTCACCCCTCCATCTATCCACCCCCCACCCCCCTCACCCATCCATCCATCCATCCCACAAGCCTTCACTGGACCACAGGGACCACTTCAGTGGGAACCCAGCCAGCAAGTTCCAGGAGTAACAAAAACCCAGGGACTGATTGATTTGAGGAGGGTGTGTGTCTGTGTGTGTGTGTGTGTGTATACATGAATGTATGTATGTGTACACATGTGTGTGCATATGTGTGTGATTTGCATTAGGATGGCACCATGGAAAGAGAAAAGGGACAGGGTGAGCCCCTGGCCATCAGGCCCCGTGGCTGCTGGGCAAGTGGGATGCCCCTCGGATCCTCTGCAGCAGAGAGAGGCTCCTTCCAGAAAGTGGCCAGCATGCCCCCACGTCCACGGTCCAGGCCACAGAAAATCCCCTGGTAGCTGGGGGTGGGGGACTTGGTCCTCCTGCACGGGGCAGGGGGATGGGACCAGATCCAAGGGCCGAAGGGACAGGAGCTCTGGAGACAGCCGAACGACGGGCACGCCCAGGCCCGTGGGCATGGCCTTGCCCTGGAGTGTCTCTGCTGTCTCGTGTGTCGGGCGGTGGGGGCAGCTGTGGTCCTGGCGCTGGGGGCCAGCCCTCGCCCAGCCTGGCGTCCTCCGCGAGCAGCTGGAGGCAGGAGCTGATTGCAGGCTGGTCTCCATGGCAACAGCTGAGGCTGCCTGTGACGTGGCAGGGCCACTGGCTGCTGGCCAAGGAGGAGGCTGGAGGGAGGCAGGGGTGCAGCGAGGGGAGTGGAGGATGGGCAGGGCCCAGCGGGGCTCCCCGCGCACATCCAGGTGCTCACCCTGTCCCGCCTGCTTGATTCCCGGGTCCTTTCTCCAGGCGGCTTGTCCAGGTGGCACCAGGCCTGGGGGCGGGAGCCCCGAGAGCGGGAGTGGCTGACGCGCCTGGTCAGACTCGGTCAGGAGCTGTGTCTTACCTCCCTGGGCCGAAAGGCCCGGGGCTCCTCCCACACCGCATAGTGGGAGTCTCGGGAGGGCTCTGGGTGACCCGGGGAGGTTCACTCAGCAGCCCCCAGCCAGCATCACCCGGGGCCATCAGAGACCTCCTGCGTGAGCAGTGGCCTGGTGGGGAGAGGCCCCTCATCGGGAGTGCAAGACGAGGCACGTGTGCACACGTATAGAGTTCACATGTGCAGGTGGATGTGTGTGCATGTAGGCGTACACGTGTTCACATGTGTAGGTGGATGTATGAGTGTTCACACATGTATGTATAATGTAATGTGTACAGACATGTATGAGTGTGTGCTTTGTAGGTGGATGTGCATGTGTGTGCTTTGTAGGTGGATGTGCATGTGTGTGCACATGGTATATGCATGTGTGCACATGTGTAGATGTGTGTGCACATATGCTGGTGTGCTCATTGCATAGTGTAGGTGTATGCATGTACACAAATGTAGGTGCATGTGCACATATGTGCACGTGTATGTGAGTGAGCATGTGTTGATATGCATACAGGTGTGTGCGCATGAATGTGGATGTGCATATGAGTGTACATGTGTGCATGTGTATGCATGTGCCTGCATGTACACATGTGCATGTGTGTGCACCTATGCATGTGTTTGTGCATGTGTGTATGTGTGTGCATGCGTGTGTACTGAACCTCTGAGGTGGGTGGTCTCTTGGAAAGCCGGGCCAGCTCTGGGTGGAGCCTGTGTCCCACTCAGCAGTACTTGTTCCTAAGTTCCACCACGGGAGCAGCCCTGGGGGCCTCTGAGCTGCCCCCCACGTCTCTGCACCACTGGGACAAGCATTGCTGGGGTGGCCTGATGCCCTGAGTTCTACAGGAGTGACCCCTAAGAGAGGGGTGACCCCCCTTCCTAACTCCACAGACTTCCTCCTCCCCACCCCTTCTCCCCACCACTTCTCTCAGACCTGCCCACACCCATGTGGGGGCCGCACCTGGCCCCTGGTGCTCCCCTTGGCTGTGAGCCCCTCCAGCCCTTGCCGGGGCCCCTGAGACACCCTGCCCGGAGCGAAGTGGGTGCTGCGCGCTCTCGCCTGCCCCCCCCCCCCCGTGGACGCAATTCCACGCCTCCCTGAATGATCCCGGCAGCGCCGCTCCACCCACCCCAGTCCCTCACCCCCTGGGCCCCAGGTGTGCCGGAAGTTTGGGGCAGGCACCCAGAGGCTACCTGACAGTGGCGCGAGCTGGTGGCTGGCGGGTGCTGTTTCTGGAGCGGAAAGCAGATGGGGGGGGGTCTAGGGGCGGGGAGTAGCCGAATCATGAGGCCCGAGGCTTCGGGAACGGCCAGCAGCTCCGCCCCATAGAGAGGAAGTTTCTGGAAACCATAACGGCCTCCCTCGGGCCACAGCCTGGCGTTTCTGGCCAAATAAGCGCGAGCCTGTGGCTGGGCGGCCAGCCGGGCCCAGCAGGGACGTTCTGGGCTCCCGCAGCCGCTGACAAGGGGGCGGGCCCAAGGGGTGCCCTGAGTCCCCGATGCCCCGAGATCAGAGGAAGCAGAGAGGGGGCAGGAAGAGGGGGGCAGAGGCAGCTGCACCCCACACTGGGCTCTCAGGGGCCAGGCCGTGGGGTCCAGGAGGGCTTGATGCTGGGGGTGGGGTTTCCTGATCTGTGTCACCTCGGCTCTTCCATCAGGAGTCAGACATCTGGGGGCTCCGACGCTGTTCCCTGGACACCCCCCAGGCAGCCACATTCCCAGCCCATGTCCTTCGGGAGCCTCCCAGTGCCCTTTGATGTGAGAGAGGTGAGGCCTACGGACGGGGCACCCTGGCTAGCGGGTGGTGGCCTGAGCAGACCCCAAGGCACCGGAAAGAACATTCTGGGCGGTGGGTCCTGCAGAGCTGAGGAGGGGCCAGCAGGGGGCCTGGCCTGGCTACTTTGCGATTCTGCAATGCCCCTGTTGGGGGCCAGGGAGAGCCGCTGGCCTGGGCCCGGGAGGTGTCTGCAGGGGGTGGCTGACCCATGAGTCCAGGACTGTTCTTCACCTTGAGGAGAGGGACACCCAGTCTCTGCTTCCACTCATGGGCGCAAGGCCCGGGCGGTGCTCCTGGCTGGGGCGGGTCAGAGCGGTCCCGGGCAGACCTCCAGCCAGCGAGCACGCTTCTCCAGGACCCCGAGACCGGGGTTTTTCCTGGCTTGTAGGGTCAGTAAATTCTCCTGTAGGTGCGGGAGAGACCACAGCAGGGAAGGCGTCAGCCTTGCGCGTGGCCCACACAGGGTCCACCCGGCACTGCAGTCGCTTCCTGAGCCTGCCACAGAGCCAGGAGTAAGTCCTAAGTGTAGCCGGGAAGATACAAAGTTACAGTCCAGTGAGCGAGCCCAGAGGGCTGGAGGACAGGCCTCGTCCGTCTGGGGAGGCCCGGGCTCACGCACAGACTGGGAGCAGGCCCGGACGCCACCTCGTGTGGCCCCAAACCCAAACCAAATCAAGGAGGCGCTGACAAGCTGCCACAAACGGAGGTTACAGCCCAAGAGGCTGTGCCTTGCTCAAGTTCTCTTCCCGGCACCTGTTGGACCCCACTGCACAGCTGCGAGTGACCGTCTGGGACCTCCAGGCGTGCCCAGCGCTACCTGGAGAGCAAGACGTCCACAGGACCAGAGAAGTAACCAGACTGGCCAAAGCCGCCGGGCCTCGAGCCAACGCTGCGTGCTGGGCGGGCACAGCCTCACTGGCGGGCACAGTTCCTGTATGGAAGCCTCGCTCCCTGACCCGACAGCTGCTCCCTGGCCGCGGCACTGGCCAGCACAGCCCCCTGGCCCTCGCCTTGCGTGCTCAGACATGTCGGGGAGGCCCCAGCGGAGAGGCAGGGAGCAAGAAGGGGGCGCAGCCGGGTCCCTGGTGACGAGGGGTGTCGGCAGGGAGACTTCAGCCTTGCGCCCGCAGCTACCTGGCAGGCAGCAGAGCCTGACAAGGAGCGAGTGCAGACCTCTCCGGCCGCCCAGGCTCGGTGTGGGCTCGCGAGGCCCCGGGCTGCCTCTCCTGCACCCCTGGGCCTTTACCTGGGCAGGCGGGTGGGGCTTCAGCATCTGCTTTTGATTTTTTAACTTTTTTTTTTTTAATTTTTTGGGTCATACCTGGCGATGCACAGGGGTCACTCCTGGCTTTGCATTCGGGAATTACTCCCGGTGGTGCTCAGGGGACCATATGGGATGCTGGGAATCGAACCTGGGTCAGTCACATGCAAGGCAAACGCCCTCCCCGCTGTGCTATCGCTCCAGCCCCAGCATCTGCTTTCGAGGACCTGGCGGGAGCTGCCGCATCTCTGCAGCAGCCCGCTCTGGTGCCCGGGGTGGGCAGCAGAGACCAGGTGGCCTCTGCGACTGCCTGCAAGCTGGCCACTAGCCTGGAGGCTCTGTGCAGACCCTCCCCCAGCCCGCACTGTTTACTGGGGAAATCCAGGCGTGGGGGTGCTGTGTCTCCTGCTTAGGGCAGGCTGGGGTCCCCGGGGAGCGCACCACCCCGTGTCCGTGTCCGCGCTGTCTCACTTCAGGGCCCCCAAGTCAGGTCTGAGTCAAACACTCGGGATCCGGTGGACGGGGGTGGGGTGGGGGTGGGGAGGGCGTGGGGTGGCGGTGGGGCTTGGGTCGTGGGCGGGGCTTGGGGGCGGGACGGGACTGCGGTGGGGCGGGCCTAGGGGAAAGGCCTGGGGCGGGGTGGGGGGGTTGGGCTTGGGCCGGGGCGGGGCGAGGTGCGACTTGTGACAGGGCAGGGCGGGGGCGGGGATTGGACGGAGCTGTGCGTTGGGGCGGGGCTTGTATGGGTTGGGGCGGGGCGAAAGGGACGGGTCTAGGGTGGAGCTGGAGTTTGGGGGCGGGGCTTGGAACTGGGTTGGGGACTGAAGGGGATCGGATAGGGGCTGGGGGGAATTGGGCAGGTGCAGGGCGAGGTTGGGCGGGGCGGGCGGACTTCTTGGGCGGGGCCGCTCGGGTCCTTCCCCAGGACTGGGGGTTGCTGCTGGGTGTTGATGTCAGGCTCTCTGGGGGGCCCGGGCTCTGATCTTCTGCCTGTTCTCCGGGTCCCAAAGGGGTAAGCACCCAGCCACGGGCTGCAGTGGGCAGCAACGGCTAGAGCCCAGCCCTGGCCTCGGGAAGGCGGGCGGCGGGGCTCTGAGTCAGAGGAGCTGGCCAGTGGGGCGGTGCGGTGGGAGTGGGCAGGGCCTGGGGTCCCCGGAGGCGAGGGAGGGGTGCCTTCAGGAAGGGGGCACACCCAGAGGCACAGTGGCCAGCTCGAGGTCGGGACCCAAGAGCCAGGAGCCCTGTGGTGAGTGGGGGCCCTTCCGCCTCCCACCCCCCCCAGCGCTGCCAGGTTGCCTGGAGGCGGGTCCTCCCCGAGGAGAGGCTGTTCCAGGCTCTCTTCCCTTTTGGCAGAAACAGGCTTTTCTGCAGAAACAATGAAAACTCCGGGTGGAGTTTCCTTCCCTCGCCCCGGCCAGGAGCACCCCGCAGCAAAGGCCTGGGATGGGCCCGAGAGGGCTGAACCCCCGTCCCGGGGGCCAGTGGGGCTCGGGAGCCCGGGGAGCTGCGTCCTGGGAGGGAGGCGAGCCAGGGTAGGGGGACAGTAGGATGTCTGGGGTGTCTCTGAGGACACACAGCAGGTCCCCACCTGCCTGCTCCGGCTGGGCCCTGAGGCCGAGGGCTCCAGGGCCCTGGAGTTTGGGGGTACTGGGCACTCCTGCTGTCCGGAGCCCGAGAAGCTGGCTCTCCGCTGGCTCTCCTGTGCTCTGGGCTTTGATTAGGGAAGAATCAGTTCAAACATTCATGGCCACAACGGAAAGACCCGGAGAGGGAAGGTGTCCAGTAACCCCAGAGGAGTCGGCCACCGTCACCCCAACATTTTCTGGGACCGTCGATGCCGTTGGCCTCCCTCTGCCATCTTGGGGAGCAAGTCTCAAAGACAGACCCCAGTGTACATACATGTGTGCATGTGTGTGTGCACCTGTGCATGTGTGCGTGTGTATCTGTGCATGTGTCCATTTGTGCATGCATGCTTTTGTCATGCATGCATGTATCTGTACATGTATGTTTGTCATGCACATGTTTACATGTGCCTTATGTGTCTGTGTCTGTCATGCAGACATGTAGCATGCATGTCTGGTGTGCACACGTGTATCCATATGTGCATGTGTCATACATGCATGCACCCATCTGTGTCTGTGTCTTGTGCACACATGTGTTGTGTGTGAATGTATCTGTCATGCACACATGTACCTGTATGTACAAGTGTCTGTCATACACGCATGTACCTGTGTGTCTGTCGTGCATACGTGTGTACCTGCATGTGCATGTGTCTGTTGTGCATACATGTACCTGTGTGTGCATATCTGCTGTGCACACGTGTGCCCGTGTGTGCATACCCCCACACAGCAGTGTACCTGTGGACCTTCTTCCGGACAGAGGCACCGTGAGGTGCTCTCAGGGACCAGGGCTGGGGTCTGGAAGCACAGCAGGGCCCTGGCTGTTCCGGGCACGGAGCCCCCTCAGAGGGCCCTGTGGGGCTGCGGTGTCCCCCGCACTGCTGAGCTCGGCCGTCAAGGCTGACCCTCCTCCTGCAGGCCTGGGGGCGGGTGTGTGGACAGTGTCTGCAGGCGGAAACCAGGGCCCACCCCCCACATGTGCCCCGAGAGGGCCGTGTCCTGCGGGAGGAAGGTGCAGGGGAGAAGGTTCCAGACACGCGGGGGACTGCAGACTCAGCCTGTGCCCCGCGGTACACCCAGAGGTGCCAGGGACTGGGGACCCCCCAGCAGGCCCCGCACCCCGGGGGTCCTGCTGCCTCGGCATGAGTTGGGGGCTGGGCTGAGTTTCACCTCCCCAAACCCCTGCTCTCTGCCTCCAGCCGCCCCCCACCACGCGGGCCCAGCAGGACTGGCACAGCCCTGCCAGCCTGTGACCTCCTCTTCCGGGCAGTCACGCCCCTCCCCCGCCAGGCCTCTCACAGCCGCAGCCGCAGCCTCAGCCTCGCTGCCCTGCCGGGTCCTGTCCCCCAGACCAACAGCCCCGAGGAGCACAGGGAGCCTCGGGCTGATTCCCAGGAATCCATCACCCCGGATCCAGCAGATTGGGCTCCACCCACCCCAGATCCAGTGGCTGGGCCTTGGTTGAGCCCTTTGCCGAACTGGTTCCGGCCGCGGAGGCTGGCAGGGCGGCACCTTGGGCCTCCTGCCCCCACACTGCCGGGCTCGGGCCCTCCATCCCGATTCTGAATTCTGGCCTGTGCCCCATGCAGGCACCTGCCCCCTCCCCTGGGCCCCTCCCCTGTGCCCCCTCTCCCCAAGCTCTCCCTCTCTCCCCCTGCCGCCCCAGCCCCCACGGACCCCACCACCGTCGCGTCATTCTGATTCCACGGCTCCAGTCCTTCCCCCGGTGCTGTCAGGCTCAAGCGACCCCCTTCACCGTGCCCGTTTGGCAAACTCCTATTCATCCCTCCAAGCCCAGCCTCTGAGTGACCTGGTCCCTCCTCTCTCCTCCCACGGCCACTTCTTGCAGCTCTGACCACGTTCTCTCGTCACCTTGGCTCGTTGTCACTGATTTGCTCTCTGACCTCCGTCTGCCCTGAGCTCTGACCCCCCCACCTGCAGATAGACGCTACACTTGGGAACACGTCTGTGCCGTGGGGGCTGGGGGGGCGGCTGAGCTGGGGCTCAGGGCTCGCCGCCCCCTCCAGGCTGCCCTTCGCTGGTACTGCCCACTGTCCTCTGCCCGGCACTAGCCGCTGCCCAGTCCCTGCTGCTCCCAGCACCCCTCACTGTGACCGGGGCCCCTGCCCGTGCTTGGAGGCCTGGCGGGACCCCCAGGCAGGGCTGCCTACGCGGAAGGGACGGGAGGGACGTGCGGCAGCCACCTTGGCTGGTGAGTGATTTTCTGCCAGTGGCATCACAGGGCCGGTTCCCATGGCAACAGCACCTTCAGAATGCGGAGGGAGGAGGCGAGAGCGGCGGGAACGGGGCGCCTTCCTGCGCCGCCAACTCCAGGCCATCTCAGAGCCCCCCGGCTGGCCCCCTGGGGCCCCAGCCTCACATGCAGCCCCCCAGGCTGCCGCAGAAACCGCCTTTGGGTGACACCGTGTTTCGAGGTGACCCTTCGCCCGGCAGGTGCTTCGGAGATGCCAGGGGCTTCCTGGAAGGGGTTGTCAGGCTGCGCTCCTCCTGCCGACTCTCATCTGGGTGACCCCAGACTCAGCCGGGCCAGGGAGGCCGGCGCCTCACAGGCCCAAGGGTGACGCCTGGGAGGGACCCGGCCGCTGTGGGGAGGCCGAGCTGCGTGAGGGGACAGGGTGCGGTGTGGGACCGGGTGCGGGTGCAGGTTGTGGGTGTTGTTGTGAGGGTGGGTGTCTGAGGGTGTGTGTGTGTGTGTGTGTGTGTGTGTGAGGGGGGGGAGGGTGTCGGGTGTGAGTATGCGTGTGCAGGTGTTGTGAGGGTGGATGTCTGAGGGTGTGTGTGTGTTGGTGTGGTGTGTGAAGTGTGTGTGTGAGGGGTGGGGTGTGGGTGTGAGTGAGGGTGTGTGAGTGTGAGGGTGCAGGTGTGGGTGTTGTGAGGGTGGGTGTCTGAGGGTGTGTGTGTGTGCGGGTGTGGTGTGTGAGGTGTGTGTGAGGGGTGGGGGGTGGGTGTGAGTGAGGGTGTGTGTGAGTGTGAGGGTGAGGGTGTGTGCGTGAGTGCGGGTGGGTGTGAAGGTGTATCTGGAGTGTGTGTCTGTACCTTCTCGTGCCTCGAGAGTGGTATGTGAGCATGTCCCGTGTGTGAATGACCACGTGGCACGCAGGGACTCCTGCTGTCACCTGTCCACACCCCTGGGCCGAGAGCAGAGGAGGCACGTGCCTGCTGCCCGCTGTGTGGCCGCACAGCCCCACCCTGCATGTCCCTGGCGTGTTCCCCACATGTTCCACCTCCCGTGCGCATGGGTCCGAGTCAGGGCCTGTCCCGACCACAGGCAGTGCTGGGACCCGGGCTGCTGTCTCTGCCGTCTGCTGTCTGTCATCTCTGCCATCTCTGATGTCTCTCTCATCTCTGCTGTCTGCCATCTCTGTCATCTCTGTCATCTCTACCATCTCTGTCGTCTCAGCTATCTGCCATCTCTGCCATCTCTGTCGTCTCTGCTGTCTCTGCCGTCTCTGGGTGCCTGGCTTAGGGATGTCCGGGTCCTGCTCCCGCACTTCGTGGCTGCAGCTGCCCCCTCCCTGCCCCCCTGTCTGCCTCTCTGCTCACGTGGCCTGTCTGGTGACAGGGCCGTCACCCAGGACCGATCCTCCTGACGAGACCCCCGGCTTCATCACAAACACACAGTCTGCGTCCCTGAGGTCCCTGAGAGGAGCAACGTACAGGTCCCGGGCTCAGGGGATCAACACGCCGTGGGGCCCCTCTCCGTGCAGCACACCCTGCGGGGCGGGGGGCTGCCTGGGGAGCCTGTGGCGCCCAGACCCTCGGCAGCGGCCCTGATGGGCTCTGGCTCCCCACAACCCGGTCCCTGCCAGGTCCCGCCATCGTGGTCAGCCTCATGGTTCGGGCCTGGCCCAGGGGTCCCCCTGGGTTCACTCCCACCCTTTAGGGTTCTCTGGCCGGTGCACGTGGGCCTCAGTTTCCCTAAATGATCGTAGCACAATCCCTGGGGTGTTAACTGCACAGAGGGAGCCGCACCGACCCCTCCCCCTCTCCGCGCCGAGCCCCTCTGGCTCCCCGGCCCCGAGAAGGCCCCAGTCTCCTCGTCCAGGCAGAGCCGCTCCCAGGGCGGCCACCTGCAGGACTGGCCTGACCCGCGGGGCGACTGCAGCTGCGACACAGACCCCAGCCAGAGGCAGACCCCACCCCCGCAGTTACCAACGCGCACTCCACCCGCGGCCCCAGGGAACCAGCGTTTGGGCAGCTGCTGGGCCGGGCGGGCGGCCGGGGGCCTGGGGGTCTCCTGTGCTGCGGGACAGAGCGGCCAGCTGGGACAGTGGGGGCAGCGCGGCAGCTGTCTCTGGACGCACCGCTTCTGGGGGGCGGGTTGCTAGGAGCAGCGGCTTCCGGGTGGGTGCCAGGGACAGCGCGACGGCCTGACACGGGGACAGCCACACGCGGGGACAAGCCGGGATCGGCGGTGACACCAAGGAAGCTCAGGAGGGCGTGGCGGGCAGGCTGCCCCGTGGGAGGGCTCGATGGCGGGGGAGGGGGGCACCGGGCACAGGGGCCACTGCACGGGTCTCCAGGGCCCCCACCCGAGGGTTCGCTGCACTGGACAGGCAGGTGGGGACAGACCAGCGCGCGGCAGCACAGCGGGGCCGGCGCTGGCCTTGCACGCGGCCCACCCGGGTTCGATCCCGGCTCCCCACAAGGCCCCGAGCACCGCCCGGAGAGATTCCTGAGTGCAGCGCCGGGAGTCAGCCCTGAGCATCGCCGGGTGCCACCCAGAAACCAGAGAAAGAAGAGAGACGGCCCTGGCTGGCTGCGGGGCAGGGCGGCCCCCCGCAACACCGCTGCACCCGGGCTCCGGGCCCGCGCGATGCCGGCACCGCATGCACGCACACGGCTCCAGAAGCTTCCAGAAGCTTCTGCGTCAAGGACAGCCGCTCTGCCAGCCAGTCTGAGAGAGGGTCCCCTCTTCCGCCGGGCACCTCCGCCCCCACAAGCGAGGCCCCGCCCTTTCTGGGCGCCCCGGCCCCTTGGGAGGGCTTCCCGCCGGCCCAGCGGTGTCAGACCCGGGGGTCCCCCCTGGCGGGGGCGGGCGCGAGTTCGGGGGCTGCGGCTGCCCCTGCGAGGTTTGGGGCTCACGGAAGCCGTAGAGGGGGCTGCCCACCGGCCGCGGGACCCCGCCCCGCCCTGCGGCTCCCCCCCCGCCCCCCCCCCCCGCCCCTCTCGCCCCTGCTGGGCCCTTGGGCGCCCGCGGCTCCCGGATAGAAAGTTGCTGTTTGTGTCCGGGGCACAGAGCGGGCGGCGCGGCTCCCTGGCGACCGGCCTCCCCGTTTCCCTGGCAACGGGAGGCAGGGGAAGCTGGAGCTGTCAGATGGAAAATGTCAGTGGTGCAGGGCTGCGGGGAGCGGGAGGAGGGCTGGAGGCAGCGCGGGGGCTGCAGGGCTGCGGGGAGGGGACTGGAGGCTGTCGGGGCTGCAGGGCTGGGGGGAGGGGACTGGAGGCAACCTGGGGGGCTGCAGGGCTGTGGGGAGCGGGAGGAGGGCAGGAGGCAGCATGGGGGTGCAGGGTTGGGGGAGGAGGGCTGGAGGCAGCGTAGGGGGGTGCAGGGTTGGGGGGACCGCATGCAGGGGCCAGCGGATGGGGAGGGGTGAGGTGAGGGCCAGGCTGGATTAGCTGGTGGTCCCAGCAGAGGTGACTGGTCAGGGGCACCAGGAGAGACCCCCAAGGCCCCCAGCTCTCCTACCGGGTCATTCTGGGTAGCAGAGGGGGCGTTTGCGGGGAGAAGACACCAAATCTGGTCAGGCAAACGCTCCTCCTCCGCCTCCCTCCCCCTCCCCCCAGACACACAGCCCCCCATGTCTAGCTGCTGGGGAAAGGCTGTGAACCGCTGGGCTCACAGGGGTTAGAGGGGCTGCGGGGAGGGGGGCAGAGCCCCATAGCGCCACCATGGGGCAGAGAATGGCAGTTGGGAGGGGGGCTCCTGAGAGCAGAGAATGGGCTCTGAGGGGGGGAGAGGGGTAAGAGAAGGAGGCATGGAGGGAGGGAGGGAGGGAGAGAGGGAGAAGGGGGAGAGAGGGAGAGGGAGGGGGAGAAAGGGAAGAGAGGGAGGAGGGGAGGGGCGGGAGGGGAGAGGAGCATCAAGCCATCAGCATCTCCCTGGGCCAGGGGCCCTGAGCAGGTGGCAGGGGACAGGCTGCTCCCCCCTGGGGACGGGTCTGCTTCTTAGATGGGGCTTGTTTCCAGTAAGGCTGGGAAGGGGAGGAGGGGAGGAGGGAAGCAGGGGGAGGGCAGAGAGGAGGGGGGGATGGATCTGAGGGGGGAAGGGAGGAGGGGGGAGGGAAGCAGGGGGAGGGCAGAGAGGAGGGGGGAGGGGAGGGGGGAGGGGAGGAGGGGATGGGGCAGGGGAATGGGGCTTTCTGCGAGCACCCCCTGTGGGTTACCCTGGGCCTGGGGCTGCCCTGGGTCTCTCGTTCTCTGGCACAAGGCGGGCGGCACCCTAGGGCAGGTGCAAGGACAAATGTGCATGTTTGGTTTTGTTGTTTGGGGGCCACACCCTGCAGTGCTCAGGCCTGACTCCTGGCTCTGTGCTCAGGCCTGACTCCCGGCTCTGTGCTCAGGGGGCCACATGGAGTGCTGGGTTTTGAACCTGGGTCGTCTGCAAGCAAGGCAGACGTCCTCCCCTCTGTCCTGTCTGTCCGGGCCCACCTGTGCGTGTTTGTCTGGCCCCCGCAATGCCCAGTTCCCACAGAGACCCCCTCCCAGGGTTCAGTGACCCCCCGAGCGCGCTGACAGCCGCGCAGGGCCTCAGTGCCCCCACCAGCCGCCAGTTCTGCACCCTCAGCCTTGCCCCGCGTTACCTGGGGGGTCCCCGCCTCTCGCCCTAGTGCCCAGGGCCCTGGGCCCACCCGTCAGCTGGGACAGGCGGGGACCATGGCTCTGTGCCCTCACTGCCAGCTGGGGACAGCCGGGCTGCCGAGGCCCCTCGCTGTGGCGCCCCCACCCGGCTCCTCCCGGCACCCCCAGGACTGAGGTCCCAGCCGCCCCGGCCTACACGGTGTAGGCTTGTCTGTCTGTCTGTCTGTCTGTCTGTCTGCGCCCCAGGACGGGTGGAGGCTTCGCCTGAGCTTCCCGGGGCCCTTGGAGTCACCGAGGTGAAGGTCATTTCAGCTGTGGGGCCCTGCGGGCAGGCGGTGGTCAGCACGCACAGTCCCGGGCACTCGCTCACACGTGCACATGTCATGTCTGATGTACACACACAACTGTCCGCACACCCCAAGGTCAGCCCGAGGGGAGCCCCAAGCATCGCTCCCCCTGCCCCAGGCTCCGGACTGCATTGGGTTAGTGTGTGCGCGTGTGCATGCGTGTGCCAGGGTGAGCGTGTGCATATGTGCATGTGTGTGCCTGGGTGAGCGTGTGCGTGGATGTGGATGGGTGAGTGTGTGTCAGGTATCTCTCTGAGTCTGTGCACATGTGTGCATGCATGGTGTGTGACTGCACGCATGAGTGTGTATGTTTTTTGTTGTTGTTTTGTTGTTGTTGTTTTCTTTTTGGGTCACACACGGCTATGATTGGGGGTCACTCCTGGCTCTGCACTCAGGAATTACTCCCGGCGGTGCTCAGGGGACCATATGGGATGCTGGGAATCGAACCCGGGTCAGCCACGTGTAAGGCAAACGCCCTCCCCGCTGTGCTATTGCTCCAGCCCCTCATGAGTGTGCATGCATGGGTGTGAGCTGCGTGTGTGTCCGTGTGTCGGTGAGGACGGCAACCCCCAGGTCTCTGCAGGATTCTCCGGGTACCCCCCTGCGGGGACACCCTCGGGGCCCGAAGCAGGCCTCAGCCTAGCCCTGACTCACTCGCCCGGGGCCGGGAAGAGGCGTTTGCCCCGCCAGGCGGTGTGTGCACATCAAACATGACACGTGCACGTGTGAGTGCGTGCATGGATATGCACATGCGTGCACTCACTGCCTGAATGTGTGTTTGAGAGAGCATGCGTGTCTGTCCGTGTGCAGAGGCAGGAGGAAGCGGGCGGCTGCAGGGGCAGCGGGCCGGACACGCTGGGAACTGCCCCTGCAGGTCCTGGCGCTGAGCATGGCGGGCCTGACCCCCTGCTGCAGGACGGGACCGGCGCTGGTCACTTTAGTCGGAGTCTGGCCCGGCCTGTCCCTCCCGGCTGTGCAGGCCTCCTGCTGCCCCCCCCCCACAGGTGGGGTCTCTGGGAAAGCGGCACAGCCGGGGCACAGGGGGCGTGTCTGCACAGCTGGGGCCCCCTCAGGAAGCACAAGGCCCTGGCCGGCCTGTGGTCAGCCCGATGCTCCCTCTGAGCTGGGCTTTGAGGTCCAGCTGGACTTTGGGTAGCCGGAAACGTCCCCTGATGCCAGAGAAGGAGCCCTGGCCAGTGAGGGGTGGGGCGGGCGGGGCCGTTCCCCTAAGCACCCACAGAGACGGGGGGGGGCCAGGGGCCCCGGAGGCGGGGCTCAGCGAGGGCACCCCCACACTGGCCGGGGTAGCCCCAGCACCCACAGGCCCAGGCTGAGCCGGGGTGAGAGACGAGGGGAAAGTGATGGGGCCCAGGGCGGTGGGGGCGGGGCAGGGCCGGGCGGGTCACCGTGGTCAGTGAGGGGCCGGCGGCAGGCCTGGGTGAGCAGTGCAGCCCCCCTGGAGGCTGGGGTGGGGAGTGGGGACAGGGAGGGACACCTGGGTCGGGCCGGGGGGCAGATGCGCAGGCTGGGGGGCGCCAGGGTCCTGCGGCCCCGGAGCCCGTCACAGGGCCCTGCCCACACGTCCACCCTCACGCGGCTCTGTCCCCGGTGCCCAGGGCCGTGGCTGGGGGCCCCCCACAGGGACCCCTGGTCACAAACCCTCTGGGCCTCCCTGGCCGGGCAGACGGGCATCTGGGGACCCGGTGGCCGAGCCGCCCGCGCCTTCTGGCAAAGGGTTCGAGCGCCAGCGCCTCTCGGCCTTTCAGCATCGGGGACCCTTGGCATGGCCGGCTGTGAGGGGAGCACACACAGCATCCTGTGCCGCGCCCAGCCCGGAGCACTGTGAGCACCCAGACCCGTGTCCAGCCCGGAACACTGTGAGCACCAGACCCGTGTCCAGCCCGGAGCACTGAGAGCACCAGACCCGTGTCCAGCCCGGAGCACTGAGAGCACCTGAGTCCTCACAGCAGCCCTCATGCTCGGCTCCCTCGGGGCTGCGCTGTGGGAGAACCCAGACTGCATGTCTGGCCCGGGCCTTCTGCTCTCCCAAAGGGATCACTCCGGTCACGATGGAGCGGGGGGGGGGGGGGGGGGGCCCTGCATGGTGCAAGTTCTAGAACATTCTAGAATGAGTAGCTCTATAGCACTTTGCCGATCCCCTCAGGGTGGCCCCACCCGACCTGGAGCTCTGCGGCACTCGCCTGTGTAAATGCTCGTGTGTCCTTGCAGGGGTGGGGGGGGCGTGACCCCGTCTGTGGCCAGCGGGGGCCCCTGACCCCGGCCTCTGCCGCTCACCGGCTCTGGGCTCCGCTTTCGGCTCCTGGAATTTTGCGCCCAGCAAGAGTGTCCATCCCACCTCCGGGCCGGAGGAGACGCTGGCCGCTGTCACGGCCAGCAGGGGTGGGGGGCAGAACAGAGCCCAGGGGGACAGATTCCTTGGTCTCAGGACCCCTCTGGAGTCCCCAAGACACAGACTCTGGGCAGGGGCACCGCCGATGTGGGCTGGGCCCGGGGGACAGGGCGGCAGGCGGGGCGGGGGGTAGGGGGGAGGCTGGGGGAGCAGCAGGGGAGGGGGGCAGGGGGGGTATAGGGGGGAGCGGGAGCAGCGGGGGCCGCAGGACTCCCCCCAGCCCCTCACGTGTCCATCTCGGCCCTTCGGCAGCAGCTGGAAATGAGTCCTCGGGAGGGGACCAGGCGGGGATTTTTTAATTTTTTTCATGCTGGGGTTAAACATCCCAGTTTCCGTAAAACAAATTCCTTGCGGGAGCTTCTCACCTCCGGCTGCGCGGGAAGCCGCAGGTCTGGGTGGGGGCTGGGAACTGGGGGGGCGGCTGGGCGCGGGGGGGCGGTGAGGGGGCCTGTCTGGGGCCGTCCCCTGGCCCAGGCACTGGCACTGAGCCTCCTCCCAGCGGCCGGCGGAAGGGGCCCTGTGGGGCAGCCCCAGCTCGGCCCCCGAGTCTGCGTGAGGCCTGCCCGAGCCCGCCCTGGCCGCAGGCCTGTCCCGCCACCCCGCGCTCACTCCCGGGTCCTGCCCCTCAGCCCAGGCCCTGGCCCTCAGCTGCGCGCTCAGGCCACGTAGAGTCGCTGGGCTGTCCCTGGGCTCGGATCCCCGTCTTGCTGTGGGCTTGTGTGTCCCTGTGCCCGCTCTCCTGCCCTCTGGCAGACGGGCACTCGCAGGCTCCGGGCGCCTATTCTACTATCCTCACCACAACCGGCAGCTCAAACACTCTCGGCCATGGCTGTTCTCGCACCCCGGGCAGCAGCCGCTGAGGTGGGCACGAAGAGGGACACGAGGGGGTGGGCAGCTTTTCCTGAGGCAGGGGCAGGCACCGGGCAGGACAGGGAGAGTGTGTGTGCATGTATGTGTGCACGTGCATGTGTGCACATGCATATGCGTGTATATATGTGCATGTGTGTGCATGCGTGTGCATGTGTGTGTGTGTGTGTGTGAAAGAGATCAACAAGGGCTGGGTAGTACCGGGGCTAAGTACTTACCTTGCTGCTGCCAACCCAGGTTCAGTCCCAGCACCACATGTGGCCCCCGGCACTGTCAGGAGTGACGCCGAAGCCAGAACCAACCAAACCAAAGAAGACAGAGGGCCCGGCCGAGCCCAGCCCTGCGTGGCCAGAGACTGACCTCGCCTCAGGCCCAGGCCTCGGCCCCCCGTTTGTGCCGTCCTGATCGTCAGAGCTCTTTCCTGGCTGCAAGTCTGGACAGACGCTCCCAGAAGACTAAACGGGCCCCGGGGCTTAAATCTCGAGGGCCAGTCTGAAAGGGTTAGGGGCGTAGACAGAAGCAGACCCCCGGGTCAAGGACAGGCCAAGGACACTTATCGAGCACCCTGGCAGTGTTGGGGCACCCTGAGACAGGGCGCACGCGGGGAGAGCAGGGGACTGACCGGGAGTGATGGGCGGGCCTGCTCCCGGGGCTCCCACACGCGCGCACACGAGAACCCCAGAACTCGGACCACCCAGGGCGCTCACGGGGCCGCCCTCAGGGGCATCCTGTGTCTCCGCGGCCCCGTCCCTGTCCAGGGACAAGTTGCAGAGAAGCAAGTGGCACAGCCCCGTTAGCTGTGGCCCCTGAGCAGGCTCCTGGCTGTGCTGCCTCGTCCCGTCTCTTCAGAGACGCCCGAGGGACCCTGTGCCTCCAGACGAGGACAGAGGCACAGGGAGGCTAAGCGACTACCCAAGGTCGCACAGCACGTAAAGGTGGAAGCGGTTCAACTGCAGATTCACGTTGGGATCGGGATGTGGCTCCTAGCAGAGGCCCCCAGGCCCGACCACCACCATGACGAAGGGTCAGCCTTGAACTTGCGCCTTGTGGCGCCGTGAAGCCTGTCCCGGGAGACAGCTTCAGGCTGGCCTGAGGGGCATCGGAGCCCGGGGCCGGCCGGGGCTTGGGGGCCCGTAAGCTCCGCGTGGTGCTTCTCTGGACTGCCAGGGAAGGGAGCCGGGTGGGAGGGTGGGCAGCCTCGCGGCCACGCCCCTGCTCAGCAGATCCACCGCGAGAACGGCGTGTGTGTTCTCGCCTCGTCTTCTTGCTTGACTCTGTTTCCCTCACTAGGAAACAGATAAGGCAGACGGTCATCTCCAGGGCTGCGGCCGCGTGGGGCAGCAGAGAGAAACAGACCAGGATCCCCTCCGTGTGGAGGCCGCGGGCACGTGGCGAGTCACACACAGGCACACACGTGCACACATGTATTCACGTCACACATGCATGTGTGAGATGTGTGCACATAACACACATGCATTCATGCACAAGTGTATGCACACATGCATGTGCATGTCTACACATACACAGGCAAACACGTGTTGTAGCATGTATGAACACATGCAGAGAGGACACAGGTGGGTGTGAAGCCCCCTGTCAGTCTCCCAGGAGTGTCCCTGAGGGCAGGAAAGCTGCTCGCTGAGCCCCCCACGGTGCCTCCATCTCTGGGGGGGACAGGCCCGTGAGCAGTGGGTGACCGGCAACAGAACCCAGGTGGAGAGGATTGTGGCCACCCACGGCCAGAGCTCACTTAAAGGCAACCAGTGACCACTCGGGACAGAGAGAGAGAGAGAGAGAGAGAGAGACGAGAGAGACGAAGAGGAAGGGAAGGAGGGAGGGAGGGAGGGAGGAGAGAGAGGGGGAGAGAGGAGAGACAGAGAGAGAGAGGAGAAGAGAGAGACAGAGGGAGGGAGACAGAGGAGGGAGAGGGGAGGAACAGAGAGGGAAGGAGGGAGGAACAGAGAGGGAGGGAGGAGGGA